>NW_004567128.1:23097723-23182665 GCF_000260355.1 Condylura cristata | reverse complement strand
AACAGTTTATTTTTACATCATTTTGTACATTTTTTTTCCCATCTCAATTGTAATCCCCCCGGGTTTCCCATCATCAAGTCACCCGTCACCCGTGTGCCATCACTATAATCCCGTGCACTTCTCTCCCCTCCCTTCCCCCCCACCCCCGTTTTTGATCCCATTCCTCACTCCACCCCCGCAAAATGTCTCTGGTATATGGCTGTTCATTATTCTTGTTATTTTCTCACCTGGTCCATTATACTCCTGCTATGAGTCAAACCATCCGGTATTTTTCTTTCTCTTTCTGGCTTATCTAGCTAAGCATGATCTTTTCCAACTCCATCCAAGTTTCAGCTACCTTTTTAACCTGTGTGTTATGCTGCTTCTTGATTCATTATTTAATAATGTTTGCTGTCATTGAGCTAAGGCGATCTATTAAATCTCCACCAAAATCCTTGCCATGGTCTTATTAATGCATGCTAATACTCCTTGTCCAGTGGTCAAGACTTTCCCTAGGCTGTTTGACAGGCAATACCAACATCTTAGTTACCCTCCTTTTCATTTTCTAATTTTCCCTCACTTACTCCTAGTGGATGATCTATTCTTGATTTTAGACATCTTTAATATGTTGACCAGGTCTAGGTAACCTTCTCTCTCTAAAATTGCTTTTCCGTATCTTGGTTGGTTGAATTTTGTAGTTTATTCTTAGAAAACATTTCTATTCCCCTGTTCTCTTGGAACACCTCCTTTGAATTCCTATGTACTTTTTATGACTGAAATGCCATCCTGTTTAATTATATGATAATTTCATCTGAAAGTTTAGTAGCTTGGCCCTTGAGAGGTATATATCAAAAGGCCAGAGTATATCTAGACTTTTTAAAGAAAATGTCCTTTATTTTTTTTCTTGGTGTCTAGCAAAGGAAACTATAATTAAGTGAAGACAAGTTCCATAATTAAGTGGTAGATGTTATTTGCAACTCACATAAATAATGAAGTGTTAGTATCCAGAATATAAATGCTTCAGCAGTTGGCAAGGGAAGAATAAAAGATAAGCAACTCTTTAGGAGAAAAAGAGAGGGGAAGAAGTATAAATATGAACAGGCCATTCACCCAAGAAAAAGCCTAAATGGACAAAAGAAACAAAAGATGCTCTTGGTCACTTGTAATCAAGGAAGTACAAACTAAAACCATAGAGAAATGCCATATCACACATACCAGATTGGCAAATATTAGCAAATCTGAGTGTTGGTGAAGATGTGAGTAATCAAAAATTCATATCTTATTAGGGGTGGAATGTGTGTATAAATTTATAAAATCACTTTGGAAGGTGATTTGTAAGAATTCAGGCAGTATCTTAGGCAAAAATCCTACTTCTAGATGTCAATCATAGAGAAATCCCATATGTATGCACTTGAGCATGATTTCTAATAGTGAAAAAGTGGAAACCACCAAAGGGCACATTTGTTAGCGGAAATGGAGAGTTGAACTGTTTATTTGCACAGCAAAACACTATGTATGGGAGACCTGAATGTATCAAATTAGAAAAACAATTTGAGTGCAAAAGGTTACAAACGTGTGTAATGGTAAGAAAGTATTTGTGTAAATTTCTAAAATCAAGAGGTAATGTATAGTTATGCATGTATATATTATAAAATGTAAAATGCACATCAAAATGAGAAACTAACTTCAGAAAAAGGTTACTTCAGGGCAAACTTTAATTTATCTAACCTTCTGAAGTATGTGTAGTTATATGAGAGATAGAGATGCTTACCTGCCTGTTAAGTTTTATTTTTTTCTTTATTGTATGTGCAAAATATTTTTATAACTAAAAGTTTTTAGGTGGAATTACTAAACCAGAGTATAACTGTAACCATTAACTTGTTTCTGGAATAAGTTACCTGGCTTACTAAAGAAAGAAGAAAAGGGTAAAAAAAAGTTCCCATGTCTCATCAGGACCAGTATTCAACCCATAATTAGGACCTTTTCCAAAGCTCACCTTATGATAGTTCTTTATGCATTTTCCGGGTCAAAAGCAAAATTAATGAGTGAGGTATCCTAATTTGATTTCTTCTTTCATTTTTCTTCTCTAAACTGTTTGCCCTTCTACTGGATTATCATCCTTTCAAGTAGAGCTTTCACAAAGCAAACATGCCTGATAATTTGAAAACTAGCCTTGAAAGGTTTGGTTTTTTGACATCACACAATTTTTGCTCTCATGAGCAATGAGAATATTTTCCCCCAAGTATGCCAATTTATGTTTTTTAGAACAAACCACATCTCAACAATGAGAATTGTGCCTCAGCAGAATAAAACCAAAAAAAAAGTATTGTGTAAGCAGAGACAATGTCTATGAAATATAAGGCTGCCATGGTGCATCCCCTCATATGTACAGTACAGTGGGTGAATACATCACAACACAGCGAAGAGCTGATGGAAGTGTGTGTCAGACACCTGGCACAGTACCGACACATAAATAAATATATTTTACTTTGCTTCCCATTCCCTTGCTTGTGAACTTGAAAGGGAGGGAGAAATAAGAGGCAAAATAGATGTTTGGGACAAACGTCTCATGTCCTTTCCAGCCCTGAGCCCATTGTCCCACCACCCAGCCAACCCTCCACATCTTCATCTGAAAACCATTCAGAACCTGGGGCTCTGCAGCCCCACTTACAGACACGTGTTCTCAGCTGAGCCATGTAGCTATGAAAAAAGGCTGCACCATCCAAACATGAGAGACTGCCTGAGTTTTTTTCTTATCTGAGTTGACACATTCAGATTACATTCTGAGTTTCAAATGCTTTCTTCTAATAAAAAATGTAAGTCTTTTTTTTAAATGTGTATTAACTCTTAGTGCCTAAATGTAAAAAGCTCTCCAGCAAACAAAATATTTGTTGTGAATATTTTTCCCACTTGATGCTTTTGCTTTTATTTTTGCTTAAGGTTTTGTGAAAAAAGAACCTAGCTTTTTAGCCAAATCTATGAGTTTATTCCTATGGTAATTTCTGTTGTTTTATAAATTTCTTTTTCCATCCATAAATGTGTTAGTCACTTAAGTGTTTTCCATTCTTTTAGAGGTTTGATGCTCTTAGAATTTCTTGAGGTATGATATATCTTGAGGCTATAAATTTGAGTTTCTGTTTTAAAGAAGCATGGCACTATTTATTAATTCACCCCTTCCTTCCCAAAAGTTTTTCATAATGTTCCTCTTGATTTGCAGAAGTTTTCTCTAAGGGAGGAGAGTTTTATCAGAGTCTCTTGGGTGCTCTTTAAAAATTCATTTACTCCAAATATCCAACATTTGAAAATGTCTTGTTTAACAGAATTTTGTTTCCCTCCGATTTGTTTCTGCTCCTACCCCTGAGAACCTTTATTTTGTCATATTATTTGCTTATCTGTGGTGGAGATTCTGCTTAGAGATGTGTATTTTGTTCCGTTGACAAGTTTATCCTTACATTTGCTCCACAGGTTTTCCATATTGACACTAAGAATATAGTTTTATATCTGGTGAAACAAGTTTCCATTCATATTTGAACACCTGAAAAATAATTAGCCCATTAACATGTTTCTGCAAAACCCAGGTTGCCTGTTGAGAGAACTCTTTCATGTTTTTCCTCTTGTGGATAACTTTCAGTAGGGCTTTCCTTCAAAGAATTGTAATTATATTAGTTCTACTTTTGTATCAGCAGGAGTGACAAATTCATTTTAAAAAGAAGGTGAAAATAAAACCTGTACTAGAACAGAATTTACTTTTTCTATTGACCTGCTCTTAGAAATTCAGCCACCATCAAACCTGACTTCACACAGAATACTTCTCCAAACCTAACAAAATGCTAGCATTTTGTTCTCATTTTAACAGCCTGGCAGGTTTTTTGTTTTGTTTTGTTTTGTTTGGGTTTTGCATATGTGAGATGTTATTAGAAACTAGTTCTGAAGAGCTTTTGCAAGATGAGGATATGTATAAACTTGTGAATTTCCTTTTTCTTTATGCTTCAGAGTTAAACCTTTGGTTCGGGGACATAGGAACATTTTTTCCTGCTTGTATACATTAGTGCTCAGTAAGAAATGAAAGGTTCTGTATAATAAAGAGCGTTAGATTTGGTAAGTCTATAACATGTTTCTCTAAGAATTTAGAAATATTCTCAGATTTTCAGGTTACTCTAAGGCCTGTTACTAGTGAAACTTATGTTGGTAAACAAAAATCCACTATGAGCTCATAGACAGGTTGACTTTTACCAAATTTTATTTTAGTACAAATACTAAAGCAAGGATCAAATTAGTGTTTTTTTCCCGATTTTTTTTATTGAGTTAACATAGTTTTACATTGCTTTTTGCTTTTTAAAAAATGATTTATTTTATTTATTTATGCATAGAAGAGCTTGAGTACATAGCCAGAGGTGCAAAGGGGAGGAAGGTGCTTTTCAGGAGGGAAAGCGTGTTTAGAGGATTCACCGATGACTGTGGGAAACACAACAGGCAAGTTGACTGAAATACACTGCTGAGGGGAGCAGCAAGGTCTGCTGTGCCCTGGCCAGGGATGCAACTCTAGCTGCAATGCCTGCCAGTAGTCTCATAGTGCTGAGGCTTAACCCCTTGAGCCACCAGGGAAGCCTGTTTTTTGCTTTTAGAGGTATTTTGTGTGTGTGTGTTTAAAAAAACCATTGTGCTGGATTTTATAAAGTTCATCTTATTTACCACAAAAAATGAGACACTTATACAACCATGAGTGTATTTGTTTCTTTCAATGCTCCATTAAATTAATATTATTAAATAATTAACCATTCAAGCTGTATGTTCTCTACAGAGATATATAGTGATATAAAAGGTTTCACAGTAATGTATTTTTTTTCATGCTCAGAACATGAGGGAGAAATCAATATTTGAATACAAAATACTGAATTTTAGTTGGTTAGTATTAACATAGTGAGGGCAAAGTAATTAATATAAATTTTATTCCTTTTTTCCAAATCTCTAATTTTTCTGTGAATTCCAAACTTTATTCTCAAATATTTCTTGTCACCTAATATAATTCTGCTTTCATCTATTCTTTAGTCAACCAATTGTGTACACTTACTGAAATACAGCTGAGTACTGACTATAGCAAGCTAAAATTCATTAAAATGAATTCAACCCTAATAAAATTCTTCATGTTCTTTAATACTGATTTCTCAGACAATGGTCTACCCGAAGTTTCCAGGTGTATTCAAACTATAAAAATTTCTCATACCAGGGGACCCTGGTGGCCTAGGGAGTAAGTCTCATCACTGTCACCACTGTGGCCTGAGTTCAATCCCCAGCTAAGGAGCTGACCCACATGGTGCAGCACACCTCTTCTGCCTTCCCAGCTGCTCCCCTCGGCAGTATTATTTCAGTCAGTCTGCCCATTGTGTTCCCTACTCTGACTCTGATGAATCCTCTCACACACACTTCCCTCCCTCCACACATCTGGCCTACACACCAGTTCTTCTATGCAAAACACACACACAAAATTCTCATACTCTATGAGAGAAACTGACGAATGAGTCCTTGGGCTTGGTCATAACAAGTTTTTCCTACTCGGTCAACTGCATTCTGATTTTCTGTGTGACCAAATAACTGAACTAATGCTAGCTATACTTTTGGGAATGATTTTGTTTGTTTGTTTTTTGTTTTAATTTTTTATTACATCATTGTTTATTTTTACATAATTTTGTGTCTTTAGAGATCTCGGTTGTAATTCCCATGGAAAGAATGATTGTTTTTTTAATGACAAATCCCTTAATTACAACTATATGATTTACTATAAAGCTATATCCAGATAGATTTCTAGGAAAAGATTTGAAATACACTCACCTTTTAAATTGTTTCAGCACACCTTCCCATCCTTCCTCCTTGCTCTTTCATCCATCCATTAATTCACTCATTCAGTTATTCAACAAATATTTATCAATATCTCCTGTGTGTCAAGAAAATACTCCAAATTCAGGGGTTTACTGTCCAACCATTTTTAAGCTTACATAAAAAATTCAAGATATTCTGTAACCCACAGATTTTCTTCACTGTTTTAAAATATTTCAAATAGTCAGAAATACCAAAAATAATAAAACTTTTGAACTACCACATAGATTTTTATAGACACTAATATTTTATCAGGTTTGCATCACATATCTTCAGACTTAACCATTAATTTTACACTGGTATATGTTGTATATATTACCATGCTTAATTTGTATTTTTATTTCAACCCTAATATTTTATATGAAATAAAATATGGTATCATTTTATGTTTTTATCATTTACAAAACTGATTTCATATGCTACATACCTTTTTGCAGTTTTGTTTTTTGTTTTTTACTCAATGTAATTTTGAGAGGGCTCTCCCAGGTGTCACAACAGATTAAAGCACAGCACTACAGAGATAGCCATAGCCACTTCCGAGTCTGATCCCTGGCCTGGGAGGTGATCCACAAGGTGCAGTAGACTTCTGTTTCTGTCTCACCCGCTGCTCCCCTCAGCAGTGTACTGTGTCAGTCTGCCTGCTCTGCTCCCCACTCTGTCTCTGGTGAATCATATCACCCCCGGTACCCTGGCCTGTACCTCAGTTCTGTATGCATAAATAAAATAAATCTTTTTTTAAAAAATGAAGGTCTTTAAAATTCAAAAAACCAAGTTTTAAAAAAATATATTATTTTTGATAATTCTACAAAATTATGTGTTTAAATAAGGTTCATTTCATTGAAGTGCTATGCGCTACTCCACTGTGGAAACAAGCTTCAGTTTATTGCTCCATTCCTTTCCTGGTGCATACTTACTTAGGTTGTTGGTAATTGTTGTTATAAGCAACAGCATCATTATACATGTTTTCTTGCATATGTATTTGAGTGGCTCTGTGAGAATTATGCCTGAACATCAACTTGCTGTCTTACAGAGTGTGCACATCTCAGTTGTCCTCATTCAAATGTCATCCAGAGTTGTTTATAAACTTGTTCTCAGTAAGGTGCAATTTTAAGTCCTGTGGCTAGGCTGTTGAACTCTTAGCTCATCTGTTGTTTCATTTTAGTGTGCAGTATTTTAAATCCTTTCCATTTTTATCTAAGCAATGATAAATAAAGGGAGATTGCATTTTATAAGAATTTTATTATCATTTCATCTGTTACAGAGGTTTAGGCATAAGTTAATACAGTGGCAAGTTATAGTTTTTAAAATAGCAATGAATATATATTTCCTAACATGTTAAGTCAGTCCTCAAATCATTTAATTTACTTTTAAAGACACTTTAAGTTAGAATAAGATGCTAGACCTTATTGTGACTAGAGAAACTATGACATTTTCTTTACTTATTCTGTTAAGAGATTAGCTTAACAATGAATTTAGAATGGATCAAAAAATCTATAATGATGAATGTAAGCTTTGCAAATATTTCACAATTAAGGAAATGACATATCACAAATAAGCAAAGAGCTTTGAAATGACCAGATGGTAAATTCTAGAGCTGTCTTTTATAACTTTTAGTTCTTCAAGGAATTAAGAGGTTGTATTTTTTATCATTTGCTTCAATATGTTCACCTCAAGTGCTTTAAGAAGTATACTGAATTTTATTTGAGGCAGATGTATCATGCAAGGTGTAGCCTGGCTTATATTCAGAAGTGCTTTCACTCCTGCTTGCTT
This sequence comes from Condylura cristata, assembly GCF_000260355.1. Taxonomy (NCBI): domain Eukaryota; kingdom Metazoa; phylum Chordata; class Mammalia; order Eulipotyphla; family Talpidae; genus Condylura; species Condylura cristata. Next base: position 23,175,042 of record NW_004567128.1, on the reverse strand, counting down.
CACCCTGAAATCGCCTAGAAAGGATTTTGCACATTATTTTGCGGATGTTACTGGACATCAGGAAATACATGACAGGATCGAAACAGCTATTTAAAGCTGAGAGAACCAGCATGATCTCATTAGTTTTGTGAAAAAATTTTTTCCAACTGCAAGGCTGTTTTTCCTTCAGCTGTGACAAAATATAGAAAACTCGAAAAACATGATAAGGGACAAAACATACAGCAAAAATGATAAGTACAATAAGGGAATTCCGGGCTATAGTGGCATATTTACTTGAATTAGGAAATTTTGACCTCCTTTTAGAAATCTTCAGTAGATTCCTGCTAATTTTTAAATATGAAAGGATTATTAGGAGGAAAATTAGCCAGAAGACTACTACAAAAATTAGGTTAATAATTGCTTCTGCTATATTATTAAGCTTATGTCTATAATGAAAACACATTGTGGGACTCTGCTCTTCTTTCTTGAGTGCTGAAACCGTCATCGCTAAAAATCCAGTCAGAGCAGTTGTCCAGACTGCACAGCAAACAATAATACTTTGTTTCTTTGCTGTTGCTTTCCGTTGTTGTATAGAACGATTAATTTTTATATAGCGATCCAAACTGATTAATCCAAGCAAAACAATGCTAATGTACATGTTCATATAGAAGAGTATTCCCACAGCCTTGCAAAGAATAATACCGAGTGTCCACTTGTTTTGGTTGATGTGATGCATTATTCGGAAGGGAAGGCAGAATATAAGTAAGAGGTCTGCAATGGCTACGTTAAGTAGGTAAATCTGAATCGAATTTCTTTTGCGGTGGATACACAGAAATACATAGAGGGCGATTACGTTACCAACCAGCCCCACAATGAAAATGATAGAGTAGGACGTTGTTAACACATTGGAAAATGAGTTTTCATCCATGATGCAATTAGTATCATTTGATGCTTCAGAAATGCCTGGTGATTGGACAGTGTGATTAGCTGTTACGTGAAATTCCTGGGAGAAGGAAAGCCTGCTGCTGTCTGAAGTAGTTGTCATCGTTATGGCGTGATTTCGCATTGCCTTCCGTAGGCATCAAAAAGTGAAGGTGATAAATGACATATTCCTTGTGTGTAGCTTTTCTGTCTTCAGATTCTTCCTACAATATAAATTCAAACAATGAGTCATATGCTTTTTTAATAATAGTTAATTTAACTCTCAGTGTAAATAATAAATTATTTACTCTTAAACATTATGAGAAACTTTACCTTTATTCTACTTTAGACCATTTTTGCATATCTATATTACACTTTATGTATGTAGCACTTTGCCTGTGACTGCAGTTTATGTTAAAGCTTTGTTCCATTTATTATGTTAAATAACTAAACTATAAAATCATCTTTCTTACAAAGGTTGTTATGGAAATATAGAAATGGAAGCTCATATTTTTCAAAAATGAGTGTCAACTTCCCTCACATAAAGTCAGGGCCAGCTGGGCTCTCCGTTGGCCGCTGCCCACCTTCTTATTGTGACTCCCCCTCATGGCACTCGTTCATTCTGACACAGATTGCCCTGCGCATGTGACAGAGAAATTGTGGCAGTCCCTCATTCCATAGTGAGAAAAGACTGAAAGATCCTGAAATGTTTTCCTTTTCAACCAAAGACTAAGTTGGGGGTATTAAAGTAATTTGCCTACAAGGACCTGCAGGGAACTTAACAGACCAAGAGAGCACAGCACTTGCCTCCCTAGGCAGCCTTTTGTAACACTCAACAAGAGAGGGAAATAGCCGAATAAAGCCGAGTCAGATCTGGACAGCTACCAGTTAGTCACTCCTGATTTAGAAGCATAGAATGATCATGTAGATAGGAAATGGAATGTATGGTCGAAGACTGTGAAGTAACTAACTGCATTTAAATACCCTAGGCGAGTCATTTAAGACTATTGCTGGAACCTTGTAAGGAATACTAGGTGGATTTCGTTTGTTTGTGATAGCAGAGTATGTTAGCAATGCTACTTGTTATTGACTCTTTCCTGGATATCAGCTGCTCGAAAGAGCTTAATCTGAGAGTCCATCATAAAAAGGTAGGACGGGAGGGGAGGAATGCGCTCCAGGAATTCTCACCACATTCCTTACTTATTTCTTTACAGCAGCCTCTTAGCAGTTATATCCCGAAGCTGTTCAGAATGAGGTAATCATAATCAGACCTGACTAGTTCTGTGGCCTTAGGTTTAATCTTTTCTAAGCTTCGGTTTTCTTGTTTGTAGAAATGAAAATGCCTAGGAAGAATCCTGGCATGTGAAAATTAACATTTTTTTTTAAAAAAACACCTTTTGCTTCATCTCATTTTAGTAAACAGTTTGTACCTAGTTAAGTACTGCTTGGAAAACCAAGGTGAACAACACAAACCCTGTTTTTGGTAAACGTTTTCAAGGAAGTATGCATTGAAACTCTGAATGCTGTAATATAAACTAAATTTCAATTCTAATAATTAAATTCCTGTTTTGATATTAAACACACAGAAAAATATCTGAAAGAACTTAACCTTTCTTAAAACTCTACCTACAATTTGATCAACAAGAAAACATTTTGGCAGAAGGTGAAATTCCAGTGTAAAATTTTGTAGAGGGGGGAAATGGATTCCAGGGAAGGAGAACTGGCTGGCCAAGAGGAAGTTATGTAATCCCTGGTAAGTGCATTGTCTCCAGAGTTCAGGGCAGTGGAGAGAGGATGGGGGTGACAGGAAAACAGAGTCTAGTCTGTCTCAACTGCAGGAAGACAGATTTCACAAGGTCTATAGAAACTTACAGGCATGTTTTTGGTGACCTGAAATTCTAAAAGGAAAAGGCGATCTAGGAAGAGTGGCAGGCTGCCAGGACTGAAGCTGACAGTGCAATCTGGGTGATGAAGAGAAAAGGGGTGCCTGGAGAGGAACCTGTGCTTACACAGGGAGTTCACAGAGGCTCAGGTAGGAACATCACAGAGCCACTGATGAAAAGGATATGACCAGTGATTTTGAGAACTCAGACAGCTGAAATTATTTTTATAAGTCATCTGTGAGTAGTGTTTATGTTTCTTCTCCCATGCTATTTAAACTCCAAGATTCGGAATTAGGTATAGTTTGTCTCCCTTTGTGTACCAAGTGTAGAAAATAGCACTATAAATATTTTGAATGAAAGAGGGACTGTTGTAGAAAACATTTAAAGTTCCACATGTAGATATTGAAATCAGTGGGGTTAAGTACAAGAAAGGCTTTAGCTACATTAACTAAAACCCAGTGCATTTGACTACAGTTGCCACATTAGTAGTTCATGAGATTGCAACCCAGACTAACCCCTTTCATAGAACTGACAGAGAGGTCTATCTGTTACGAAGCTTGTTACAGTGAATCTGGTTCTATCTGATAGGCCCTCACCTAGGACTGTTTCATTCCTAACAGAATCCTTAGGAAGGCCACAGAGCGAATCAAGAGAAGTGCTCTAATCATGTCATAGTAGCAAATTGAAGAAAACAGGTAGCTTACCCTGGAGATATGAACACTACAAGGCCCTGGAGAAAAGGATTTCAGTTTGTGATATGTGCCTTCGAAAACCAGAACAAATGTCCAAAATGAAGAATGATGTGTGTGTGTGTGTGTATACATATACACATATATATATAGAACAAAGACCAGTGAGTAGATATTGCAAAGACAGATGTTGCCTCCTTTTAAGGAAATGCTTTTTTTAAAATGAAACTATATTGGAGGCAACAAGGGTCTTACCACCAGTTTTTCTGACACTACCACCAAATGAATACTTTGTAGAATAAAAGATTATTAGTGCCTGCATATTAGAATCTTCTTGAGGAATTTTTAAAGATGTGAGTATCTGACTCTAGCCCCAGATCTTCTGATTGAATTGCTCTGGAACAGGCTGCAGGTAATACTTTCCTTTAAACCAGGGAATTATAATGTATGTTCAGAATCGAAACCTTGAACTAGATGGCTGAGCCATTCACCAATATTTATTTAGCATTTCCTGTGTGCCAGGCACTTCCTTAAGCACAATTATAGTAACTCATTTACATAACCTTTACTATAGCCTTGTGAGATAGGTATCAAAAAAGTATTTTGAGATCAAGAGGTTGTGATCTTTACACATGACACACAGCTCTTAAATGGCAGTACTCAGGCTTGACGCAGATCTGTCTGACTTTAGAGCCCACATATGACCAGCAGCATTACCTGATGACTTCTGTCAGCAGTGTTTTGGACTGATTACTTTAACATTTTCCACTTTAACAATTTTAAGAAGAGATTATGGCCATTTCACTTTACTTCTTTGGAAAAGGTATTAATCTTTGTATTTGCTATCTCCTTTATAATAGGTAACTCCGGCATGTACACAATCACGAATCATTCACCAGAAAGTTCAGCACATACCCCAGAACTTATCTTTTCAAATTTACTTCTAGGCCTGATAACTTTAACCAAGATGTTTCTAGAAAACATAAGCACAGAGCACATACCCTGAAAATGGTTTGCGTAAGCTTACTCTGCACATAAAATTAATAAATAATAGTTGGACAAGACAACCAGTAAACTTTCTGGTTTTGCTTTATTTTTAAGTTGAAAGAGAATAAAGCAAAAACAATGCATTGGTTTAAACAGTAATAGTAGTGATCAGTTAGAGTCATTGCTAGATGACTGGGGCCCAGTTATTCATCAACATATTAACAAGCTTGAGTCCATTTTAAACCTGATTCCTGATTGTCACCATCTGTTAATCACTTGTTTTGTTGTTTGCAATCCCCTCTATTGATGTTTTAGAAATTACTCAGTCTGTTAAAAATGGCCAGTAAAAACAAGAAACAAACCCCAGTTCACTTGGTGTCCCAGTGGACATTATGTATTTCTTGTGTGCTGTATCAAAGTGGTCACAAAGGTTCTCTGATATAACGGATGGTGAATGGATTTTTAATATTATTTGGCGGACCCTGAAGTTTGCAACTCTGTGTTAGTGCTGTTGTATTCACCACCACCATCCCTCTGCCCCTGCCAATATTTCTCAGGTAGCACAGTTAGCTGAACCCACTGGGACCTTGAGGAGCAGAAACTTTAGATGAAGTTTAGGTATGTCTGTGGAACCATCACGTAACCATGTTAAGATACATACCTATCTGGCAATCATAGCAACCTTCACTGCTTGTAGTTTGACTTGGCAATGACAATCAGGCCATACTTCAAAATTTCATTAATTGCTGCATACAGAATGAAAATTGAAATCATGTTACTTTAGAAATAATACTATTGGTAGTACATTGGTTTTATTATAAACTTAAAGATCTGTCTAAAACTACTTTGTAAAATTTGAGTGGTTGAATTAACTAAAATGTGTTTGGTTTTTTTATCTCTTACATTTGCTTGATTTACTTTTGAAACACAAAACTGAAAATTTAATCAGTTTGGTAATTACCATAAAAGAGTAACAACATAATAAAGGAAACACTGTCATTGAAACTAGGGAAACAGCATAAATAAAGTTAATAAACTATAGATTATTTTAATCCGCTAGAAATAAAATTTGTTGCATATGAAAATAACTTTTAATGTAATCCACTAGATTTGCAAGTCTTACAGCAGTAATCAAAATGCAGCTTACAATGTGACAATATTGATAGTATGAACTTAAATATCTCCAGGGCCCTAAAATACTTCAAATAACTAAGGAAATATAGTCAGAACTCAAAGCAGAGTTATCATCAGGACATTTACTCAGGTTTCTAAAAGCCAAGTATTGTTAGTCACCATGAAACAGGTTTCACTTTTAGTACTCAGATAATCACATTTTAACGGAAATAAAGGATCATTTATATTGTTGAAGTTAAGGAATACTCACAAGTGCAGGCTCTCTTGAAGCAAAAGGAGCTGAACCCCAAGCTTCCCTATACGGAGCTATGTAAACTGGCTTCTCCATCCGGTCGAGTGGTGCGATTGGTTTGGGGCTCTCTTCTTTTTTTTTTTTTTTTTAACATATGAATGTGGTAGTATATTTTTCCCTTTTCTTTTTTTTTTCAATATAACAACCTTTTTTCCTTGTGAAATGTTTCTAAAAATCCCACCACTCTGCAACAACTGTAAGCTCAATCAGCACTTAACTCTAGGAATTTATTTATATTTTTTATGAATACCAGCCACCTTGAAAACTGGAATGTTTTTCCTCATCCCCCCCCAATAAGGAAGTTTTATAAATTTTAGTAGAAATAAGCATTTTCCATTTTTTCTAAGAAATGATATGTTTTTAAAGTACAGTCATTGAATTTCTGCTTTCTTTCTGAATTATTTTAGAAATTAAGTTAGTCACATAAAAGGGCATTAATTTATTGAATCATACTAACATGAAATATTTTATTTGTTTTAAATTTTATTTGAATCATACATTGTCTTTGTGTATTTTTAATGATTCCTTTAAGATTTTGGGTTTACTTTCTAAAATAATCTTATAATTTAGGACTAGATGAGATCTGTGATTGTGTTCTCTGCCTTTTTATCATTATAAGTTCCCAAGTTAATTGAAACATCTCTTATATTTTAAAGTAAATAAATAAGGAATTCTGTATTTTTTGTTTTGACCATCTTCCTTAGCTGCTCGCCCTGCAATTTAATGTCATTTCCCTTTATCTAACATTCTGATTATTTCTGCGCACACACGTTTCTCTGAACATTATCTTCTCCAAAGCTTTTAGCATATTATAAATGTGATACATGGAGCAGAAAAATTTTAAATCACTACAATAAAATCATGGACGGAGCTGGAAGGGATCATGCTCAGTGAAATAAGCCAGAAAGGAAAAGAAAAATAACGATGGCTTCACTCACCGGGCGGGGGCGGGGGTGTGGTGGGAAAGAGAGAGAGAAGCAAAGGTAATAAAATAAAAACAAAAACAATGAACAACTATAAACCAGAGATATTTTATGGGGGTAGACAGGTGAATTGGATCAGAACTGGGGTGGGAAGAGTGCACGGGACTATGGTGATGGCACACGGGTGAAGTAGTGGTGGGAGGTCCATGGGGATTACAACTGAGATGGAAAAATGCACAAAATGAAGAATGATGTAAAAAATAATTAGATAAAAATTTTAAAATAGAAAATGTTACGTATCTCTTATTTTCCCCTAGGGAATCTCTGAAAAGAAAGATGATCACTATGTTGTCTGGTGTGATTAGTCTGCATGTGCAATACATCTCTAGAAATTTTTCATCTTGAAAAACTGAGACCTCAATCATTAAACTGATTTCCCTGTCCTTGGGAACCACCCTTTTACTTTGATTTTGAACCTTGAGATCATTCATTTGAGCGGAATCACCAGTGTTCTTTTATGACTGGTTTGTTTCATTTAGCATGAACATCCTCGAGGTTCATCTATGTGACAAGATGTTTTTTCTGTTTTAAGACTGCGTAATACATGGTACATAAACACCACATTTTCTCTCCTCTTCTGTCAGTGGACATTTTGGTTTCTTCTACCCCTGGCTATTGTGAATAGTGCTGTGATGAACATAGTTGTACAAATATCTTTTCAAGTCCTGACTGCACTATTAAAATATGTCTAAATGGGCCCTACCTGGTGGCGCAGCCGTTAAAGCGCAGCACTGCGAGCTAGCCATAGCTGCTTCAGTGCGAGTTTAATCCCCATCCCTGAAGTGACCCACATGGTGCAGCAGACCTCTCCTGAGGTCTCACCCAGTTCCCCTCAGCAGTGTACTTCGTCAGTCAGCCTGTTCTGCTCCCTACTCTGTCTCTGGGGAATCCTCTCACCTCCGGTGCCCCAGTTCTGTATGCATAAATAAATAATCATTTAAAATATGTCTAAAGAGTTGTCTGCCAGTTTGCATTTTCTTTTTTTAAATCTAATGTAAAAGAGGAGATGGGAAAATGGTGGAGGGTGCTTGGGAGAAGAGCACAGTGGACTATGGTGGAGGACAATGGGTACTTGAGTGGTGGGAGAGCTATCGTGGCCACATCTAAGGGAGAAGTACTATATTGTACAAAAAGAAGCAAATATGAAAAATAATGTTACATAATTAATAAAAATTATGTTAATAGTAAATCCAATACAGCATGTTTTTTCTGGATTATGCTTTTTTTCCCATCTAAATCATCCCCTTTCAGAATTCTAATGCTGTCATGGTGATCCAGTTGCAACCAGGTTTGGACATAATGCTTTTTCTACTTCTCCTTTTATTGAAGCTTTTTTCCTGTTCCTTCCAAACTTTCTACTTTGTGTCTCTGTGTTCTTAGTTCGTGCATATATATCCTGTTCTCCTTATGCTTCTGCTTTCTCCTTTCTTGGAATTTTAAACTTTCCACTTATATAAAGATAGATTTTGAAAAAGAAAAATGAAAAAGAAATAAAAATGGATGTGCTTGCTTAGTGCCATCTATTATTGATGTCACCCACCCTATTTTTTTATCTAAGTCTACCACTCATAGTCATGCTAACTGGTCTTACTTCAAAATCATGACCACAAACCTCAAGCGGGCCCCTGTGCTGCCAGCAGTCCTGCTATATTTCCTTAGTCTGGTGATTCGCAAAACATGCCTCCCGGACTAGTAGCATCAATAGCCCTCGGTTACTTACTAAAAGGCATGTTCTTGACCTCACCGGGGACCTTATAACTCAAAACCTCTGTGGCTGGAGGCCAGCAAATCTATGTCATTCTGGTGCTGAAGTTTGAGAACCGTTGCCTTAGTCCATTTATTCTCCTATTCTTTGTTTTAAAAAAGATTATTTATGCATACATAACTGGGATACAGGCCAGAGGTGCGGGGCTGGGGAGGGGTGAAAGGATTCCTTAGAGACAGAGTGGGGAGCTGAACAGGGGGATCAACTGACATAACAGGGAGGGAGCAGCAGATGGGTCAGGAGAGGTATGCTGAGCCATATAGGTCAGCTCCCTGGCGGAAGTCAAACTCTTGCTTCAGTGCTACTGATAGCTTCATAGTGCTGTGCTTTAACCTGTTGTGCCACCAGGGAGGGCCCTACACATCTATTCTTTAAAGATACTTGTTTTTACACCTTCACCCTTCTCAAACTGCCAGCACCCACCCTCTCTTCACCTCATGGCGATTTTTTATTTCAAAGTAACTAGAAATAGAAACGGTCAGAAGAGAACTTCCTCATCTTCCTGCGTCCTTATCTGCTGGCATCTGGTGCCCTCCTCTCTGTTGCTAAGCCAACCCCTCCTCCCACTTGTGTGTTTTCTCCCATCCCCTCTCCGCAGCATCTTTTTTCCTCTCCAGACTATCTTTCCCATCAACACAAATATCCCTCTTTTTAAAAAATAAATGTAAAAAAGCAAACCTCCCTGAAAATTCTAGATACTAATATGAAATCTCAGATAAATTATTATGTGACAATTCAGAACATTTATATGCATTTTCTTATTTAAGAAAATGGAAGAGCAAACCAAAAACTTATACAGATAGTTACCAGTGATAGGGAGAGATTCGAAGCAAGGGGAGGAAATAAAAACTAGAGCTCTTAGAGTGGTATTTGCCTTACACTTTTGACTTTGGTACTATGGAAATGATTTACATAATTAAAGCACCAAATTAAATCAAAATCTAATTAAAACAAATTGACCTCACTATAACAAATTGAAAGCATAACTGCAAGGAGAAATCTTTTAAGTAATCTAAAATAGGATGGTTTTCCTTTTTAAAAAAAAATTTATACTTACAGAAATTTTACAAGAGTAGAACAAAGAATTCCAGAGACCCTTCACTCAGATTCTCCAGATGATAATATTTTTCTGCATTTGTTTTTTATTTTTCTGGGTCTCTTATCTATCTCTGTCCATCTATATATTTCCTAAAAATTAAGAATTTCCTTAATAGCTGTAGTACAACTAACAAAATCATAGACTTTTGATTGAAAGAATGATTTCATGTAATCTTCAGACTTTGCTCCAATTTCATCATTGTCCTAATAATATATTTTCTAACAAAAATAAACCCAAGATCATTTATTGCATTTAGCTATTAAGTTTCTTTAAATTTCTTTACTCTGGAACAGAACTGTTGAGTGTGACCAGATGTGGGCAGTAACACAACAGCTACCTGTGTGACCACATCCGGGCAATAGCACAATGACCGGAACCAGGCCTCACATCCAGGTGTACAGCGCCACGTCAGCTTTCTAAAACTGAACCTAAAGCCTGTATGAGAGACCCTTTCCCCTACAGCACTCGCAGTAGCTGCGGACCCCACCCTCAGAGCTCTGTCTCAGCTGCTGCCCTGGAGCAGTAAACTCCGCTTGCTCAGCCTTTCTGCCTCTCGTCCTTCTTCCTTGTGGCCAGTCACAGAAATAGGGACAAAACAAGAACCTTAGAATATGAGCCAATTACTTTCTAAAATGCTCCTTATTTGGGGTTAGATATTTCCTCATGATTAGATCCACTGAGTCCTTTGGCAGCAATAACCCTGCCCTGCCTCTGAGTCTTCTTAAGGAGACCCATCAGGGGAACATACTATCACTTATGTGTAGGTATTGGTCAGGTTTTTCCTCTAGAACGTTTCTATCTTACTTTTTGTAATTTACCCTGGGGGAGCTACTTAAGTAAGCTTCTCAGATAATATAAATATCACTCTTCAAACACTAGTTAGTACCCTTTGATGATTCTTACCTGAATCAATTTTTATGGTGGTAATTGCCAAGTGGTGTTTTCAAATTCTAGAATTTCTTCTACATTTATTCATTTTCTACTTAAAGAAAAGCTTTTCCTTCTTCTCTGTTCACTCACTTTATTTACATCAGTATAGGCTCATGAGTTCAGTAGTAAAACAGTGTTTAGCTGGGCATCCCTGGTAAGGTACATCCTTAAGACAAAAAAAAAAATACCACAAAGGAGTGTTATTACTGGTAATGCAGACATTATTTTGAAACTTCTGTTACTGCACACGCACAGGATAAAGCAATGAGTAATTATGTTAATGTCATTAGGTACCAATATTACTTGATAAAATTTTAAAAACCATAATTGAGAATGAAGAAGCTTCAGTATAAGTTAGTGATTTATGTTTCTTCTTCTAAAAACTATGTATTTTTTAAGCTCTGTCAACTGAAAAGTTGAAGCGGTGATAACCTAGTAGTAGTGATATGCCTTATAGCCATATTGTGGCTTTAAACACCTTTTCCCCAGTTAAAAAGAAAAATCTGGGTCTGTTTAAAAAAATGACTGGTTCAAGATATAGGGCAAGAAATGAATAAGACAGGCGCCAAACATTTTGTGCTTGAAAGCAAGGAAGTTATCAGCTTCCTCTTTTGACAAATAGACATAAGAGCTAATTTAAAGGTGCTTCACAAGCCAAAAATGGGACCAATTAAGCATCAAAATGAATAATGACTGCAAATTTGTTAAAACATCAAATATATAAAATCTGTAAATTCATAATATTGCAAAAATCCTTCATTGGTCACCGTTGGAGGTTGCCTAGAAATCAACTAGTAACTCTGGAAGTATTTCATGGCAATTTTATTCAAAAGCTAGAAATAACCCAACTGTGCATCAGCAGAAGAATGGACAAATTGGTATAGTCATACAATGAAATGCTTAGTCACAATAAAAAGAAATAAAATAGTGATCACAACAAAATGGATGAGTCTCAGAAACACACTTAAATGAGAGGAGCCTTATATACTAATGGTTCTATGTATATCAAGTTATAATGCAAACAAACAGTGAAAAAAGTAACAGAATAGTGGTTTGTACTGGAGTCATGACAGCAGAGATTAAACGAGAAGTGGACAAGGAAGGTTTCTGGGATAGAGGTAATGTGTTGATTAGGATTTCAGTTACACAGATATGTGCAAGTTGTTAGAATTCTCTAGTGGTACTCTCAAGATCTGTGCATTTCTCTGTATGTAAGTTTTACCTTAAACATAGTTTTAAGCAAACTTTAAATTCTTATAACATGTATGCCATCTTAAAAAAGGAATGATGGTTGGATAGTGTGATGTATAGATACATATTTGATAAAGCAAATATAGCAATGGCAAAATGATGTTGTAGAATCTATGGAGTGAATGTATGGGTTTTTATTGTACATTCAATTAAAATTTCTGTTTGATTGTTCTCATAATAAAGTATTGGGGGAAGCGTACATTTTAAAAATGTGATCAAATTTTATTGATTTGCCATTCATTTACTAATTTATGGAGCTAAACATCAATGGCTGCTAAGTGAACAGCAAACTTAATAACTAATAGTCTTGTCAGTCATTAAAAGTAGGCAAATCAGACCCTACCTGGTGGCTCAGCGGGTTAGAGCACAGCACTGGGAAGCTAAAGCAACTTCCGCATGAGTTTGATTCCGGCCTGCCCCAGCCCGGAGGAGACCACATGGTGTGGCAGACCTTTCCTGACCGGAGGAGACCACATGGTGTGGCAGACCTCTCCTGACCCACCCGCTGCTCCCCTCAGCAGTGTACTTCGTAGATCTGCCTGTTCTGCTCCCCACTCTGTCTCTGGAGAAGCCTCTCGCTGCCCCTGAGCCTCTGGCCTGTACCCCAGTTCTGTATGCATAAATAAATAAATCTTTTTTAAAAAAAAGTAGGCAAATCAGACATGTTCTTTCTGATTTGATACAATAGATACAACACCTAGGAGATGCTATGACCAAAAAAATTAAAATTGAATTTAAATTTGATCAAGTTTCTAATCTATCAATTTATAGGAAATGGAATTAAGGAACATATTAGTGACACCAGGTATCTACCATTAGCCAAATTCAGATTGTAGGGAATTCTACAGAGTAAATTGCCTATATCTTAGTAAATCCATGGCACGAACATTTTTAAAAAGTGCCAGGAGATATATCACAGAATAAGAGAAAAAAAAAGACATAAAGCCATCAACTGCAATGTGTGAACCTTGAATACCATCTTGGACAAAAATTTTTTAAATATCCTTCCTTGACTTTACTATTTTAGCTACATCCCAATTTCTCTCTTTCTACGGTGGTACATTTTGGAAAATACCTGATAGTGTCTTCACCTATCTTTTCATTCTCTTTTCAACCTGTTCCAATGAGGATTTTTGTCTCTGTCATTCCACCGAAACTGTTCTTTTCAAGAGGAACTGTCTCCGTGTTGCCACATCTAATGGTCAGGTCTGAAATGACTTCTCAGTGGCTTTTGAACACTGTTAATGATGTCTTCTTGAAGACAAAAAAATGTCTTTACTTGGCTTCAGAGCACCAACGTCCTCTGCTTTTCCTCCTGCTTTACTGTCTTGTTTGTTGAACTGTTCTTATTTCCTGACTTCAAATATTGGTGTACACCAGGTATCAGTCCTTCAGCATCTTCCCTTTATCTGTAATTACTCCCTGAGTGATCTCACTCATTACCTTGGCTATAAACATCACAGTTATGCTGTTGATTGCAAGTTATATCTCTCATCCCAGCCTTTCTTCTGATCTTATAAGACCTCACACTCAATTTGTGACCAAATTATTGATCCTTCTTACAGACTTCTTCCCCAGTGTTCCCAATTTCAGTAACCAGCATCTTCATCTTCATCAGTTTCTGGAACAAGAATCTAGTTACCATGTTTATCTCTTTCTCTCAGACCCATATCCAGCAGCAATTCCTGCTAGCTTTATCTTCAGAACATACCTTGAATTGGACCACTTCTCACCATTTCTGCTTGTGTCACTCTAACCTAGTCCAGGTCACCACCTACAGAAGCCTCCTAGATAGTCTCCTTTCTTCTACTCTAATGCCCCTGAAATTTCCTTACAGAGCACTGGAAGTGATCCTTTCAAAACCTGAAATCAAGGGCCCTCCCTGATGGCACAGCATGTTAAAGCACAGCACTGTGAAGCTGTCCACAGCCACTGTACCATGAGTTCTATCCCCTGCCAGGGAGGTGACCCTCATGGTGCAGCAAACCTCTCCTGACCCGCCCACTGCTTCCCTCAGCAGTGTACTTCATCTGTCTGCCTGTTCTGCTCCCCATTATGTCTCTGGTGAATCCTCTTACCCCCTGCACCTGCCGAGGGGAACAGGGGGTGAGACAGAAGAGGTCTGCTACGTCAGGTTGATCACTTCCGGGGTCAGGATTCGAACTCGCACTGAAGCAGCTGCAGCTAGCCTGCAGTGCTGCACTTTAACCCACTGCGACACCAGAGAGGGCCCTATTCTCTATCTTAAGTTCAAATTTTATTACTTGTCTCACTTTAGGATTTATTGAAAATGCATCTTCATTTTTACTCAGTTCAGTCTGAATCCAAGCTGATATTAATTACATAAATCTCAGTGTAACATTAACTTAAGCATAAACTTTAAAGGGCTTGGGATTCTGATGTAAGCATCTGCTCCTTCCTAATGTGACAAAAACACTGTCCAAGTGACCCTGTCTAGGTTATGTTTGCATTTTCTTCTCTATCATGCTTATCCTTTCTAGGCTTTTCCATTTACTGTGCTTCATGCTAAAATCGTGACAGGATTTCTTCAGGTCTTTGCCATCAGTCTCTATTTGAACCAATTGAAAGTTCTTACTAAGAACAAACATTATTCATTGGTTTCTAAGAAATTTTCTTACTTTCCCATAGAAATTGGCTTTCTCTCTCAATTACATACACCATACACACACTATATTTGAGGGATTATCTTTGTGCTAGAATCTGTTGTAAATACCTTCCAATGTCTTTGGACAAAAATAGTAACTTCCAAAGTAGCCCCCCTAATGTTTCCATTAGGTGGAGTAAAGATTTCCCTGAGTTTTTGTGTATCATCATCAAATATGTATCTGGGAACTCCAGAACAGGTTTTTTTCATGACTACTATCAAGTAAGCAAAACCTGAACTAAAAATGTGCCTGCCATCTTATGAATGAGAAAAATAAGAGAATAAAAAATACTTTATTTTCAATGCCTAAAGAGGCTCACCTTTTTGTACTAACCCACATTTTTTAAAGATTTGTTTTATTTATTTATGCATACAGGATCTGGAGTACAGGCCAGAGGTGGTGGGGTGTGTGTGTGTGAGAAGATTCACCAGAGACAGAATGGGGAGCACAACAGTCAGACTGACTGAAGTACACTGCTGAGGGGAGCAGCGGGTGAGACAGGAGAGGTCTGCTGCTCCCTATGGACTAGCTCCCTGGCAAGGGATCAACCTCATGCTGCAGTGGCTGCCAGTAGCTTCATAGTGCTGAGATTTAACCCCTTGTGCCACCAGGGAGGACCTAACCCCTATTTTAAAAGCAATTCATGTGTAATATCAGTCATATTAGGAGGCATAGTATTTGAGTAAAAACCGAAGGACCCCACAATAAATCATTTCCTGACATCAGCCTTGAGGAGGTCCCAGCAAAACACAAATGTAGAGGCTGAAGTTCAACAAAGAAATTCTCATTGTGGCAAGAAATTCTCATTGTGGCACATGATGCTTAGGAAGCCCTGGTCTAGCAGCTACCCCTCAGGAAGGATATCCTTGCCAAGCAACCAGCAAATTGTCTCTTTCCCCCTTTCATCCTACTCCCAGAGAGAAGAGCCAGTCCAGAGAAAAGATGAGCACAGAGAGGGCATTGAATTCCCTAGGAGCAAGGATCCATTCAAGTCACCAAATCTGACTCTAATTCTTATTTAGAGTTGGAATGAATTAAATAAAGAAAGAGGTTGGTGGGAGGGTGAATAAAGAAAGAACCATCAGCATCCCAAAGGGCCAAGATTCAGTGGCTCTATAGGAGGAATCAGAGATTTCCAGAAGCATGGAAGGAGAATATGAAAAGTAGATTTTTTCCTTAAAGCAAAAATAGACTGTTACTGAAAGCAAAAGAATATTGCTTGAAGAAGCAGAGAGTATCTGTCTTTTAAAAAATCCATGTTTCTTGGGTAATTCTAAGCACTATACCCTAATCTGGGAAGCAAAAAATTCCTGGAAAATACTAGGTAGGAAAGGTAAGTCTTCAGAGAAGCCAGCCAGAAATGAAAGTAAGACAAATAATTCCAGAATTTTAAATGTGTTATTGTATTGTCCTATTATTTGTTTTTATGTGTAAGTGGAATTGTCTTCAATGAATTCTTACCTCTGGTTTGTTGTTTATTTTTCTTTCAGCCCCACTGTGTTCTCCTGGCCTCAAAGGAAAACTCGGCACCTGTTAAACTAGGGGGCTTTGGGGTTGCTATTCAATTAGGAGAGTCTGGACTTGTCGCTGGAGGTAAGACCATGCTTTAAAAACATATTCTTTAGTTACCTGTTCACTTTTAGGCTGGTATAATAAAATTTTCAAACTAAATATTAGCCCCTCCGTAGTATTTTATGCCCTATTCCACACTCCCCCAAAATGCCATAAAACAGTTTCCAGTTTTATACTTCTGCAGTTATAACTCGAGTTTTAGCCCTTAAGACTAGACCTTACTTTTGCTCTTTGTACCTTCCACGTGTAAAAGAGAAGAGATCCTTCATACAAAGGTTGAAACAGTGTCTGAAGATGATATTTGAGATAAAGTGACTTTTAAATTTGAAGTTGTCAAATGAAGTCAGGTCTAAAATATATGACTAATAATCACTTTCAGGTTCACCTCTATGCCTCAGTTTTAATTTCATACTGTTTTACTTTTTTCATTTGTCAAAAAATCCCGCTCAAGCTATCAATCTGTATTTAGGAAGAGCAAGCACATGTGCATATGGACTGATTTTATTATTAGCTGAAGCAAAACATAGTTAGAACTTCCCCATACCAGAAAAAAGAAGAAAAATACAAACGTTCTTCACCAGTATGCAGAGGTAAATGCTAATTACATTACAGAGTCAAGTATTTGGTTTTTTCTCACTTATTCCTTTTAATAGACTCCAGCTCAGAATACAGCCCAGTTTTTCATTCTGTTCCTTAGTTTTGTTACAGGGCAACCCCCATGTAAATTGGGTTGCCTAACCGGGTCCTCCACGTGCTTAAAAGGGACTTATAATAAAATTTAACTGCAGGCACACACAAAAAGGTTAATAATGGGTTTATTTATACAAGGGAAAGGGAAAATTAATAATTCAGGGAAAAGCGAGAGAAAGGTTGATTAATGCGCCCTACCAGTTCCGCTGACCTGGAATCTCCAATAGCACGCTGAATGCCATTGAAAAGCCAAGAGCTCAGCCGCAAGCCACGTAAGCCATGAGGCCAAGAGACCCACAAAGCCCACATGTCCAGCTTTATATCAAACGAGATGGCTTCTTAACCCCTCCCTCGGGTCCTAGCAGTACTCCCTTTGGTGATGCTGGGATTTGGAGTTCTGATGTCTGTAGTGGGGGTGGAGTGTAGGAAGCCTATATCTGTAGAGTTCATTTAGGACATCCTTTCCCTCAACTGTCTTGCAGATGACTTAATTCTCCATTCTATCCATTACCTTTTTTCATCTCCAAATAGCCGCCAGCCTTCAAAAAAAAGTAATAGTATCAACAGAACCTCTTAAAACCTGCCGTTTTTCAAGTATGACTTTATTAATTCAAACACCTAAAGAGTGATAACTATCAAAATAATCATCTGTTACACTGGCCATGATTTAGTTTAATTCACTATTACTAAAACATCAAAGTAATAGTAACACAGACTACCCATTGAAAAACAAACCATAGGTCATAGTCATAGTTATCAAACTGTCCTTTCACCACAGTTTTATTTTCTGTAAGAAAACTTTTCATCTGTAATTAGAAGGTTGACTGAAGGAGGCTCAGGCAGGCAAGTAGACTATCACAGGTTCTGAAAAAGGCTTAACTTCTTCCGTCTTGTAACTAATGACTGAATTCTCTCATAAAATTCTCAGCAAAAGGTTGATCTCTAGTTTAATTCCTGAGATAGCAAAGAATTCACTATGTTACAGGACAATTCATTCCATTTTTAGAAAGCTCCTTAAGTACGTTCATCTTTGCATTGAACAGAACTCTAACTGCTTTAACTTAACAGCGGTCCAAACTGTAATTATGAAGCCACACTGAATTATCTCAACCCTTCCACATAATAGCCATTCAGATGTTTGAAGACAACTATCAAGTCCCCTGGAGTGTAGCCATATCAATTTCCCTAGGTTATTCTAGCCACGCCTTATATAACCTGGCTCAGAATCTCACTATACACACGGTATGGAGCCAGAACGGACAATTTAGAGATGGAGACAGCTGACAGGCACCACACATAGGATTTGGGGCTCTAGCTTCTTTGGCTATAGGTCTTACATTTCCATCTGGCTCTCCTGGCTACAGTAGCTTTTTGGACAACCATGTAACACTGCTGGCTTCTATGACTCTTAAATCAATTTCAAATCGTTAAATTGCTCTTGTTTTTAAATAAATGTCCCCATTCAAATAACACTCTCAGAGCCAATGTTTGCACAGATGACCCCTGTGCTAAGACTATACAGTTATAACAAATAATTTCTGAGGATTACATCCGAGGGTTGAAGAGATTAAATGAAAAAAAAAAAACTTTTTATATGTTATCCACTTAGTTTCCTTCATCATTTTCAAAATGGCAAGGATGTCATATCTCCACATATCTTCATTGAAGGGGAAAAATAGATTCATTAGATTTACCTGGACTTTTCCTGCATTTTAATCTGTTTCCTAAAAGTCTACAGACCTTTCCCCTAAACTGTATTTTTTTTAAAGATTTATATATTTGTATAGAACTGGGGTACAGGCCAGAGGCTTAGGGGCAGCGAGAGGCTTCACCAGACACAGAGTGAGGAGCAGAACAGGCAGATCTACGAAGTACACTGCTGAGGGGAGCAGCAGGCGGGTCAGGAGAGGTCTGCCATGCCATGTGGTCACCTCCGGGGCAGGTGGGAATCGAACTCATGCGGAAGTGGCTTTAGCTTCTCAGTGCTGTGCTTTAACCCACTGTGCCACCAGGGAGGGCCATAAACTGTGTATTTTTAAGGCTGATTTTGAACCCACACTGTATCAGTTATGCAGAATTTATTTTTCCCAATGCTTCTACAATCAAATACTTTCTAATGGTCAAAATATTGTCATTTCTTAAGTACCTTTTCTTGCCATTTTGAAATAACTACTTGAAGCCTTGCAATATCTTCAAAAATACAGTATCTATAGATAAGGTATAAATAATTCTCATAAAAAAAACTTCATGTTATTTGAAGTATTTTTTAAAATTTTGCTCATATCTATCAGCTAACTTGCTAATATTTGACAGAATTTTCCCATTAGTTGGAGCCTTTGATCAATCAATCTTTCAAACAAAATGGAATTCTCTATATATAAAAAAGACCAGTTATATGTATTTCCACTTTACCCTCTCTGAAACTCAGCTGTTTGGAAAACTTACTTATCCAGAAGGTTATTAGGAACCTAAAAATTAAAACTTTAGATACTTGCGTTCCACCATACCTTGCCCCTGCTGTTTTCTCTGGTTGGAATACCTTTTGTCTCTCTCTATAGAAAAAGATGGATATGTGTATCAATTACTGTTCATGAAGGCAAGCTATTAATAGTCATCAGTAAAAAGCAGGCTGGTATTCATCAGTCCAAGTTAAGTAACCCTAGACCTTTTCTTCTATATTGACCATAACCATGGGGGCAGCATACCTCTGTGTAGCATTGATGCAGGGATTTGTAACCAGTCTGAGCCTGTGAGGGCAGTGGGGGATGTTGGCTTATCCCTTCGTGTGTCCATAGCATCTACTGTGGTGTCTCGGTCTTAGTAGGCACCTAAGAAATTGTTACTAAATGAAGTGTCTCATTGTTAATCACTTTCCAGTTAATAGCAGATTTTTATGCAACAGACTAGGAAAAGCTGAAGCTGGGATAAGTGTAGTGAAGGAAAACAAACAAAAGTCTGACTGGAAAAAATATATTAAACAGATGCCAAAACTTGGAAAAACACAATGCCCTTTTGTTTAATACTGAAGAAATAACCCTTGCATACTTCTGAAGTTCCTTGAGGGTATTTTCTCATCGGTTGCATAGTTCTTTCATTCATATCCTCAATGACAACTCTGAGTCATCAAGAAAAGGTTAAATTATGTGCTTCATCTTGTGTAAAAGAAGCCAGGAAATTATAGAAAGGTACTCTCCAAAATTATTACAGTAAAAAGTCTTCAGTGCATAAAGCTCCAAGTCTTGAAGTATTGACTGTCTAACTGCTCAGAGAAACTCCCTCCCTGAGGTTCTAGGTAATGAGATTTTATTGTATTGACAACACATTAGCATTTAAATATATAAATGTTTATCAGAAATATCTCATACGCAGTGACATTTAATTTGGTTTGGTAGCTGGCTTCCTGTTCTTAGAATTTTGTGGTCAGCCAAAAATCAAGTGATCACAAACAAGGACTTTGGAGAGGTCATTGTATGTTAAAGGTTAACTGCACACCTTTCAGAGTCTACTGATTTGCATGAAACACAAGGATCATCCTTACCTACTCTTTCTGCTGTGATCCCCTATCATCCATTAGCAACTTCCTAAACCAAAAGACATGCGTCTTCCTCAAGGATGAAAACTGAATCTCCAGAACGGGGTAGTCTTCAATCCAGATGAATGGAGAGATACTCCTCCAGATGACTGGGGCTACTCGTGGCTCTGAGCATTCCCAAAGTGAGGCACTTGTTTTGAGTTACTTGGCTCTTTCTTGTGTGAGAAGTGAAAGAGTCAAGTTGAGTTTCAAAGTATCACCCAAAACATTAGTAGGTATACCTGAATGCTACCCTGACCCCTAACCTACTACCAACTCCTGTTCATCAGAAGCTGTTCAATTATCTTACCCTGTCCAAGCTGTTAGTGAAGTAGGAGACTTCGCTCCCATGGCATAGAGTTTTGGTGTTACTTGAGGAAGCAAAATGGGAAATATGGAAATGAAAATACTTTTAACCAGTACAGGTTTTTCACCGACCCACTGTACATTTCAAATGAATATATCTTCATTCTCTGAACCCCAAATTTAATCTCCTCTATTGTGGAGGAAGGGGGAACCTTAATGATCTGTAGCAAAGGCACATCCCCAAGTGCACAAGCTAAGAACTCTTATCTTTCTCCACCCCAGCAGAGTTTGACAATCACTAACAGGACTTTATGACGTATTCTCTCTAGCTAGATTAGCAGATCTCTACGTTCTTTATTTTTTAACTCTGAACCACAGTTTTGAGCTCTAGATAAAGTGTTCCATAATTTTCAAAGTGGAAGTTAACTTGGGCTAGTACTTTGTGAGAGTGAGGGAGGGAAGGGGAGAGGAAAGGAGAAGACTAGGTCCACAGTGAGAAGAGCTGCCAAGTCTGGTGGGCAGTGCCACTCCCACAATAATTTTCCTACGGAGGCCAAAGCTTTCTACAGGAAAAGATAGACTCTCTTCAGGGTACTGAGGTAAAAATGATGAATAACATAAAACTGCTATTGAAAGGCTAGTTCAGAAAAGGGGGTAAGAGAACACTGAAGAAAACAGAGGTCAAAGAGGGTTGAATGGAAGAACTTGATGATTTTGCTTTCAATTGTCATATATTTGTTCTCATTCTCTTTAAATGTTAACGTTCAGAGGAAGTTAAAAATACATCCTACTTTAACAAAGTAGTGGTAGTCGTTGTTAGTTGCTACAATCACCTAATATCAACTGCACAGATTTCAGGTTCATATTCCAAATAAATGTCCATAGCTAATTTCATAGGAGAATTTTCATTTGGCAGAAAAAAGTAACTTTTCTCTGCACAGATTTTTTGCCCCTCACTTATGTGTCCTACCCTGTCCCTCCCCAGGGCAGACGCTCTCAACTCTTTCCTGAGTAGCTACAGATTGTCTGTGGTCTCTTCTGCCACCCTCTACAATATCTTTGTAGTGGTTTTCAGACATGTGAAAATTAAAAAATGTAAATGACTTCTTCATGAAGCAAGAAATGGGTAAATGTCATGTGTCCTGCTGAAATCATTGAGGAGTAGCAGTGTTAGAAGAAAATGTACCTATCCTGAGCTCAATATTTTTACCAGGTGATCAGGTAGTTTTTTCCTTCTGGGAACTTGATTTCATGTAGGAGGGCAGTGAGAGATGGTGAGAGAATATTTCTGTTGTTAACTTTTTCACTCACATTGTTATTGTTCTACTATTTTCAGTTTTTAGGAGGGAGCAAAGCCCATTTTATGTAAACATTTTTCCTTAATGATGTTGTTATTGTTTTCAATGTAGGACGAGTTGGAACACCTCATTTTATGGCCCCAGAAGTTGTGAAAAGAGAGCCTTATGGGAAACCTGTAGATGTCTGGGGTTGTGGCGTGATCCTTTTTATCCTGCTAAGTGGTTGTCTGCCTTTTTATGGAACCAAGGAAAGATTGTTTGAAGGCATTATTAAAGGAAAATATAAGGTAATGTATTATGAATGGTTTATATTTCCATTGAGATTAAATGATTCTGGAAAATGTTTTTGAAGTCACTGTCTTTGGGTTGATTACCATGTAGTGACCTGTTCAGAAAAATACTCTTTGCTGATATCATTGACCCATGTGAGCCCTTGCTAGACAACATAAGCCTCAAGTAAATTTCTAATTCTCCATGAGCTAAACTGTCATTGAGGTGGAAGAAAAGAGACTGGCTTTAAAGCATCTGTCACTTTGCTGCTCCCTTCTCTCTGTGGATACCACTACTTTGCATTGTGACTCTATTTAGTCTAGAAAACGGGTTGCAGTATAAATCCAGAAACCAGATGTATTTGCTCTGCTGCTTCCACAAGCAAATCCACAGATGAGTCCTGCACCCGCACATTCAGAAAGCCATGCTACAAGTCAGATTCTTTGACCATAAGTATACTCTAACATAACTGCCCACTTAGCTAGGTCAGAGAAATTGTTTGGCTAACTCCCCACTTGGAAAGATGTTTGGAACTTATTGTGATAGAACTTTACCTTTAATTTTGTTTTTGAACTTTACC
Source organism: Condylura cristata (assembly GCF_000260355.1). Taxonomy (NCBI): domain Eukaryota; kingdom Metazoa; phylum Chordata; class Mammalia; order Eulipotyphla; family Talpidae; genus Condylura; species Condylura cristata. The sequence goes on along the minus strand of NW_004567128.1, from coordinate 23,152,176 downwards.
TTAATTTTAAGGGTAACCTGGGTAAGCTATTGGTAACAGACCTGAACCTGGATATAATAGTGTCCATGAGCTATGTGATAATCAAACCCACTTATTTAGGCTAAGCTGGAAAATAAACGTCTTTAGGCCTTTCTTTGTGTAATATGAGAAAAGTTTAATTTTTAAAGCTTTTTGCTTAATTTGTATAATTAGACTGGAAATTTGATCCAGGTAATTTTGGTGATACCTTATCTTGATTTTATATTTAGTGTCTATAAGTTTTTTGTTTCACTTTACCACACATTAATGCGTTTTACGTAGTCAACCAGCATTGCTCAATTTTGAAATTTACATCTCACATTAAACTGAAATGCCACTATCACACTGCTTTCATAATATGATTTAGAGCTATTTTGGGGTGACTTAAACACCCATAACCTTCTTTGCTGTGGATTGGCAAACTCATGTGGTGTTCACAGATTTCTGAATAGTAAATTATTGCTTTAATTATTTAAAATTTAAAATTATTACTAATGTTGTGAATGACCATACCAAAAAAAAAAAAAAGAAGAAGAAATTCTTGAGAATAAATAAGGTTAAAGTTGATCTTACTACCCCAACTCTCATATCGTTTGCCCCGTACCACCACCTGTGGCTGATGGAATTGGATGCTGTGTAGAGGGCTCCTGGCGAGTATGTATCTGGATACCAGATCAGCATGGTTTATGTTGGAGAAGTTGTTTTTCCTCCCATTACTACTGAAACCTATAATTTCCATTCAGCAAAATCACTGTTTCATTTTTGGCCATGCTGGGCAACATAGAATCAACGCACAGGCTATCTAACGCACAGGAATCTAACAGTAGATTCCACAACTGAGGCCCCAAATATTCTTCTCAGTTCCTGATAGTCTTTAATTTAAATTGGACCTGAAAATAAAGGTGGGTGGGAAGAAAAAAGGTAAAGTACTTTCAGAGTTGCAGTATTATCCTCTTAAGTCATAACTGGAACTTGTGGTGGAGGTGAGAATTAGTGGTCATAAGCTTTTTTTTGAGGGGGGGTGGGCTTGTGCATCATCAGCTTATGAAGGCACATAGGTTTGTTTTACAGTTAACATATATGCTAAAACTGTTAACAGAGAAAGATGTTTTTAGTACAAGTTTTTCTGCTTCTTTTAGAGTTAATTGATCACTGGGCAATAAAATCAGTCCTTTCATGATAATTAAAGGTCTCAAGAATCTACTTAGAATTAATCATCCCCTGAAATCTCTGGAAATGATGAGTGGCTATCAGGAATGCATAAGCCTGGCTTTCTAGTTGAATTTTGCCAAGGGAAATCAGAGCTACTAATATGAAAACAAACACAATAATGCATCAGCATAATAAAGATATTAACAACGATAGCTTACTCGTGCACATAGCATGTGCTCTGCCCTGGAAACTGTTCGGCGCACTTTTCTTATATTAACTCATTTCATCCTTACAGCAGTTCATGACATAGGTACCATATAATAAATTCTCCCACCTGCATTGTTGAGTTAAGAGCATTGGTTAATAATAGAATTCTGCCTTTGTGTTTAATTAGTTGCTAACTTCCTGGTTTCCAAGGCAATGTACTTCATTCCAACAGTTTCTGGTATTTGATTTTGTCTATTTTTGAAGCATTGAACAATTAATTTTGTCTCCCTGTAAAAATCTTGGGGTATTCGCACATGTCCAAAAGTTATTTTTAATTTCCTTGTTTCTTAGGATTATATTAAGTCAAATGGATCATTCATCGCAGCTATATCACATTTTCTGTGCCTGGGGTTGGAAACTTTGAAGTTAATAACTTATTTACCTGGTTCCCCTCACTGTTCACTTATATCCATGGGCTTTCCTTACAAAACCCCCAGGTTTTCAGCAGCTTAGTTTGAACTTATAGATCCACCTATACAATGAAGAACTTGCTGGGCCACTTTAAAAAAATATATACCTTGCAGTGATTGTGTCATCATTTTAACTTTTTTTATTATTGAAATTTTCAAATAAATTAAAACAGTTGAGGTAATAGTGTAGTGAACCCCCCAGCATGAATTATCAAATGGTTATCAGTCTTGTTTCTACTACTAGATTATTTCAATGCAGACCACAAAAGTATCATTTCATCGTCCTGATGGTTCATAATAAAAGAACTATTAACAAAATCCTTGCTCTCTATGGGAAAATTTGGTGCTGTTTTTTAAATGTACTACATTTAAATTAATAGCTTATAAACTACGACTTGTCTTAAATGATTTTAACTTTTTATTCTCACATACTAGCTTACTTGATCTTTTTAAGATACAATTTCAAGTACTATTTCACTGGACTGTATGCTAGCATTTAATTTCAATTAAGTTTTTATAAAGGACAAAATACTTTTCCTAAAATATAGAAAAATAGTGACACCTTATATCATTTTAACAAGTAGCCAATTAGTATCTACGCAGTAGGAATCTAAGCTACTTCAGTTTCATACTCAAATAATTGACTGCCTTAGAGTTCTGCTTTGTTTCCTGCACTCACCCCCATATCCTTAATTTCCCAAATTAATTTCACCCATTCTTCTTAGCCAAAGTGAAAACTCTGGGTTAGATGCACGCATAAGAAAGGGGGGGGGATATAATTCGCAACATCTACTTACTTAAATCTCATCACTACTTTCTACTGGCTTCTCAACCCCTTTCCTGAAGACAGACCATTCAGATTTTTTTTTTCCATTCAGACTTTAAAGAACACATCAGCTCAGAATGGGGAAGAAAGAATAGGCTATAGAAGCCCCATCCATCTTCTGTCCCACCTTCTTGTTTCAAACTGTCCAGGTGATCACGATTTCAATAGAATGACAATATTCCAACAGTCTCGATGCATTCATTTTAATTAAAGACTCTGACAAGCAGACGTGACTATCATTTGGAATTCTGCCTGTAAAATGAAAAAGGTGAAACACCTTCCAATTTTAAGTGCTGTGCCTAACATAGAGACATTTTTCACTCCTCATCTACAAAAACAAATCCTCACATTTACCAGAGCAAAGTGACTAATGCTAACCCTGAACCAAATTATAGTGATTTATATGTACTGTCGTGCAAGCTGTGATTTCATTTGGCTTTACATGGTTGGCTTTGTTCTGCATCTTTCTCTCTTCGAAGATAACATAGTTGTCTGCCAGTTAAAATCATGGTGTGGCTTAAAGGTCCTGGTACCAGGCAGTTCACAAAAGCCCTCCAGTCAGTTGGTTTCCTAGTCGTAAATAGGGAATGAGATTCTATTCTGTCTCGACCCTCTGCTCTGCCCTTGTGTTCCCAACTCCAAGCCCTAGGCATTCCTTTCCATTTCTTTCTGGTTCGTGGTCTCAGACACACTCCTTTGCCAGGAGCCTTCCAGCTGTCTTCCTCCTGATCCACAGCCTCTCTCACAAGTTCTGTGCCTTTTGAATAACTCCCACATTTTTTGGTTCGACACTAGTCAATGTATTTTGTGGCATAATTGTCTCATCTCTAGAACAGGGACAAAACCTCATTGAGAACAGTATATAACTGAATTAACTATTTTACAGGGACTGTGGAAATAGTACTTTTCTTTAAATACTGAAATTGATATATAGTGGTTAATACATAACTCACCAATCAATTCTAATCCTAATTTTAAAAAACAAAATATTGAAATTGTGCCCTTAATTTTTTTTTTTATTTTAGGCCTTCCTCGATCAAAGGGTTCTAGTCCCCTTAGCTAGATAGAACCTGAAATCATCGACATTCTGTTTTTTTTTAAGATTTATTTACTTATTCATTTATTTATGCATATGAGAGCTGAGGTATAAGCCAGAGGTGTAGGGGGGTGAGAAAATTCACCAGAGACAGAGTGGGGAGCAGAACAGGCGGATCTGCTGAAATACACTGCTGAAGGAAGCAGCAGATGAGACAGAAGAGATCTGCTGTGCCCTGTGGGTCAGCTCCCTGGCCGGGGATTGAACTTATGCTGCAGTGGCTGGTGATAGCTTAATAGCACTGAAACTTCAACCCCTGCACCACCAAGGAGGCCTCCAGACATTCTGTTCTTTAATTCTTAAAAAGATAACTTATATAGCAGCAAAAAAACTTATGTAAGGAATATTTACTAATGCACATTCTCATAAACAGATGATTTGCATTTGTCCTCTTCTTCCTTAGAAAGAAAGTCTTTAAAATCAAATTTCTAAGAATTTTAGCTACATTAAATGGAATAAGAATAAAGTGAATGTTAACTTCTCAAAATTTTCCTTTCCTCCTCTCAGATGAATCCAAGGCAGTGGAGCCATATCTCTGAAAGTGCCAAAGACCTAGTTCGCCGCATGCTTATGCTGGATCCAGCTGAAAGGATCACCGTTTATGAAGCCCTGAATCACCCATGGCTTAAGGTACAGGAGCTCACATGTGGCCATATGCATTTGTCTGGACACTGCCAGTGACAGGAATGTGTCGGTCTTTATCGTGGCCCTTTCTCCCTTTTGTTCTTTCTGAGCTGTATTTTCATTTCTCTTTTGTTCATGTCGTTTGCTGTTTCTGCACATTCTCTGCCACATGTCCTTTCTGCACATTCTCTGCCACATGTCCGTGTAAGTGACATTCAACTATCCGACAGAGAGCACAGAAGCAGATTTAGACAGCATGTATCAGGGAGGAAGGCCTCTTTGTCCTCTACGAAGCCAAAGATGTGTGACAAAGATGTGTGACGTGAGCAATTGAATAGTACTTTTATAATAAAAAAATATATTTTCTTAGATGTGACTGTGTGCTTTAGCACATTATTTTTATTTCAACAGATATTAAATATGTGGTTTTTGTCTTAGATAAAAGGCAGGGTTTTTAAAATTTTTCTCCCCCCTGGCCCCCACCTTGCTAATGAGTAGTAAGGAGAAGTATCACTTGGGGCTTCAATGAAACAGTAGTATTTGGTGAAGACTTTACACATTTCAATAATTCCAGGAAATTCCCACTTTGTGATGAAAAAACAAAAGCTCAGAGAGCTTAAGAATCTTGCTCCAAGTCACAGAAGTTGTCAATAGTGGAAACAGGATTTTAATTCAGCCTGTCATTTGTATGAGACACCCCATCCATTTCACTTACTCAAGGACATTCTCCAACAGTTTTCTTTTTCCTGCTCTATCAGTTGCCTATTCCGTTGAATCCAACATGCTGCAATTTATTTTTATTATATATACACATCATCTCTCTTTTTTGAAATTTATTTTTGTATGGAAGATCTGGGTTATAGGCCAGAGGTACAGGGTGAGGTGGTGGGTAGAGGATTCACCAGAGTGCAGAGCAGGAGGATTGATCGAAGTACACAGTGCTGAGGCTTAAGCCCGTGTACCACCAGGGAAGCCTTTGACCCTACAAATCTTAAAACCCCTTAAGCATCTTCTCCTATTTTCTGTTCCATTTGGCAGCAGAATTCGTAGAAAGAGTTGCCTCTACTCATTTTCTCCAGTTTCTCTCATCCACTTGCTCGAGCCCACCCTAGTCAGGATTGCATCCCTACCAATTCCACTAAAACTGCTTTTGTCAAACTACTGATGACCCTTACATTGCTCATTATGTTATAGGGCACCTCAATTCAGAGAGAGGCACCCCTGAAGCCCCAAAACCTGCCTGCTCTAAGTGGGTTCTGCCATCCGCCGCAACAAGACAAAACATATAAAGCTTTAATGAAAAGTGACTTTAATACAGTGAATATACAATATGGAACACAAAGAATGTAACTTCTAAATCAAACACCTGAAGTTACCCATCCCCTCGTTGGCAAAAGTCAACCCAAAAGGGATTGGCCCAAAGCAAGGCCTGAAAGCCTGCCACAAGACTAAAGCACCTTCTGGCTGGGACCCATGGAAAAGGGTCAGAAATGGCCAGACAAATCTGAGAGGAAAAGAGCAAAATCAAAATCAATATAAACACTGCCATAGTCACCTCCCTACAGGTATCTCACCCACATCTGCCTTAACCAGTCCAGGGTCAGGAAACAAGCCCGGTTTCTTCATCACATGTTTGCTGCTCCATGTGGCTTCCTTAGGTCTCCTTCTCCATCTGTCTTCCTTCTCTCTTCTCTCTCCTTTTTCTCTGCTCAGTTCCACCCTCCTTCTGGGTGGGGCAGGGAACCTGGAACTTCCCTTCTCCTAGGGACCACCCAGTTACAATTATAGTGGTCGGATCACAAGTTTTCACCCTATTGGCAACATTTGACATCCATCCCCCTGACACCCCTTCTCCTTGGCCCCAGGTCACACCACCCCTCCGGATTTCTGTCCTACCTTCTGCCTTCTTCCCAGAGCCTACTGATTCTTCCTTGTCTCTCCACATCCACCCCTACACTGCTCCTCTTTTTTCTGTTGACATTCGGGCCTTTGGAAACTTCATCTGGTTTTAGTGACTTTTGATGCTTTCTGTCTACCAGTGACTCCCCAATTTATACATTCAGCTTATTCCCTCACCATCCTCAGGTCTTTGCTTAGATATCAGCCTCTTAGTAAGATCTGCCCTAACCACCCAATTTCAGTTTGGAGAAGGAATGGTCCCGAGACAGCATTCCCTATCCCTCTTACCTGCTTAGTTTTCTCCATCACCTTTGTCGCCAAAAGACATACTTATATTTTACTTGTTTGTTGTCTGACTGCCCACAATGAAATATACGCTGCCTAAGGATAGGAATTGTTGACTGTCGCTTCTGTGTCATACCCTAGTAAGTGTCTGGTATGTATTAAGTACTTGTGGGGGGCCTTGACCAGGAAGGCGAGGGAGTTTAGAGCCCCAGGGACAGCAGAGGAAAAACGCGGACATGTCTTTCTCTGAGGAGAGCTTTTATTCTTCTTCCTCTTTCTTGTTACAGTCATAGATAGATAGAGCATGAGGGCGGTACAGAAGGTACCGGGCGTGGGGTGGTCTTGATGGTTTGATGTCTCAAAGGCCAATGGGGTTGAGGGGAGGGCGACACTTATCTCCGGAGCCAGAGATAAAACCTATCTCAGGCGCTGGAACTTGTGAGCTCGAAGGGAAAAGGAGTGGGGGAAGGGATTCGGGTGTGCTGTTTTCTCAACCGGGATGTTTACCCTAAGTTCCGATCAAGTGCTGTTTTGTGCATAGGAGGCAAGGTCCTGGTCTCGGTCCCCACAAGTGCTCAAATACTAGTTTTGACTGAGTGAATATTCATTATATTATACCATGCTACTCTCCCAGAGATTATGTAAAACAAAGATTTAATAAAACATAGATTAATAATGTATCTGAGTGACAATGATATGGAATATTACAGAACAGTGTTGAAACTCTACTCCATCTTATTTTTGGAAATCCCTGTCCCTGCCAATGATTATAGCTCTAAATAATCTGAGATTAATACATAATAGATTTCTGGCACCAGAAACATGAAAGACAAGAAAAGTCAATAAAAGTTCCAGAAGGCTGTTCCAGCTCAGTGCCATGTGCAATATCTGCACCTCAGTTTGCCACTCCTCTGCAAGAATTTCACTTCTCAAATTTGCAAGATACAAGAATTCAGTGAGAATGTTATATAGATAATAAGAACAGGCTTATGTTGAATTTAAATACTTACCCATATTTAAATCATTGTTATGTATCCAAGTAGAAATACTTTAGTAATGGCTAAAATGTAAATTATGATTTAAATAAGAAAAACTGAGTAATTGCAAAGTAAAATGTAAAGTAAGATAATGAAAAGCCTTGTGATAAGCAGTGTCCCAAATCATAATATCAATGCTTTGTGTGAAGAAAAAATGTTTTCTTGGTAAAAACCACAAAAATATTTTCCTATTAAATCGTTTTATATCAAGAAAGACTTTAGTAAATAGATCAGTAATTGGCGGCTCTCTTGTGATTGTTAGATTATACCTATTTAACACCGTTATTGATCTAAGTTAATGATATTTGTTGTGCATAATCATGCCAACTAAGGTTCTACTTTTCTCATAAACAACTGAGCTCTCGTCACATCCTTTGTAGACATAATATATGTAGACCTTAAATTATATTTACTGTAATAAAACATGAAAAGGTATTTCTATCAGGCTAATGCATTTGATTTTTGGAAAAATCAATCACCACGCCAGTTAAATTTGTATTCAGCCTCTAAAGTGCAAAAGGGTGATAAACCAAGTACTTTATTAAAGTGCAAGGCACAGTGCTATTAAAATTTTTCCCAATGCATATTACATTATTATCAGTTTCAGGTAAGACTACTTAATGCAGAAAAAAATATCATTTTTGTTCTCTTGTCTCATTTAGAATGCTTTGGAGTTTGTTATTATTTATTTATTTTCTGGTAAGAGATTATTTAATAGACTTTAAAAGTCTTGTCATTCCATCTGCTTAAAAAATATCAAAACTCATAATTTTATTAAAAACTAACCATACGTTTTGGCAGTGCCCTGACTTTCTCTCCACTTTACCTTAGTGAATGATAAGGTGTTCCCTAGAAAGACCTTCAGCTATGTACTAAATTTCCCAAGCTGTTAGACAGGTCAGTCTGTGAAATAAATTTTCTTTTTTTTTTTAACGTTTTATTTATTTATGCATATGAGAACTGGGATACAAACCAGAGGTGGGGGGGGGGGGTGTGTGTGAAAGGATTCACCAGAGACAATGGGGAGCAGATGGACAGATTGAGTGAAACACACTGCTGAGGGGAGTAGCAGGCAAGATAGCAGAAGTCTGCTGTGCCATGCTGGTCACCTCCCTGGCCAGGAATCAAACTCCTGCTGCAGTGGCTGTGGAGAGCTTCACAGTGCTGTGCCTTAACCCATTTATCCACCAGGGAGGGATGCGTGAAATGAATTCTCAAGTGCTACTGATATAAAGGCAAAAAGTATAGCCTCAAAGATTTTAGAGAACCACCAAAAAGACTAGAGATGTATAACTCAGGAAGACGAAAGAAGAAAGAGAGAGATGGCGATAGGTCGGAGCTCCTGAGAAGGCTGCATACTTTAGTGGTACTGACAGGTAAAATAGAGGGGGAACACAGGCAAACAATTAACGTGCGCAGGGCATGTGGGGGCGGGGGCAGGGGCAGGAAGCAAACTGGTGTGATGCAAATGTCAGCTAACTGAATTAGTATCAGTAGTAGACTGGAAAGTTTGGTTTGAGGGAAGGTATATATAGGTGAGAATGCCAAATTAAGTACTTCAAATATTGACGTGTAAAAGGGAAAAACTACTGCAAGTTTTTGAGTGATGAAACAGTGTAAGAGGCGTGTTCATAGCATTCCTTTGTACACTATGTGCTGGTGAGTTGCCTGTGAGAATACAAACGGTAGAGACAGAGACCCCCTAGAAGCTATCACTATTCCAACCAGGAGAGCTGGTCCAGAGAATAAAAGTGGGAGTAAGAAAGAAATACCAGACTAAGAGGAAGAGAGCTGATAAAGTCCAGTGAGTGATTAGAGGTATTTGGAATTAGGAAGCCCATAGGAGAATTAAGCATATAGACTAGACATGACCTGTTATGACTTTTTTATTTTTGAAGAATTTTAGATTCACATAAGAAGTGGCAAAAGTAATGCATGTCACTATGTACATATCACCTTTCATCCCCCCCAAAGATAACATATGACCACTACAACATTAACATAATTATGAAAGGTAGGGAATCTATCTTGGGACACTATTAACCAATCTGAATTTTTTATTCAAATTTTACTGCTTTTTATTTGTATTTCCAGTGTGCTTGGCTTTGATGTATAGTTCTATGACATTTAATCACATGTATAGAATTACGTATGATTATATAACTACCACCAAAATCATAGGCTTCCTTTGCCCCTCATGTTACTCTTTGATAACCACATCCTCCCCATAAAGCTAACTCCAGGCAACTACAGGATTTGTTTTTTACCACTATAATTTTCATCCTTTTGAGAGTTTATATAAATAGAATTATACAGTATGCAATCATTTAGGTAAAGCTCACTTCTGTGTGTTCGTCCCTTTCCCTAACACTACTAGCACATTCATATATGATCACTACTACCATCATTCACTTAGGTGCTAGATGCTTCTCCCCCACACCAAGCAATTCTCTGTGACACCAGCTTGGTGTCCTACATTTCAGTTCTGATACTATTGTAACTGGAGTTAATGCAGATAGCACACTTTAAGGGCTCAATCCCACAACATCTGATGTCCTACTTTAGATGCCATTTTCAAGTAGTAGGTTTCCAGATTATCGACAACTTTTGTCCAACTCGGCTACAAACCAGAGGTTCCAGGATGTCCCTTCACATACACATTGAATTCAACTATTTTCTACAACCACTTACAGAACTCAGGAAACAGTTATATTTACCAGTTTGTTATATAATAAAAGATTTATATAATAAAAGATACAGGGCCTCCCTGGTGGCACAAGGGGTTAAGTCTCAGCACTATGAAGTTGTCAGCAGCCACTGGAGCAGAATTTGATCCCTGGCCCAGGAGCTGACCCACGTGGCACGGCAAACTTCTTCTGTCTCACCACCTGCTCCCCGCACCAGTGTATTTCAGTAGATCCACCTGTTCTGTTCCTCATTTTGTTTCTAGTGAACCCTCTCACCACCCACACCTCTGGCCTACTCCCTGCTCTTGTATGCAGAAATAAATCTTTTTTTAAAAAAGTAAAGAACACAGCTGAACAATCAAATGAAGAGCTACATAGAAAATACCCAGAAGGGTCTCAAGCACAGAAATTTCTGCCTCCATTGAGTTGGGGTGCAGATGTGTTCACCATCCCAGAAGCTCTCTGAACCCTGTACTTTGGGAATTTTTTTTTTAAAGACTTATTTATTTGTGCATACAGAACTGGGGTACAGGCCAGAGGCTCAGGGGCGGTGAGAGGCTTCACCAGAGACAGAGTGGGGAGCAGAACAGGCAGATCGACGAAGTACACTGCTGAGGGGAGCAGCGGGCGGGTCAGGAGAGGTCTGCCGCGCCATGTGGTCTCCTCCAGGGCAGGTGGGATTTGAACTCATGCGGAAGTGGCTTCAGCTTCTCAGTGCAGCGCTTTATCCCGCTGCGCCACCAGGGAGGGCCTGTACTTTGGGAATTTTAATGGAAGCTTTATCACATAGGCATGATCCATCATTAACTCCATTTTCAGCCTCTCTCCTCTCTGGAAAATGGGAGATGAGAGTGCTAATTCCAAGCTTCTAATCAAGGCTTGGACTTTCTGGTGGCCAGCCCACACCCAGGTTCCCACCAAGAGTCATCTAATTTAAACAAACAAACAAACAAACACTGCTGTGACCAGAAAATTCCAAGGAATTTAGGAACTCTGTCAGGATCCAGAGTCAAAAACCAAAGATTAGAATAAAAGATGCTCCTAGTGCTCTTAACAGTTCAGAAATAAAAAGGGTTTAAGGTATGTCAGGAACTGGGGTCATGGACTAAATACTAGAACTAAAGATGATCACCCTGCTTACAAGGGTTTTTGGAACTCTGTTTCAGGAAGTGGGCTCAGAGACCAATGTACACATTTCTTATGATGTCTTAGTAACCTTTGAAACTTGGCTTTTTCACGAAGCGTAATGCCCGTGAGATCCATCAAAATTTTTATGTGTATTTCACTCCTGTTATTGACAGGTAGTACAACAGTGTTGATTCATTCACCTTCTGAAAGGTATTTGATTTTTTCGATTTTCTTTTCTTTCAATTTTGGCTAAAAATTTCTGTAAACATACATGTAAAGATTTTCATTTCTCTAAAGGAAAAAACCAATGAGTGGGATTTCTTAGTCATCTAGCAATGTATGCGCAAACTGCTAAACTTTCCAAAGAAGCTGTAACAATTTACTTTCCCACCAGCAGTATGTGAGAGACTCACTGGTTTTAAAGCCATTTGCATTTGCTTTTGGGTGCATTTTTATAGTATCTTCTTGAAAATGCTAGTTGACAGTAGCATTTTCTGGAATCTAGAAATGGGCTAGAATGAGTCTACCATCTTTATTACCCAGTGTTGGTTTCTATTAATTGTCTTTTCTCGTTCAAGTTGAACTCTTGGTATGAGAGTAAATTTAGATAGTATGTTGGACATTTTTAATATCATTATATTATGAGACTCAGATTCTTTTTTAAAGATTTATTTATTTATTTATTTATGCATACAAGAACTGGAATACAGGCCAGAGATGTGTGTGGGGACCGGGGTTGGGAGGGTGAGAAAATTTACCAGAGATAAAGTGGTGAGCAGAACAGGCAGATTGACTGAAATACACTGCTGAGGGGAGCAGCCGGCAAGACAGGAGAAGTCTACTGTGCCATGTGGGTCAGCTCGCTGGCTGGAGAGCAAACTCATATTGCAGTGGCTGGCAATAGCTTGATAGTCCTGAGACTTTCACCCCTGCACTACCAGAGAGGCCCAAGATTCTTATTTAAATCTTCTATTTTAGAAGGCAGTTAATCTGATTAGATTCAGAGCACATGTCCTGACCTACTTTTATGGGTTATGGTTCATGTGCCAATTTCACTTTCAAAGCCTTTTCACTGCTCTCTGTTCGGCCGCCCTTGTGTCCTCCACAGAGGTTCATTTGACCTGAGAGGTATTCCATACGTAGTTTAACCTCAGAATTCTTGCTGAGTTGGCTCTGATTGGTTTTACAGGCAAGTGTATTGGGGCTGTGCCTTGACATTCATACACAGATTTAATGCCCTCTACCCCAGACTCACGAACTCCTCCTTACAGTCCTGCCCCCGCTCTCCAGGGGGTAAAGTGCCACCTTCCAGCTGTTATTTGCTTTAGGCAGAACTGGGGTGGTGGAAAGGGCTCTGTGAAGCTCTCAGCTTCCTTTCCTAGTATACAAGGTGTATTCAAGTGGGTTATGTCCAGCAGAGACAACCTCTTTGTGGTTATTTGGCTTAAGACAGTAGGCATTTCCTGCGGCTCATTTTGTCTACTCTTCCTATATTTGGGGTTTCTGGATTATGGGCTACTCACACTTCCAGATTAGGATACAATCAACAAAAAAAAATCCCAGTGAAATCATCATAAGATCACCCCTCAATTCTTGGGATCCCTCCCTAATCGACCTGTTTTTTCTCCAGCTTTCAGAGCCTTCTTTTAGTTGAGTTCACCTTTGAATCACTAATTTCTTGATCAAAAACTCTAAAAAAGTAAACTTGAAAAAAAATGTTTATTCTGTGGAATAGAGAATTCTTTCAAAATCAGTTCCAATGCCCATTTCTTGCTCTAGAATCCAAGCAGTCCATGCATCTTACAAGTAGCTTTTCCCAGACCCTCTATCTCATAGTAGACATCAGCTCGATAGTCTCACTCAGCTCAAAGTCTGATTTCAGTTCCACTACCTGCAAAGACAACAGAAGATATGAAGAAGGGAGTGAACATTTTAAGTTCTTTTTTTAAATAGCTATAGAACATTTTTTGTGTTATGTATGCCTAAAATGTTAAGCAATATCATTTTAAGCAAAATTCAGTTTGTTTTAGCTTCAATTCAGCAGTAGTTGCAATAAAAAAGGAACCACTTCCTACTAGCACTGTCCAAGAACTTTCTGGCACTGTGGTGATGTTTCTGATCTGCACTGTCCAGCACAGTAGCCACTGGCCACATGTTGACTATTGAGTACTTGAAAGGTGAGGTTGTTAATACAACTGAAGAACTGAATTTTAAATAATACTTAATTTTAATAGACATTAAATTTTATCAGTTACCTTACCTACTGAATACTGTAGTGGGCAGAGCAGCCTTAAACACTTCACTCAAAAACACATTGTTGCCTCTTGGTTCTCCTTTAGTTTGGAAACAATAAATAAAGACAATTAGATTTGCTCCTCTGTAATTTTCACTATGTTTTATTTTTACATTTTTCTTTCGTGTTAGGGACATGCTTTCATTAGAAAATAACCAGACTTATTTAGTGTAATCTATTTGTTTACACATACACACACACACATATGCATCTATAAAACTTCCTAAGTTATTTTGACAGATATTTCCACACCTTGAATAATATGTGATTATTAAAAGTCAGGGGACTCATTTATGTACTTGTACAGCATCTCATTCAATATTCATAACAATCCTGTAAGATTAGTCTTTAAAAAGAAACTGAGGCTGAAGATGTAAGGTCATACAGCCAGTACTGAAAAGACCCAGGATTAGAACAAAAGTTTTTCTGACACCAAAGTCACTGTCTTCTTGTGGTGTCATGCATTTCCTTTCTGTTTAGCTTTTCTTCTTGTTTTTAAAAACCTTCCCTATGTAGTTTTTCCCCTTTATTCTAACATCATTTTTATTCAAAAACTAATGAAAAATCAATTTGATGTTTGCTTTTTTTTTTTCAAGATTTATTTGTGCATACAGAACTGGGGTACAGGCCAGAGGCTCAGGGCGGTGAGAGGCTTCACCAGAGACAGAGTGGGGAGCAGAACAGACAGATCAACGAAGTACACTGCTGAAGGGAGCAGCGGGCGGGTCAGGAGAGGTCTGCCGCACCTGTGGTCACCTCCTCCGGGGCAGGCGGGAATCGAACTCATGCGGAAGCGGCTTTAGATTCCCAGGGCTGTGCTTTAACCAGCTGCGCCACCAGGGAGGGCCAATGTTTGCTTTTAATATATGTTAATTACATCACCAAACAAAACAGTTAGAAATTTTAATCTAACATTAACAACAATCCACTAAGAGTCCATTGCTTTGTTTTGAAATGGTCATTTTGTCCTTTGCTCTGATCTTTAATTATTTTGTAAATTCTGTCTTCGGTATCATTAAATCTGTTTTGACTCAGTGCAAGAAAAGTAGGTTAGAGTTCCTAAAGATAATGAAATCATTTCCAAGATGTTTAGCATATAGAAATTGCAGAGCTGAGCAGTGGAGTCATTTTGACATCAAGGTTCAATGTGTGCTTGAGAAAACTTAACTGTGCTCTCCTGTGCAACTCTTGTTATGTTTAGTCATTAATATAGGAAGTGTTCTAAGGTGTTTGTATTCATTCCTTAGGAATTTTCACTGATGAAAAATTTCACTGTGATGTAATTTTGATGGGACGAACGGTAAAATCCTACATTTAAATTCAAAAATAAATATTGTATGTTTATAATATCAAAATACTGATTTTAGAAGTGACTCACATGCAAACAGAAATTTTAGTTGCAAAATAACAAAGCAAGATAATAATAAAGAAGTAGCACTGTGCCTGTCATATAACAAATGCTCAATAAATGCTCACTATGACAATTATGTCCAGTTTGAGCCGCAACACTGTTTTTTTTCTTTCTTTGCATAGAAGAACTTCAGTGCAGGTCGGCGGTACGGGGGCAGAGAGCGGACTCACCAGAGACAGAGTGGGGATCAGAACAGGCAGATCTACTGAAATACACTGCTGAGGGGAGCAGCAGCTGAGACAGGGGAGATCTGCTGCGCCATGTGGGTCAGCTCTGTGGCTGGGAATTGAACTCCCAGACATGAGACTTACCCCCCTGAGCAACCAGGGAGGCCCCAAGTCAGGACACTGTTACAAAAACTAATGGGTAGCATTACCTCTACTATCTTATATAGTAGCTTTAAAGACTAATTGGGAGAACACCTCTGAAAGTCCCTAATTCAGCACCATCTAAATCTATTTTCAGTACAGACTCCTGAACTCCAAGCTGATGTCTGCTCTCCACTTGGATAATTAATTTCAAGCATAATGTGACCTAAAGTAAATTACTGATCCCTTTTCACCCCCAACCAAAACTTTTCCATCTGTGGTCTTCCACATCTCAATTTGTGTCACACTTTCACTTGCTCATACTGAAAACCTTGGAATCATCCTTGACTCTTCTCTCTCTTACCCAGCATGCAAACACACAAAATTCTGTTCTATCTTCAAAGTATATTTAAAATTTAAAACTTTGTTCTTGAAAGACACTATTACAAGAATGAAAAAACAAGCCACTAACTGGGAAAAATTATTGGCAAACTATGTATCAGATAAAGGTCTCATATCCAGAATATGTAAAAAAAATTCTCAAAGTTAATTAAAAAGGCACATAACCCAGTTCAACATGGGAAAAGATTTGAACAAACACTTCAACAAAGAAGATATACAGATGGCAAATGAATACACAAGTGAACACATACAAAGGTGCTCGACATCATTAGTCATTGGGGAAATACAAATTAATGCCACAATGAGGTATACAGTCATATTTGTATCAAATGACTAATGTCAAAAAGATTAACCAGACCAAATGTTGAGTGTGTAGAACAACTGGAACTCTCATACCATCATGGGAATGTAAAATTGTATAAACAGTTTTGAGAACTTCCGCAGGGCCCATCAATATGTAAATAAACAGATTATCCACATAATAGAATACCAATCAGCATAAAAAGGAATAGACTACTGATACATGCAACAATATCGATTAAGTTCAAAGTCTTTATGTTTAGTGGAAGAAGCTGGGCAACAATGAGTAATACTATGTTTCCATTTATATAGAATTCCAAAAAATGTAAATTAATTTATTGTGACAGAGAGTAGATCAGTGGTTGCCTGGGGATGGAAGTGTATGAGGAAACATTTGAGAGTACTGGATATGTTTGTTACCTTGAGCATGGTGATAGTTTTATGGTTGTATACGTATATTAAAATTTATCAAATTGCACATTGTATATATGTGCAGTTTATCATATGCTAATTACAGACCTCAGTAAAACTCTTTGGCAAAACAGAGTAAAATGTATTCAGATTGTATCACCCTATCATCATTGTTATTGTTGCCATTTGGTTTCATCCATCCCTGATTTATTCCAACAGCCTCCTAACTGGTGTCCCTGCTTTTTTTTTTTTTTTTTTTTATGACTCACATCCCCCTTTCAATCTAGTCTCAGCACAACCAAAATGTTCCTTTAAAGTTCTTAGGTCATGGGCCTCCCTAGTGGTTCAGGGGTTAAAATTTCAGCACTATCAAAGCTATCATCAGCCACTGCAGCACGAGTTGGATCCCCAGCCAGGGAGCTGACCCACATGGCTCAGCAGACCTCTCCTGTCTCCCTGCTGCTCCCCTCAGCAGTGCATTCCAGTCACTATTCTGTTTCTCACTCTGTCTCTGGTGAATCCTCTCACCCCCGTACCTCTAACCTACACCCCCGTTCTTGTATGCATATATAAATAAAAATAAATCTTTAAAAAATAATTAAAGTTCCAGGTAATGTCTCTCCACTTCAAATTCCTGTAATGGCTCACTCGCCCATTCAAAATAAAAGCCCAGGGCCCTTTCTAGAGAGTAGAATCAAATAAAGGGATAAGGATTATGAGAGGTTTGAAATATATATGAGGAGTGTTGAGGCAACCAGAAACTGTCAAATGACAAAACAAAAATAATTTGCTAACAAGTTTGCTGTCCTTTATTCAAGAGGAAGCAGCCCATGGATTCAGGGAATATGCCTCACAAACAGGGAGTACTCTTCCTGAGGGATTTTGAACAAGAATATGTTTTAAAGAGCATTAGAAGAGGCAACTCTGAAACAGGACATGATTCGCTGGGAGTGTGTATCCGACCTTGTCTAGAAAGATCAAGGAAATAAGCATAAAGTCCAGAGTTGGTTTGGGGATTAACTGACAGGGCATAATGCATTTCTGGTCAAGGAGAGCATTTATAGGAACATGAAAATTCAGTTTACTGACTTGGTATCCCAGACAGGAACAACGCCATCTTGGACCTAGAAATTTATTCCAATAAGACATCGTAAGGGCCCTCCCTGATGGCACAACTGGTTGAAGCACATCCCCATGAAGCTACCACAGCCACTGCAGCATGAATTCAGTCCCCAGCCAGGGGGGTGACCCACATGGCACAGCAGACCTCTTCTGACCTACCCACTGCTCCCCTCAGCAGTGTATTTCAGTCAGTCGGCCTATTCTGCTCCCCACTCTGTGTCTGGTGAATCCTCTCACTCCATACCCCCTGTACATCTTACCCATACCCTAGTTCTGTATCTATAAATAAATAAAAAAATCTTTTAAAAAAGACATCATAAAGAAGAATAAATTTAGTGAAAGCATAATCCTCCTCTTAACTAGTTAAGGGTTATTATAAGGAAGAAGTGGTACATTTTCTCGGAGATGGCCCATATGACAGAGCTCGCCCAAACAAGCCAGATGTGGGCCCATACTAGAACTTTTTCACACTTAAAATTGTAATGGGCTGCTATAAAAGAATAAACCCCCATTCTACAAGAGCAAACAAAATCATCAAAAATTGAAGAGACAGGGCCTCCCTGGTACAGTGGGTTAAAGCACAGCACTGAGAAGCTAAAGCCACTTCAGCATGAGTTCGATTCCCACCTGCCCTGGAGGTGACCACATGGCGTGGCAGACCTCTCCTGACCCGCCCGCTGCTCCCCTCAGCAGTAAACTTTGTCAGTCAGCTTGTTCTGCTCCCCACTCTTGTCTCTGGTGAATGCTCTCACTGCCCCTGCACCTCTGGCCTGTACTTCAGCTCTATAAATAAATAAATCTTTAAGAAAATAATTGAAGAGACAATGGTCAAATTAGATGACCTTGAAAAGTTTCTTCTAGTTCAAGTTAATTCATTTTTTAAGTTCATTTATTCCTCACAACTGAATTGTGGAGTTAATTGTTCAAATGCTCTTTTTACCTGACAAGGTCATGTCAAAAGTAACTTCATACCTCATAATGGCTATGATTAATTATTTTGGCAGCAGAGTCATATGTCTGAAAATTACATTATTTCAGACCTTTTTTAGTTCGAAAATTAGAATATTACGTTACTGGCATTTTTAACCTTCAAAGCTATCATTACTAGTATCATTGAATAAAACCTCCATTCTCCTACAATTCAGTAGAAGTTTCACATTTAAGAATTTGGACTTTGCTTTGATTAAGCTTCTTCAATTAAAGAATATTTATTGAAGTAACATTGGTTTATAAAAGCCATTGTATATATTTTAGGAGTATGTGTTCACACTTCTTCAAAAGTCTGTCACCACACCACATGCACTGCATTGGGCCCCTTCACTCTAGGTATCCACCACTTGTCCCCCACGCCCCCTCCAGTATCTAGTAACCTAAATTCTGTAGCCAGAATCCAAGGGTCTGTTTGGGTTTGGTTTTATCTGTATGTGAGTGAATAGTACAGTATTTGTTTTTCTCCTTCTAAATAATGTCTTCTTAGGCATTATCCCTTCAAGTTCCAACCATATTGTCATACATAGCAAGATTTCATCTCTTTTAGATGAGTAGTATTCCATTGTGTGTATCTAGCACATTTATTTATCTGGTCATCCCTTGATGGACTCTTAGACTGTTTCCATGCCTTGGCTATTGTAAATACTGCTGCAATGAACATAGGAGTGTAATTAGCTTTTTTAATTAGTGTTTTCATCTTCTTTGGATCATTACTTGCTTGCTGACTTGCTGGACCATAGATCATAAGTCTATTTTTAATATTTTGAGAAACCTCTATACTGTTTTCTGTAAGGCTGAACCAGGCTATGTACTCACCACAGAATCTGTTTATTTCTTTATTTCTGCTTTTGATTCCCTTAGTATTTGTCCCCAAAGACATCACTGAGACCAGTGTAATGGAGTATGTTCCCTGTGTTTTTCCTCTGCATGTATTAGGGTTTCAAAGTCTTGCATCCAAGTCTTTAATTCATTTTGAATTAACTTTGTGAATGGTTGGGGTAGTAGTTTAGTTTCATTTTTTAATTTGGCTGTCCAGTTTTTCCAACACCATTGGAGACTTGCCTTTCTCCATTATATACACTTGGTTCTTTTGTGATAAATTAACCATTAAGTGTGGGTTTATTTGTGGCCTTTCAGTTCCATTGCATTTGTGTGTATGTCTGTTTTTGTTCAATACCATGCTGCTTTTACTACTGTAGATTTGTGGTATAATTTGAAGTTGGAGAATGTAATACCTCCATTATTCTTTTTTCAGGATTGCTTTGTTTACTTGGGGTCTTTTGTGGCTCCAAACAAATTTCAGTAATGTTTGTTCTATTTCCTTGAACAATGCCATAGGAAATTTGATAAGGATTACATTAAATCTATATAGTGTTTTGAGTAAAATGGCCATGCTGACAATATTCTTATGTACCCATCAGCATGAAATCTTTCTATTTATTTGCTTCTTCTATCTTTACTTCTTCTTCTCTGGCCTTTTTCACCATTAAAATGGTTATATGTGTCCATTGTATTTCTTCTTTTATAGGAACGAGATCGTTATGCCTACAAGATTCATCTGCCAGAAACAGTAGAACAACTGAGGAAGTTTAATGCAAGGAGGAAACTAAAGGTAAGTTAAAGACCAGCAAAAAAATAAAGAGATAAAACTGATAATAATGTTTTGCTGCCTGTAAGTATATCCTCGTATTGGCTATTGTTTTTCTTATGTCTAAAATCTCACTTTCAAAAATGTCGCCATTGCAATAAGATTTTTAAATTAAGACAATAGCTAAGAATGAATATAAACAGCACATGGTAATAAATGAAAGATTATTCATATTTTAGATTTGTGTTATCTTTAAAACTGATAAAAAAAAATAATTTTCTATTACTATCCATTGTTGTTAAATGTGAATCTAGGCCATATTTCCTAAAATTTAAATGTTTAATTTAAATGACAGAAGGTAAAAGTTTAATTCAGTGGAAATAACACCATAGTAGAACTGGAGCTAGAATTTAACCCATTGTTGGAAAGCAATAAATGAAATCTTCATTCCTTAAGTCTACTAGAAAATATATTCAGATTATTTTTCTCACCTTTTCCTTATACTTCCTCAGTACCTTTTCTTTTTTTCACCATTTTCAGTCATTCCCCTTACCTCACCGCACCTTCCCCAAAAAACAAAATGGAATTACTCCATAAGAGGACCCCATTTGACTTTAAAACATTTGAAAAGAAAAAAAAAACGAACATTAAAAAAATGGAGTCTTCTTTGCAAAAACTTATGGTACAGCAGTTATCCTCTTCCCAACAGAGAAACTTTGTTGTATTATGGACTTAAAGTTAGCATGTTTAATTTGTTGTTGACTACTGTAAAAGATAAAGACAAACTCTGTCCTCTAAGTGGTTGATTGGGTAGTAGTCTTCAGTCGTATGACGACTAATAGCTGTAACACTTTTATTGGGAACTATTTTCAGATATATTATAAGTTGTAATAATCTTATTAATTCATTATTATTCAATGCCTGAAATATGTGAATGATTATATGCAACCCTAGATTTATAAGAACATTTATATTACTTTTGAGGGAAGCCTATACACAATATTATCTTATAGAACTGAACTGTCCAACATGGTACCTGCTCGCCACCTGTAGCTATTTAAATGTAAATGAATTAAAATTAAATCAAATCAGTGCCTGGCTTTGCTAGGACATTTCAAGTGCTAAATAGCCCTATATAACTAGCAAGTACCATATTAGAGAGTACAACTATACGTAGGACATGTCCGTCATTGCAAAAATGTTCTATTTGACAGTGCTACCAGAGAGCAATTTTAGCATGTCATTGTTGGTGATTATTAGCAGTTAAGCCTTTTTCCCAGTTATTTTTGTGGTCCAGAGTTCAAACTGGTTCTTCTCCATTTGCTTTAAAATTCTTTGGCAAAATATTAATAATGGCATGCCATTACTGAGATTGATGCTCCCCCCACCCAAATTTCCCAAGACTTTTATTTCTTTATTTTGAACTGAACTCAAAAAAAAGATCTTATTCAAAGTGAAATTTGGTTAGTTGTTTTGGATATTAGTTTACCCCATAAGGAAATGATTACCAATGCTTCTTTCTCAGTACTTCCCTAATGTTTTTACTCTCATACTTCTTTGGCCGATTTGACATCACGTTCGCTGGAGTTGAACTTTTCATAGCCTGAGTAAAGGTCTTTTACCAATGTGCTTAAATTTGCCCCATAACAAGGAACACATGCTTTACTTCTCAAAATGCCACAAAATACTTGAATTATAATGGCCAAAGTAATGATTCAGCCTCATTTGGACAATTCCAAGCTGGCACAGCAGAAATGGATCATGTGAATTTACCACATCCTTTTGCTGGGCTATTTAAAGTTTCAAGACACACCAGACAACCTAGAATTAGGAACATCAGCAAAGTTATTATTGATTTGTTTTAACTTCTGATCAGGCTGTACTCCTTAGTGTGATTCACGCACTCTGGTTAAAGGACGCTGCCACTACCCTCTTATAGGAACCAATTATGCCCCTTCTGAGAGCTTCTAGAACAGATTGCTACCTCCCTGACTTTACAACTGTTTTTACAAATGAACCACTAGTTCCCTATCCTTCTACCCAGGAATTGTTTATAAATCAGTCAAATGGTGGGCAGCAATCTAATTTTTATGACTCTCTTAGAAGTTATTAAAAGAGATGTTCAGAGAAAGCAGTAGAAAATTTTTGTCAGTCTGAGATGGGAAATTTGTATTATCAGTGGCAAAAAGAGTGGTACAGCTTTATGGGAAAAGTGGGCTCTGGAGCTGCATTGCCTTGGGTGACACTTACTTGCTGAATAAAGTTGAACTCTCTGGAGCTTAATTTCCTCACCTATACAGAGGGAATATGTAAGCACAGGGCAGGGGGATTGATGGTGACAAATATGTTTTCAAGTGAGACAGAAGATAGCTGTGTGGTATTGCGAATGCATTGAATTGCACACTTAAAAACTGTTAATTTATGTTTCATGAACTTCACATAATCTACTTTTAAAAAAATACCATGACAAAAAAAAATACCATGACAAAATATTCTTCTTAAATATCAGTTTCCACTGCAGCACACTAGAGTATGGCATGATCCCCTCAGTACCAGCTACTCATTGCACCACTCAGTTCACCAAAGAGCCTATCTTCTCCCTCCCTCTGCTCCAAGCATGCAGAAGGTTGGAGGGGTATGTGTAATTTGAAAAAACCCCGTGGGCGGTTCCAGTGTGTGTGCCTTATTGGGAGTAATTACTCTAAAGTATAAACTGTAATGGTTCTACAAAATATATTCATATATATATATACCATACTTTAACCAAAGCTGTTAGACCTGAAGACTGCTTCCTGTTTTCCTTGGCCATAAATATCATTGCTTTAGCTATTTTCACCAATAGGTCTTTGTATACTTCCGATTATATTCCTAGGGTAAGTTCTCTGCTACTGGAAATATTGGCATTGAAGCATATACATGCATTTAAGATTTTGATCTCTATAAATATTTTGCCCTCCAAAAGGCTTATTATACCTGTTTGGATAGATTTTCATGTATTTTCGCTAGTGAGTTTATCATTTTCTTAGTTGGTCTTTTTTTCATCTGAAAGTTTTGTGTCACCTTTTTTGGCAGGATATAAAACTATTCCTTTACTTGGCTGAAATTTCAAGACTATCACTCACTTTTGGTAACATTATTGTCCCCATATTGATTACTACACATTTCATACTAGGCTAAATCCCCTACAAACAATGCTTTATGAAACTGCATAGCCCTGAACATGGGGCTAGAGGTGAGTATCACATTCTCTGAAATTGAATATTAGCATTCATGGAACCGTCTATGATCTAGCTCTCTGGAAAAATCTATGTTGTATGGGTATGTGTCTCTTGTTTTTTTTTTTTTTTTTTTTTTAAGATTTATTTACTTACACATACAAGAACTGGAGTGTAGGCCAAAGTTGTGGGGGGTGAGAGGATTCACCACAGAATGGGGAGCAGAACCGGCTGATTTACTGAAATACACTGCTGAGGAGAGCAGCGGGCAGGACAAGGGAGGTCTGCTGTGCCATGTGGGTCAGCTCCCTGGTTGTTGCTCGAACTCAGGTTGCTGTTCAAACTCATGCCGCAGTGGCTGTGGATAGCTTCACTGTGCTGTGCTTTAACCCCCATTGTGTCTCCAGGGAGAGCCCAGGCATGTATCTTTTAGGGAGGCAGTCGTAAAGATAAAATTGGATGTCTACTGTTGAAATTAATGTGGTTTATATACATGGTGATTCTCAGTGATGCCCACCTGAAATTTATGTAGTGTTGTAATGCATTGTGACTTCCAGTAAAAAGCAAAAAACGGGAGCACACCTGTACTCTAACCATGAAGGAGTATTGAGTCGGGGATGGGTGTGAAAGGAACTAGGAAAGCTAGGAGGGTGTTGGTGCTGAGGAGGGGATCAGCTCAAGAAGTCGACTTTGCTTCATGCATTATTTCTACCTCATGAATGCATATTTCCCACAGTGAAGTATGCTGAGGGAATTTATCTAAATAGAAACAATGTTAAGTATTTGGGTATTAGGTACGTTTATTGCAATGAGTTCAGGAAATTAGTTGAATTCTTGTGATTCCTTTATTCCTTGTACATACAGAAAGTGAGTTCAGTTTCTGATAACTCTCTGCAATTTTCCTTTACTGACTTTGCAAATTGCAGTATAGCATGCATGCTTCTCGGACTTATCTATAGGTCCTCTTAGATTCCTGAGCTTTGCAGAACAAGGAGAAGTTTAGGAATGCTGCTTTCCAGTGCCTTATAGAGGTGTACTATCCAGTGTGGTAACCACTAACTATATGTGACTAAATTTTCATTTTAGTTATTTAATATTAAAAATTTACTTTGATATCTCAGTTACACTAGCCATATTTCAGACACTTTATACCACATGTGACTGATGGCTATTGCATTGGCAGTATAGGGCAGAGAACATTCCCATCATTGCAGAAAGTTCTATTGTACAACATGGCTATGTAGAGTCTTAGTACCACCGAGCAGCACCTTTGGAGAGGTCACCCAAGAAGCTACAATAGCTGGGTTTTGGCAGTCTTCCCCTTACTTTTAATTCAGTAAAACTAACTGAAGATTTATCGAAGAACTTTGTGCCCCTAATGAAATCCACCATTTACATTCAGTCCCACTGCTGTAGTGCGGGTCTGCATTTAACACAGCAGCTATGGCCATCAGCTGCTCAGAGCTGTGAATCCCGTGTCCCAGAGGCACCTTTGATTCTAAAAACTGAAAATGATTATTCTGGAATAAATACATAAATAATAATTGAAGTAATTTTGGTCTTTTTATATTGATTTTATTAAGAATTTCTAATAATGTGATTCTGAACTGTAGAATTTATTTCTAAGTTAGGCAATCAAACTTTTGAAACTTATTATGTATGTTAAAAGACCATATTATAAAATGCTGGTTTCCTAAGATATCTATTCCACGTACCTGTCTTGAGTATAGTCATATTTAATATACTTATAAGTCTTGTTTTTAATTTCCCTTAGAAACGTCACATAGCCTCCTTTAATCATGTATCCTGACAATGTTATGAAATTCCAGGTTTAGAACTATGTTTAGGTTATGTTTGAGTCTGATATACATAGAATAACTGAATAAGTTGTGAATATACAGAAAGATATCAGAAGTTCTGATTAAATCAGTGATCTCACTTCTGTTGCCTTAGGTTATAATTGTTAAATGTAATCAACACAAATATTTTCATATTTCTGCCTTAGAATTCCTCAGTCTTTACAAGTTCTCCACAATGTTTAAATCCAAATAAGATGATCCCCTCTCAAATTCTTGTCATGCTTATATTTGTATGTCTCTGTGATGGGTTGTTCCTCCTCAGTATATTACAATAAATTTGGTCACTGAGCCACTTTGGTATAAAACTAATTATGCTACAAACCTGTGTATTTTGTAATTAGACTTTGTAAAATGTACTCACCTACCCTTGCATCTATTGAATTTCATGGTACTTGATTCCATCTCAGTTAGGGGACCAGAAAGGGAATATTGGCTTTATACTATTGTCTTCAAGTCAGCAGTATATCCATGTTCCTGTCTTCTGTTCCTTAATAGCTTGTTGCCGCCTTAAGCAATTCACTCGTTTAACTTAGCAGAAGTCTGAGCTAACAATTTTCTTGTTTTCCACTTCCTTAAATGACAAACAGAATCATTTCACTGGGAGCATTCCATTTTGGTAATGGACATGTTAACTATAATTATGATTGGGGGCCCTCCCTAGTGGTTAAAGCACAGCACTGTGAAGCTATTCGCAGCCACTGCAGCACGAGTTCGATCCCCTGCTTGGGAGCTGACCCACATGGCACAGCAGACCTCTCCTGCCTTGCCAGCTGCCCCCCATCAGCAGTGTATATCGTCAATCTGCCTGTTCTGTCCTACATTCTGTCTCTGGTGAACCGTCTCAACATCTGGCACCTCTGGCCTGTACCCCAATTCCTGTATTCATAAATAAATAAATCTTTAAAAAAAATTATGACTGAGTTGAGAAATAATTACGTACGCTTTTCTTTTTATTTTGCTACCTTCTCCTTTCCAAGTTAATTTGCTTCGTAGCAAATTGCTTATTTAGTACTAGTTATCTTAAACTGTAAATAAGTCTTCTTTACTCAAAATTGCTTCACTCTCAAAACATACTAATGTATATCCTCTAAATTAAAGTAGATAGAAAACATTTGTTTCAAGCATTACTAAACTAGGAAATGAAAAAACCTACTGGTATAAGATCTGATTGTATGCTGTACACACAAGCTTCTTACTAACAACAGTATAATACAGGGGTTGACAGACTATGCCCTGAGTAGCAAAGCCAACCCACTGCTTATTTTTGCATATAAAATTTTATTGGAACACAACAGTGTACATTCATGTACATATTACTAATTGTAATGTTTTCACACTACAGTGGAAGGATTGAATGTTTGCAATAGAGACCATTTGGCCTTCAAGTCTAAAGTATTTACTGTCTGACCCTTTTACTGAAAAAGATTATTGACCCTCGGTAGTAATACCACCTTTAAACAGGGGCACAAATCAGAATCTCAATTCCATATACTCTTGATTCTATATCTAAGTTGTACGCAACTTTAACAGGTTGCTAAACCTCTCTGGACCTCAACTTCCTCATCTGCAAAATGGGTCTCGAGGAATGAATCATCCCTAATGTTGACTCTCACGCTCTTAATGAAATGTTATAAATCCATACCATGTTTTGGAAACATTTTGCTATTTGTGTAACAGCTTTGCATTGAATGTTCCAACCACATGCAGCCACTGCGTTTAAAGAACTACCTAAACAAAATTGCTAGCCATAAGACAAATAAGGAACTTGCCACCATTGTTTGTAAAGAATTTACCTCTTAGAGCTCTTTTATATGGTAATTTCCTAGTAATATTTATAGATTTTTGACTACAGTAGCAGTAGCTAGAACAGTCCTTGAAACATGAAAATAACAGTTGTACTTTGCTGGAAATAAAAATAAAGCATCTCTAAATTTTAGTTTCATTGTGGAAAACATATGATTTGATATGTAAAAGTTCTATTCCCACCCAGCTTTTAGGGAAACATATAATAAATGAAATAAGCTTTTACTGTACAAAGAACTCAATATTCGATACTTATTTTTTTAAGAGATTTATTTATTCATACAGAACTGGGGTACAGGCCAGAGATGCGGAGGGTGAGAGGATCCACCAGAGACAGAGTGGGGAGCAGAACAGGCAGATAGAAGAAGTACACTGCTGAGGGGAGCAGTGGGCAGGTCAGGAGAGGTCTGCCGCGCCATGTGGATCTCCTCTGGGGCAGGCGGGGATCAAACTCCTCTGGGGCAGGCGGGGATCGAACTCATTAAGCTTCTTAGTGTTGTGCTTTAACCCGCTGCACCACCAGGGAGGGCCGATACTTATTTTTTTAAACATGGTAACTGATCATAAAATGCTACATAAGAACCTCTCCTGTATTAACCCCCGAACTTTTGGAAATCTAAAAAGCTGTTTGGAATGGTGTCGAGCTCACTTCTCTGTTGGTTTTGTGTGGGGGTTGGGTTGGGGTATTTTGCCTTTCCTTTCTTCATTCTGTTTATCCATTTATGTTTGTAGACAGAAACTCTAGCATGATCACCTTCTAAAAATAAACCTTGTGGAAGTGTATTTATATATTTAATAAATGTCTGCACACAATAATGATTTATCTTTTCAGAAAAATCTAAGAGCTCAATAGTTAAAATGTAAAGTTCGGCTAATGTAGGCTTAGACTTATTAAGTGATTTGATACTTGGACTACCTTAATGATCAATTCTACCTTGACCAATAGAAGACTGCTCATGTTTTAGCTTTGTTAGAGGGTTAGTAATGATTTAAATGTATGGAATGCTTTAAGTCTGCTTACTTTCACATACATTATGACTTTTGGCAACCTTATAAGGTAAATTATGTTAGTTTTAACATCCTCTCTTTATAAATTAGAAAACCTCAAGAGGTTAAATAAACTGAAGCAACATGAAGTATCTGGAAAGTGACAAAGACAAATATTCTGACCTTCATTTAACACTGGAAGAATTGAACACTTACACAAAATAACTTTCATTGTTCTTCTTGTTACTGAAACAATAATTCTCAACTTGTTTCTACTCAACATTCATCAGAAATATCAGACATTCTATATGACTGTATCAGAAATCAAGGGAGATTATGTGTGTGGTTTCAAAGGATCATCATTCTGACATGCAACCTGATTGAGAATTACTGTGCAAGACTAACGAATAATCATTGTGAACAAAAAGAAAGGGGGGAAGAGATTTTAAATAATTGACTTATACCTACTACCCAGAGATAATTAATGTTGTTAACATTTTGGTATAATAGTCAGTCATTTCTATTTTTACCGACTTTATTTCAAAAAAGATTTTCCTTTTTTCTTCCTAAAAAATAGGACATACCTAAGATTGTTTTAAAATCTTTTTTTAAATATAATTCATCCCATGCTTCTTTCCATTTCATTAAACATCCTCCCTGCAGGATCATTTTATACTCGCTGCAGAATATTACATTGTATGGTACATAGGAGAATTCAAGATGTAAATGTTTTATATACTTTGCAATCCCCAACACTATTACTCTAGTGTATGCATATGTGGTTTATCTGAAGAAATCCAACATTATTTAAAAACTGTTCTATTGTAACAATCATTTATATAATTGGATTTCTGAATAATCCTTAAATAACCATTTATTAACTTTTTATATTTATGTATTTGTTTTACTAATATATTTTCCTATCTCTTCTTAGGGTGCAGTACTAGCAGCTGTGTCAAGTCACAAATTCAACTCATTCTATGGGGATCCCCCAGAAGAGTTGCCAGATTTCTCCGAAGACCCTACCTCCTCAGGTAACTGAATCACTCATTCATTCACCAGTGTGAATCAAACGGTGTCCATATTCTTTTACTTCCATTGCGAAGAAACATATTTTGTGAATCTAGTCATATCCTCCAAAGAATTCTGAGGAAGATTGTTAGCAACCAAATCCCATCTACGTGTCTGCTTCCTTTTAATTTTAACACAAAATTGTTTTCTGCTACTGCAACATTTTTTTTTTACCTCAGAAATTTTACTTCCTCTTTCCCCACTCTTGACCCAGTGCTGTACTTTATTCAGTCCAACACTGAAGACAGTCTTTTGGGATTCTTATGAGTACCTTCTACCTCACAAAAACTTGTGATAAAAGATTTTCTTCATGCCAGCTATATCAGATCAGACTTCGGGATAACACTGCTTGTAACTGAATCTTTCACTGTAAAGCTGTCTTGTGAGTTACATCTTGAAACAATTTACAAGTTCTTCTCTTTATAAAGTCATAACATATGTATGCAAACATTCACAGAAGAACATAGAAGAACTTTATATATGTGAATATTTCTGAAAAACACCACTTGCATTCACAAAATTATTTCATAAAATTCTCAGATTTCCACTTACCAGTGAGGCCTCCTATAAATTTACAAGAAATTTATAGAATCCACTTACATGTATCTGTAAACGCATGTATGTATATCTTATAGCTTTTAAATTTTACTTACATATTCTTTTCATAAATTTACTTACATAATTTTTTTAAGTAACACCTGAATCATGTGTTTTGTTTTTCTTATTTCATTAGAATCATTCACTGTTTATCATGGAGTTAACTTTTCGCTGGTGATTAAATTTTTGTATTCTTGGACTGGCTTATAGTATTCTTTGCTTATCATTGGAATAAAAACCTAGGGCCCTTCCTGAAGCATGAGTTGTTTGTCCTTCAAAGTTAGCAATATAAGAAAGACGGTTATGCTAATACTTTTTTCTTCTTGGAACCATGAGCATTTGTCAGTATTTCTGCTGCTTCTCTCTCCTGTTTATAGGTTATGTGCACATACACATATACATTCACATATACACAGAGAGAGAGACAGAATTTCTCATCAAGTGATATGTGCAAAATAACAGGATCAAGTTTTCCAGTCTAGCAGCTATATAGTTCCTCATTTTGACCTTTACCAATTGGGATATGAATCTTCCTCTTTTAAGCGAAGGTGATTTCCAAAAACTTCAGAAATAGGAATATCAGAGAAGAGACGCTTTGAGAAGCCCTGGCTGTTTTCCTCTTATGCTGACTTGGTAATTATTCAACCTCCTTGCCACATGAAAGTCAAGGCCACAGTTGTGTTTACACTTGTGTTCACTCTCATTTCATGTCTGTCTATTATTCTTCCAGTCTATTTTGTTCCCTCCACGTGTGGGTTTGTTCTTATTGTTAGGTCAAACCTTTTCTTATATCTTCAGATTAGTTGATCTTATCTAGGGAGAGTGGGTGTAATAATGGTTTTATGTGCTACTGTGGCTACATGAGATAGCCACCTACTAGGAATACATTTAAGACTTTTAGTGCCATTTTCATCTTTAGAAATGGGCCTAGTGAGCAATGTGGTCTTTGAAACAGCTTCATAGACCAAATCTTTAATGTTGTACCTTAATAATTACCTCTGCTAGCAAGAGTTTAATGAGTTCTTAAGTGTTCCTTTCTGTGCATGCTTGTTTTTTTTCTTTAAGGCAAGAAATTCTCTACGGTCATAGACATAATTATTTTCCATTAAATACATTTTTATTGCCCAATGTGCTCTGTTTTTCAATACAATCTTAAATGATATCGTTAAAATAGTTTCTGATTCCAGTACTTGCTTTTTAAAGAAAAAGAAAACTTCTCACACGGTCTTGCAGGCAGCTTGCCAGCCCTAAAATTAGTTTTTCACAATTTAGCATTCTTTTGTGCCTCTGTTTCCTGTAGTCATACCCTATTTCTTTTCTTTTTTTTTTTTGTCTTTTTAAATTTCTGCATCCAAGCGATTTTGTAGGTAGTCTATATCTTTAGTTGGCATATTAAATACTGGTCTCTATATTTGTATAAAGTACTGTCTGGGTGCTTAAATTAAGAGATAATAGAGTTACTATGCAGTATGCATGTTTTATGACCTACACTAAATGAGAAGGAAAATTATATATTCAGAAGTCAAAGACAAAGGAAAAATTTGAAGAAAGTTTTCATATTTTCCTTGTTTTCACATAGCTGTCATGAATATTTCATATTCTTAAAATTAATTTTAATATTAGGCCACTTATAGGGAAGCATTATATGATTTTATCAGTATTATTTATCAAATAGCTATGT
This sequence comes from Condylura cristata, assembly GCF_000260355.1. Classification (NCBI taxonomy): domain Eukaryota; kingdom Metazoa; phylum Chordata; class Mammalia; order Eulipotyphla; family Talpidae; genus Condylura; species Condylura cristata. Next base: position 23,120,709 of record NW_004567128.1, on the reverse strand, counting down.
CAGTAAATTTAGCTATCTACCAATTAATTTCCTTTTCTGAAATCAACAATAGCGGTTGTATGGTTGGTTACAAACATCTATTATATATTTTACCTGGACTAACAGAGCTTTACACTTTCATAAAAGACATCCATATTTTCATTTTTCACTTTGTCCATACTTTTTAATATTTTCATGTGAAACCCTAAATTGTTTTGTATTCATTTTTAATCCTTAAATTCTTCATCATTGAATTTCCCAACATTATCCCTTCACTGTCTCTCTGTTTACCAAAATGTGGGTTTGTTTTACAGTTAAAAAGTACAGTGCACTTTCCATCATTACCTGAAAGTTCTTCCAAGTCCATGGCAAAAAGGAAAAACTGACCAGAGAGCTTGTGCCTCAAAGGCAAGGGTGATGGAATACTGCAGGCAGGATTGGTAAGAGAGAGTAGCAAGACCACCAGCTGCCCTGTCTTCACATGGGCTGTTTTTATTCTTTCGAGACCTTTTCTAGTCTTTCTCTGAAATAATAATTAATGGTAAGGATGTCAAGACCTCATTTGACATACTTACATGCTGTCAATCGTATTTTGATCTCTCCAAAATTCTATTTTATCCAACAATCACAATTTAAAACAGATCAGTTTCCCAATTTGTCATCTAAAGAAGTCTTAACATATTTAGGTATGCCACTTATATAGTAAAACTTTTTTATATGAGTTTATTTTTCCTTTTGATACTTGAAATTAGTCCATTTTATATTCCCTAGACTTTAGTGGGTTTGATCTGATGACAATCTATTGTTGCTTTGTTACTTACTAATGTAAAGTAGAAATATTCTGTTATGATATTTCAAATTGAAGAAGTCAGAATCAGAACGGTCCTAAACAATCCAAATAAATGTGCTCATAGAACACTACGGTTCATGTTGGGTCTGCTGAGGGACCATGCTCCGGTGACTTCTCTAGTGGGCTCAACTGTGGCTCAGTAACCTGTTTGCTCTAAAATCATACTGTTTGTTATTTGTCCATATGCTGCCTTTCTCCTAGGACTTCTAGCAGCAGAAAGTAGGTATCCCTTTGTTTTCCTCTAATGTTAATCTTTTATGCAAAAGTGTTTGGCTTTGCATGATTTATAGCTTAACTTTTTCCTTGGCTGTTTGTGTTTAGATGTTTAGTTATAAATTTTAACACTGCCTGATCATAAGACTAAAGATGGGATATATTGATTTCCTGAGGCATTGTCATATGAATAATTTCTTTCATAAGAGGAAAAAGAGGCTGTGTTAAAATTTCAAATGCATCTAATAATATTTCACATCTGAATTTCAAGCACAAATTCATTAATTCTGGAAAACAGGTAATATTTTACTTTGGAATTTGCTGTCAAGAAAACTTGTAGGGTAAGTGAATTTTCCTTTGACAATTATGTAATCTGCTCATGGTTTGTCTTATCCCCTGTTACTGTGCTTTCAATTTAATGTGGAGCTGTGAAATTCATTCCTAAATCATGTCTAACAACTTTTACCATCAGATAGAATGTTTATGAAGAATAATATAATGGTTAGATTTTAATTACAAAGGCATAAAATGTGAGTATGTGAGAATGTTAAGGTAAAAAGTATGTCAAATTACACACACACACAGAGATGACTACAAGTGAAACTAAAGCAGTCTGAATAAGATGGATGTATTAGATCAACGTCAGTATATTCTGGTTGTGATATTATACTGTAGTTTTATAAACTAGTGGAGGAACTATGCATAGGATACAAGGGATCTTTATCATTTCTTACAGCTGCATATGAATCTACAATTATTTCAACAAAAATTTCAGTGAGCATAATGCAGCAAACCCTCATCTCAACATTGTGCTTATTTGCAGGGAGAGAAATATATATATATGAGCCAAAGATAAATCAGAAAATCAGGCTCCTGATAATTAAACTCATTGTCTCGTTTTATTGCATTAGTGGCTTGTAACACAAATTGCAGCCTCTTTAATAAAAACATCTCACCATTTTTAGTTATCTGTTGCTTGCAGTAAATAATCTAAATAATCTCGGAGTAGCACTTGTCATCTCAAGTTTCCTGGGTCAGGAATCCAAGCACAGTGTAGCTGAATCCATCTGACTCAAGATTTCTCATGAGAGTGAAGAAAAGCTGTGGTCCAGAGCTGCATGCAGTCTCATCTGAAGGCCCCGTCGCAGAGGCTTCAAAGTTCCTCACAGCTATTGGGCCTCTCCATAGAGCTACTCACAGTATAGCAGTTTGCTTCTGCCAGCAGGAATGATGGAAGAAGGAGGTGAACAATGAGAATAAAAGCCCTAACAGAAGCCACAGTCTTAACACTTTGTTAATTACAAGTGTGCCAGTAAATCCAACCCATACCCTATGATGTTACTATTTGAACACATATACTACTATTTTAACAAGCATAATGGCAACTTCCTGTAATAAATTTCAGTGCATCTACATTATAATCTATTCATAAAGAATCTAAAGCTTTTATTGCCAGGTGTAGGTTTTATAACTTGGATTGGATATAGCACAGATGATTAAATCCAACATACAGTTTCTATTACAGGGTTCTCTATTGGCTATAACTCAATTAATATCCAGTTCTGTTTTACAAAGAGGAAATAAAAGCTATTCTACAGTATAAGGGTAAGACAAAGAGAAAGAGATTAACTGCAAAGGGAGTTGATAAAATTTACATTTAAGTTGGTGAGTTTTAACTTAAATCACCTTAGTTAGCATATCTTTTAAAAGATTTATTGGATTTACTCACTTATACAAGAACTGGGGTGTAGACCAGAGGTGCAGGGGATGTAAGCATTCACCAGAGACAGTGGGGAGCAGAACAGGGCAATTTCTGAGATAAACTGCTGAGGGGAGCAGTGAGAAAGACAGGAGTGGTCTGCTGCGCCATGTGGGTCAGCTCCCTGGCTGGGGGGCAAACTCATGTTGCAGTGGCTGGAATAACTTGATAGCACTGAGACTTTAACCCCTGCACCACCAGGAAGGCCCAGTAAGCAGATTTGTTATTGCTAATGTGCTTACTAAAAGGGGCTTTGATTGGGTGATGAGAATATGTGTGCAGTGATTCCATATTCTATGAAGGGGCTTGCTAATATAATCGCAAGAGAGGTTATAACTTGCTCTTCAGGAGAAGCCAAACTAGATTCAGGTGTTGAATGCAAGCATATAAATATTTGTTGTTAAAATACCTGCATACCTGGGTGTATGCAGTATATACATATCTCAAAACTGTTGAATGATACACTTAAGCTTTATATATTTCACTCTATGTAAATTTTACCTGGAAAACAGAAAAAAAGTATTGAAATCTATACTGAAACATTTTGGGGTGAAGCGGACTGATGTTGGCCACTCTACCACCCATTGTGAAGGAAAAATATAGTGAATTGATGACTGGATAGATGTGTGATGAAGCAAGTATCAAACTATTAGCAATTATAGAATCTAGGGTATGAGTACCATTCTTTAACTATCTGTGTTTGAAATTTTCATGGTAAAGCATAGGGAGAAAGAGTTTTCAGACAGACCCAACCAATTTTGACAGTGAGAACTTTGTCATTTAAACATTCTACTGTTTATTTTTCTGTCCTGCTGTTTGGTTATTTTTACTCAGTCAACTATTTTTTTATGAGATTTTTCCAGTCTTATAATGAAATTGTTCTAGATTCAAAGTTTTTATTGACCTTAGAAGTACATTCCTCTTTCAAGAAATAGACTCAGAAAACATTTTTTAAACAGTTGGCATATTTATGCTCTTTTTATTATTTCATAATAGCAGCAGAACATTTTTAGAGACTTGTTTATATTAGTGAGACTCTTATAAAAATGGAAATGTTCAAAGTTAAAATGTATGATTATCTACCTATTTTTATATACAAACTTGATTTACCAATTGAATTGTGTACAAGATTAAATAAAATGTGCTGAAGGCAGAGTTTGATTACTTTGTAATAAAATTTATCAATGTGAAAATTAGACCAAGAGCTAAGAAAATAAGCCTTAGGTGGTAGATATAGTTCAGATTTAAAAGAGAGTAGAAATTGGATGTGATCTCAAAAATTATTCAGGTATATGAAACATGATTTCAGGACAGAGACCTGGGTTCTAGAACTTGCTCTTATGCTCACTGCTGTGGAACCAAGGCCACTTAAGCCTGCGGAACCTCTGATTTATCTAATAAAAAATACTTGCCTGCAGGAATGACATTAGTTAATAAGTGGAAATCACTTTGGAATCTTATAAACTTATAAACTTATGCAAATATAAGTATTAAAGTAATTTTCGTTACTACTTTAAGGAACATTGTTAATAAAAGAAACTCTTTGCTTAAGACTTTCATTATAATATTTTATTTTCATTCTTCAGAATTTGCTCAGAAAAATTTTTTTTAATCAAATGTGTTGTTGTTTCTTTTTGTACAAAATACACTGTAAAGTGTAGCCTGGAATAGAAAAATGTATTGGATACCTCAGTCCTCCATTAAACTGCCCTCTAAGTTGAGCCCATGTTCTTATAATTTATTGTCTTTTTCCAGGTAGACACAAGTTTATTTGTAGTTTCAAGAGGGAAAAAGTCCTTCTAAATATCTGAGAAAAGTAAATGCTAGTAGTAGCTTTCAAGCCTCTGTATATGTATTGTGCTGTATTATTTTGATTTTAAAAATGATGGGAAAGTCCCCAAAATGCCTGTGTGTGTTTATATTTTATATTGAGTTGAAAAAATACAAGATTTTTAGATGGACTTGGTATTGAACTCCAGCTATCAATTACATATATTTTTCAGATGATGACTATATCCTATGGTTCTGCTGGTTATACCCAAAGAAAGAAAGAACAGTGAAAGATGTTAAAATGATTAAGAGTGAAGAAAGATTTTGAGATTAGAAAAAAAATATGTGTTCATTCTGTTTGAAAAGATGAAGTAGAAATGGAGAAATGTAAAATTAAGGACACTTTCCAGAGCATGTAATAGGCAGTTTGAGTACAGGTATGGCAATGCTCCCTTCCACAATAGAAAACCCACAAAGCTAGTCACATTTGGGTACAAGATTAAGAATATAAATCAGGCCCTCCTCGGTGGCACAACAGGTTAGGACGCAGCACTGCAAGCTAGCCACTGCCGCTTCAGTGCGAGTTCTATTCCCAACCCGGGGGTGATCCACATGGCTTGGCAGACCTCTCCTGACCCGCCCGCTGTTCCACTGAGCAGTGTACTTCATCCATCTTCCTGCTCTGCTACTCAAAAGGCGACAGATCCAAGGAGCGTAAGTAGACCAGGAGGTCTCGCCTACTGGAAGCACAGGCTCACAAATGCCCGTGTGCTTTCCGGCAAAGCATCCCCTGGATCCATCAGAGATGAGACCCGCGCTGGAGGTGGTGAACTCCTGCCACCCCCATCACTTCTCTGAGGCTCCCCAGTTTCTCTCCAGCAGCCTCTTTCCTTGTCACTTTCTTTTTACCCCTTCTGCATCATCTACTTCAGGGTTCAGTATACCTTCTTCCCGTGCAAGCCTGAGAGCACCTCCCTGGAGGTCAGGGATCAGCCTGCTTTTTGGAAGCCCCTGCCTAGCACCTGGCAAGACAGGTTTCAGTGATTGTTTGCCTGAAAGAGTTCAAGTTCTTTCCTAGCTTCCATATCCATGCATAACTCCTACATAGCTTCTTGAAGATTCCACTTATGTTTCCAACCAATTAGTGTATAAAGTCAGGCAGAACTTAGACTTTGGAGCCAGATGCAACAGGATTGAGCCATGGCTCAGCGCTTCTCACTGTGGCCTTCTCTTGACCCACCTCAACCTCAGATCCCTGCCTAGGTAGGTCTGGTAGTGTATCTGTCTTACTGGGAGGCTGCTCCTGGCATAACATGCACTCAGAAATTAGGGGCTGCTATTACTATTATAAATTACTGGATTACTTATTATTAATTACTGGATTAATTAGTAAGTGCAAATAATAAGAGTAAACCCACACAGCCAGCTTTGGAAGTTCACAGACCAACAGATGGTATTTCCCTGAAATGGTACAGCTAAAATTCCCTCTTAATTGGCATCAAAATGCCATGTTAATACTCACTTGATACAGGATTGTTTTTATGTTAATCTTACAATATTGATAAACTGCTGGCTAGGCTATATATTAACATAAGCAATGCTGGATAAAGACAATGAAACGTAGATAAAATTCCACTAAGATAACTGAATAAAAATGAGAATTAGGTTTCTGTGATATCTCTGAATTAAAAATATATGTCATTAGTATTTTGTTATTGCAGTCTCAAAAGTTTAGGAATGCTTTAGTACCTTTAGAAATGCAGCACTCGGGCCCTCCCTGGTGGGCAGCAGGTTAAAACACAGCCCTGTGAAGCTGGCCTTGGCGCCCAGGAAGTGGTCCACCTGGCACAGCAGACCTCCTGTTTCTCCCGCTGCTCCGCTCAGCAGTGTACTGCGTAGATCTGTCTGTTCTGCTCCCCACTCTGGCTATGGTGAATCCTTGCACCACCCCTGTGCTTCTGGCCTGTAACCCAGTTCTGTATGCATAAATAAATAAATCTTTTTTTAAAATGCGGCACTCGGCCTCCCTGGTGGCGCAGCGGGTTAAAGCACTGCACTAAGAAGCTAAAGCCACTTCAGCATGAGTTCGATCCCCGCCTGCCCCGGAGGTGACCACACGGTGCGGCAGACCTCTCCTGACCCGCCCGCTGCTCCCCTCAGCAGTGTACTTCGTTGATCTGCCTGTTCTGCTCCCCGGTCTCTCTGGTGAATCCTCTCACCCTCCACATCTCTGGCCTGTACCCCAGTTCTGTATGAATAAATAAATAAATCTTTAAAAAAAATGCGGCACTCAATTCTGCTGTAGATGGTGTGCTAGGGTGGGGAGTTCATTGAAACATCTGGGACTAATTACTTCACATCATCTCTTGCTTTTCCAAGACGTTCAATGAGGGCTTTGAACTAATTCCCAGATTTTTTTTTCTCACTGAAAAGAAAGGAAAAGATCCTGAGAAAAGCAGGTAAAACAAAGTAGATTAGGTTGAAAACCTTTTCAGGAACAACAGGGAAGATAAGGACTGATTTCTGCCTTGTACTTTTTTTCTAAAGATTTACTTATGCATACAGAACTGGGGTACCAGCCAGAGGTGCAGGGGCGGCGAGAGGATTCACCAGAGAGAAGGTGGGGAGCAGAACAGGCAGATCAGCGAACTACACTGCTGAGGGAAGCAGGGGGCAAGTCAGGAGAGGTCTGCCGCGCCATGTGGATCACTTCCGGGGCCAGGGATAGAACTCGCATTGCAGCGGCTACAGCCAGCTTGTTGTGCTATGTCCTAACCCGTTGCACCTCCAGGGATGGCCTGCCTTGTACTTTTTTTATCCCACTAAATTGATATCACTTAATGTTTTCAGTGGCAGGCATAATTACACGACATTAAAATTTATCCACAGTCCCATCAAACTGTGGTACATCCATGCTATGGAATATTATCCAAGGGGAAAAGGAACAGTCTATTGATGCATTAATGAATTATTAGACAAAATTTTAAAATACCAAGAGTGAAAAATAGCCAATCCCAAAAGATTACATGCCTTTATGGTTTCATTTATATAGCATTCTTAAATAAGAAAAGTATAGAAATGAAGACTAGATTAGTTCTAGCACCAGTTGCTTGGTATTAGGAAGGGCTAGAGTGGGAGAGAAAGGAGTGTAACTAGAAGTGGGAAATCTGAAGGATCCTTGTGGTGATGAAGTATTCTGTAGCTTGACTGTATTGATGTCAGTATCCTGGGTATGATAATTTTGTAGGATGTCACCATTGGGGGAAAATGGATAAAGGGTTTAGGGGATCACTCTGTATTATTTCTTATACCTACATTTTAATTTACAATTATCTCAAAATTAAAAAAAAAAGTAAAAGCCACAGTAATTTCCACATGGGTAGCCACTTCATTTATGGCTTAAGTCCCCAATCTTTTACATAAAGTAATATTGCAAAAGGTAGTTGCTAAGAAAGCAATTTTTTCCTGCTGTAGAAAATTTGGAAAATATGGACAAGAACAAAATGTAATATAAGTAAGAAAATAAAGATTGCTCACTTGGTGCACTTCATTTTAGTTTCTTCCTGAATTTGTATATTTTTTCTGTCATAATTGGCTATATACTAATTTATGTGGTTTTACATTATTCTCTTGAATTTTATGTCATGAGGATTTCTCTGTCTTTAAAAATGCTTCAAAAACACTTTTTGCTTGACTAACTATTCCACTATTTGTATGTTATATAATTATGTAAGTAATCACTATTATTATTTTCCATTTTATATGATAGATATACATAAATCTTTTTCTACATTTGCTTTCTTAAAGTAGGCTTTTGTAAATGAATTAAAGTGTATGAACATTTTTAAGGCTCTTGGGTATGTTATCAGGTTGCTTTTGGGGAAAATGGTACTAATTTACATTCTCACCACTGAGTGTATGCAAGTGGATAAAATGCAAGACCAGTGTAGTTAGAATCCGCAGAGTTCCAAAACAGAAACGCTAAAGCAGGGTTTCTCAACCTCAGCACTGTGGACATTCTAGGCTGCTGAGAACTATCCTGGGCTTTATACGAATGCTTAGTAGAATCACTGCCCACTAGATGACAACACAAGCCAGACTCACCATCACCACCACCACAGTGTGACACCAAAAATATCTCCAGATATTGGTAAATGAACCAGTGGAGAACAAAAACAGTCCTTATTAAAAACTACTAATCCAAGAAGATGTGGTATATTCACACCATGGAATATTACTTAGCAATCAAAAAGGATAAACTCATGCCTTTTGCTGCAACATGGATGGAGCTGGAAGGGATTATGTTTAGTGAAATAAGCCAGAAAAAAGAAATATTGAATGGTCTCACTTATAGGAGGAATGTAGAGGAACCCAAAGTCAAACCTCTTTGGGTTCTTTTGTTCTTGAGAGTATGTGCATGTTGTCTGCAGAGTGAAATACGCTAATCATTACTGTAAGACTATATAGATGGCTTTGTTACAAGGTATGTATCTTTCCCTCTTGATGTCTCTCTGGATTCCTGGCTATAAGAGAAAATATTTAAAAAGTGAGCATACTCCCATTTGCTTTGCCTTGCAAAATGATTTGTCCTAATGTTTAATATATTATTTGAAAGTGTCTTTGTCTTCCAAATAAGAAGACTAAGAATGACCTGTTTCTCTTAACTTCGTATGTAAAGGGAGGAATAGACTGGGATTTTTGCTAATTTAAGTTTGAGTAAAAATGGGTACGTTGTATAACAACACCTGAGGGGAGAGATCCTATACTTCTATAACACAGACTACTGTTATATATAAATCAATGTTATGGAAATATATATATAAATTCGAGAAGCCTGTTTCACACAGCAGAAGCTCACAGTTGCAACATCCCACAGCTAAGGTCTACAACTCACTTTACCTTCATTTCTTGATGGAATGAGCTCTATGAAAGGCTGGCCTGTATTGTTTCTGTGATATTTCAAAGCATCACGGGATCATGGAACCCACACTGTCTTCCTGGTATATAATTTGTTGTACACAAATCTTCCCAGATCTGCACCTAATAATTCAATTATGGTTGATGAATTTCATTAACTCAAGTAAGATAAGCTTCAGTTTGCTTTGAAAAATGAGGAGTATACAAAAGCATTATCAAGAACATGAATTCATTGAAAATATGTAATCTGCTCTTAACTGATATGAAACTCATTTAAGTCTCTCCTTTAGTAAAAGCACTACCCTTTGAAACTCTATTGTTGGTTCATTGTTCTTAAGTTAATATTTAGGCCCCAAAGTTTTGTTTGACATTGACTTTCTGTATTGGCTGTTTCTTTTCTGCTTGTTCCCTTAGGAGCAGTCTCACAGGTACTGGACAGCCTGGAAGAAATTCACGCACTTACAGACTGCAGTGAAAAGGACTTAGATTTTCTACATAGTGTTTTCCAGGATCAGCATCTTCACACACTACTAGATGTAAGACTTTCTATTTTTTTCCTTGTAAATTGAATATTTAGTGTACCTTTTACTTTACATGAATTTTCAGACATCCAGCATTATGGTCATTTTTAGTTGATTCAAGTTTGTGGGAAGTTATCCATCATAGATTCATAATGAAAACAAATTCTATTATACATGATACAGATGCAAGATAGTCTAGCATATACAGTGAAAACTTTTACATATATATGTGTGTATATGTGTTTCTGTTAGAAGCATCCCATTGGTCTTAGCTGTGATTACTTTTTATTGCTTTAAACATTGTTTTAAAAGATTATACTTCAAGCATGAGTACTGGGAAAAGAAAAACAAATAAATTATACAATGGACTATATTCATATATGTACTCCATATTTAGAATTGTTGCTTTCCATAGTCTTCTCAAGACCTATGACTACATTTTGTCATTAAATACAATAGGCACCATTGACAGCAGGCTGGGATACAAAACAAAAGCAGAAGCTGACAGTCCACATCTACATTAATTTTAAATCACATTTTAAATAAAATAATTTTCTTAGAAAACTTGGTTCACTTCCAAAAGTGAAAACTTTCTTAGTATATATTAGTGTATTAGTATATAGTCATCTTTTTGTATTCCCTTAGTAAGGGAATATTTACTTTGGAGTCCCTAGAACTTTTTTGATACTAAACCTGATTAATCCACTATATGAGGCATCAAGCTAAAGCAAAATTTTCCAAAATGTATTTTACAGAAAACCTGAGAAACAATAGTTTTAAAAGGGCTAAATAAAATCAGACAGACAAAGACAAATACTACATGGCATCACATATTTGTGGAAGCTACCCTAAAATATCAAACTAAGAAAAGAGGAGTAAAATAGTGGTTGTTATGTACTGAGGACTAGAGGAAATAGAGAGAGGTTAGTAGAAGGGTAAGATGAAGAAGATCCGAGGATTGAATGTATACATGGGGAGTATTGTTGGTAGTACTGAATTCTCTAACTGGTCTCAACAAGAGAAAGTACATATGTGAGGTGGGGAATAAGTTCATTAGCTGGATTGTGAGATCTTTCACAACATATATGATGTTGAAGCATCACAGTGTACACTTTAGCATATAAAGTGTACACTTTAACACTTGTCCAGATTATTCCAGTGTGTTTACTTTTTAGAAAGAAAAATTCTGATACAAAGATGGTGCGATGTGTGTATGTGTATAGGCACACAGACATCAATTTTAGGAAAATGCAATTTGGCATATGTATTAGTTTGTTAAGGTTACCATTACAAAGTTCTACAAACAAGGTAGTTTAAAACATAATAGAAATTACTCTCTCATAGTTCTAGAGATTAGAAGTCCTAAAGCAGGGTGTCAACAGAGCCATGCTCTTAGAAGAGGGAGATACAATACAGTGAAATGGGTGCCACATCCCCCATACAAACTTCCTTGCAGCCACCTGGGACTAGCCACTGGGAACTGGGAACTAGGGGTGAGCTCTGTAACACGGAAAGCAGGTAGACACTGGGGTTTGGGGCCTCTTGCTTTTCCAGTTTTGACATATACTTGGAACATGGAAGAGAGATGTATAGAAACAAGTGGGTGATAGACTCGTGGGAAGGCAGTCCTTGCCACAGATAATAACAGCCATTATCTTGACTTGTACTTTCACTTTGTCTCGGACTTGCCTTATCCCTTCATTGCTGTTCCCCTCAGAAGGTACCTTAGACTCATGGCAGGCTTTCAGGCCGCAGTGGCCCCACTTTGGGCTGACTCTGTTTGACTGGAGGAGATGGATAATTTGGTGAGGGGTTATTGGAAACTTACTAGGAATCTCTTCTATTCTCTTCCCTACCGATGCACACTAATTCTCCTGAAGATCATTCACACTAAGAGTCTGCTTCCTTTACTTTTTGGCGCAGATGGCCAGAGCCCTTTAGGGTGTCCTTATGGGTTTAGGATCCATAGGTGCCTCTCAGTCACATAGCAACACTCCCTTCCTTCCCTCTTCCATTTTCTGGTAGTTACCAGCAATCTTTGGAATTTGAGTTGTAGCTACATCTAGCTTTAAGTCCACACAGCATTCTCTACTCACAGAGAGAAAAACAGACTCTAGTCAGAGACACAGTGATGACAATGTCTTCACATGGCTATTTAGTGTCCACCTTAATCTAACATGACCCCATGTTAATTACATATGTAAAGACCCTACTCCCAAATAAGTTCACACTCTAAGGCTCCAGGTAGACATGAATTTTTTTTTAAAGATTTATTTATTTGTGCATACAGAACTGGGGTGCAGGCCAGAGGCTCAGGGGCGGAGAAAGGCTTCACCAGAGACAAAGTGGGGAAGAGAACAGGCAGATCAACAAAGTCACTGCTGAGGGATGCAGCGGGCGGGCCAGGGGAGGTCTGCCGCGCCACGGGGCAGGCGGGAATCAAACTCATGCAGAAGTGGCTTAAGCTTCTTAGTGCAGTGCTTTAACCCGCTGCACCACCAGGGAGGGCCCAGACATGAATTTTAAGGGAACAGTTGGTGTTTGGTTCAGTACAGCATGGAAAATTGACTTTGCCCTGAGTTGATTTTTCAGGTTTGAATGCAGATTACAAAAATTTAATTTAAAATAATGAGACAGTGCCCTGTCATTTGGTAATTAGCCTTTCTTGGGAATTGGTATTAAAGTATCTCTAGAGCTTGTGGTGATTTTTTTTTTTTTTAGGGCAGTGAAACATTTACTTTTCTTCATCTAGACCACAATATCAATACATACAAATATTTTGAGCCAGAACTTCGAATGTGATAAGTTGTTGGAACTTGCATGTGACCCATCAACTGATCGGCTAAAAAATCAAAAAGTTTTTGTACAGATAAATAGCATTTTGCACATGTTATTTGGTAGTGATTCTCAGTCTTCTCAATTTCTTGTAGAAATATTCCTGTTACAGAATACATGTTTACTTTGTAAGTCAACAATGTTACAAAACATTGTTAAATGACACATTTATCTCTCTGCCAAACTTTGACAACTAAGTTTTAAACATTTGCCCACCATCTGTTATACCTCTGAACAGCTGTTAACATTTGTTACAGACTGCTGTTTCCATAGTAAATGTGATGACCCACCTCATTAATATCATGGTGGGGGGGTCTGAAATTATGTTTTCTAAAACATAGTTGATGATTAAATTAATAAAGCAAAAAAAAAGCTGCAGTAGCAATTTATTTTACAGGTTTATATAAATTTATATATAGATTTTATGATAGATTAAATAATAGTTTAAATAATGCATCAGAAATAAATTGGTATGAAACCCTGTAGATTTTGTGTAACTGACATCTGTGTTATAATTGTTTTTACTGTTTAGAGAGATTAGAGAATTTTTCCATCTGACTTGGGCTAACCACTGGAAAACTACAGCTCTTAATTTACTCTTGCTTTTTTGGGATGATATTAATTTAGGATTTGGGGAACAACATATTTTTAGAACTTAGAAGCTTCCTAAAGTGAAAAAAATAGAACTACTACATAATTTGGTGATGTTTTTGAGCAATTTTTGGTCTGAGAAGTACTTGCTACAATGATAAGTTTGATGTTTAAATAGATTAACAGTCACAAAATGCAAAATCTTAAGTTTCCCACAAATTTGTAGCCCAGTGAATTTGCAATTAAATGTGTAGAATAACAAAGCCTATCTGAAAACCTACAAAGGTGAGCTACTGATAACTTTTAGGGTCTGCTCCAGTTTTAAAGTCAGTTTCAGCAACTATGAAATCAGATGGATAGTGGGGTGATCCTTGTGCTACTTATCTGCTGGGACTGAGACTGAAATATACACCTGGGCAAAAACTCATATCTGTTTCCATAGATGTATTGAAGTATTAGTGTCAGTGGAAAAGGGCTGCAAATATCTGAGATAAAGAGAGCCAGAATTATCATGTGCCCTGGAGGTATTCAAAAAAAAATTCTACATTCTCAATGTAGGTATTAACAAATTTCATTTTCAAAAATAGCTTTAAAAAAAGCTATTTAGCATATGTTTACTTGTTAAAAAGCAATAGAAAAATAATATAACCAAGAACAAAGCAAAGATTGTCCACTCATCAATTTTATTCAGCATTGGACTGGAGAATATAGCCAGTGAATAAAGTAGGAAAAAGAAATTCAAGGTATGCAGGTTGGAAAGGAAGAGGTATAACTATCTTCTTGCAAAGATAGAAAAATCCTAAGGAATCTAAAAAAAAACCTACTAGAACTAACAGGCAAGCGTAACAAGTATGAAGGATAAGTAGAGTAATATAAAAAATTAACTGTATTTCTATATGCAAGTTAATAATCTGTATATAAAATTTAAAAATATTCACAATATCATCAAAAAATAAAATACCTACTAGTGAATTGTATACTGAAAACTAAAAGTATTACCGAAAGTAAAGAAGATTTAAATAAATGGAGAGAGATACTATATGGATAGATTGAAGGACTCAGGATTGGTAAGATGGCAGTTTTTCCCATGTTCACCTATTGATTCATTGCAATCCTTCTCAATACCCTAGTGGAATTTTTTTTTTGCTAGAAGTTGACAGGGTGGTCTTAAAATATATGTAGAAATTCCAAAATAGTTTTGAAAAAAGAACAGAAGGACTGATTTCAAAGCTGAAAGTAGCATAGCATTAGTGTAAAGATAGATAATTCTATGAAACAGCATAAAGTTCAGAAATAAATCCTTACATTCATGGTCACTTGATTTTCAACAAAGGTTCCAAGGCAATTCAACAGGGAAGAGACTATGTGTATGTGTTTAATTGTTGCTGGAGCAATTGAAGAGACATATGCAAAGAAATTAACACAAACCTTTACCTCACACCATACCCAAAAATCTCCACAAGCTACCTCATAGATCTATTGTAAAAGCTTAAAAAGAAAATATAGGAGCAAATATTCATTGCGTTGAGTTAGGCAAAGAATTCTTAGCTATGACACAAAGAAACTTTGGAATCAAAAAAAATTGAGATAATGTTTGTACAACTGTATAAACTTACCAAAAATCATCATACTGTGTAGACAGTGGGCGAATTTACTTTTAAGAAATGATATCACCAGACTTTAAGTGGAAATGAGAAGTAATATATTTTGTTTTTATTTTAAAAATTTATTTTACCCTTTTTGTATTATTTTAAGGTAAAGCACTATTAGAAGATTCTACCATGTTCTGTGGGTTATAATGTATGTACTTCCTATAATGCCATTTGTAATTCCTTGCTCCAAATATACCAGTACTTTCCAGTCTCCTGTTGGCCCTGTGCCCTAATGTCAACATAGCAAAGCCAAACAGCCTACCTTTCTCAGTGCCCAAAGCCCACTAATGAGGTCAATCCATTAGGTTTCACAGGACTATTACAGTAATTTCCCTGTCCTATTTTTTCATATTACTAATGAGCATAATTTTATTTCTTCAATAATTATAACATACAAATACTAAAATACATTTTCTTTAGCAATACATCATTTTTTAAAAAATATGAAAAACGTATGTCATTTCTAAAATCTAAGACTAGCACAAGCAAGCATCATAAAAAGAATCTCATACATGAGACAGATACAACTATGAACTGGTTTCCTTCTCTTCTATACCTGTTCTTGGTCAGAAAGCATAGTTAAATTAAAGAAAACATATTTATCTGGGAAGAAAATACACTTTCTGGATAACGAAGAAAGCTAGTGTAAGAGATCCACTCACTTTGAAAAGGCCCAGTTAGAAAGTCTTTTGTTTTGTGGTTAATTTAGCAGGTACTGACTTAAAATGCCAAATTTGTTTTATCTCAAGGAATTTTTTGTTAACCAATATGTAATTGTGACTTTTGGAAGAAGTCCAGATTATCCTTTTATTTAAAAACATTATAAATTACATATTTTTATGTATTTTTTAACAAATGGGACATCTCAGAACAACATATTTTAGCATATTCTTTCAATTGCATCTACATTCAAATACATATTTATCATCTCCCAAAATTCACAGCTTTTGGGCAGATTTTCTTTGACTTATTTTCTCTTTTTATTGTAGATAAATTACCATCTTAACCATTTTAAGTGTCCAGTTCAGTGACACTAGGTACATTTACATTGTTTTGCAAACATCATTACCAACCTTCTCCAGAACTTGTTTCATCTCCCCCAACTGAGACTCTGTACTTAGAAACAATAGCTCTACATGGTCTCCTCTGCCCAGCCCCTTGCAACCACCATTCTACTTTCTGGCTCAATGAGTTTGATTACTGTAGTTACTTTATCTAAGTGGAATCATACTTAATTGCCCTTCGGTGATGGACTTATTTCATGTACCATAATGGCCACACGGTTTATCCATACTGTAGCATGCATGAGAATTTCCTTTATTTTTAAATCCATGTAATATTCCATTATATGGACATACCACATATTCTCCCAATGGAGCTGTCTAAAGTAGGGAATCAGCCTTTGTTGCCTCTGTAGGCACCTGGTATCTCAGGATTCCAAGCTAGCTCCTATGTTACACATCCTTGTGAAAGGAACATATGATTTTTACCAAAAATGTTACTAGTTACAAGAGCCCCTCCAATTTCCTTATTTTTCTTAAAACAACTTACAATTTATTCTAAAATACCAAGAAAAATGAATTGTCTTGTCCCCTGTGTCATTGTTACCCACTGAGTGCCAGTCCCTTGTTATGGCAACATAGGAATGTTCCAAAAGCTTTTAAAATGCAACATACACTGATTGTTCTAAAAAGGTTTTAAAATGCAACATACACTAATTGTTCTATATGCTATTTGCAAGGAAAAGAGGGGTTACCCCAAAAAGGAATGTGATATGCTCAACTGAAGCATGTTTGATGGGGTTGGCCTGCTATATTCACAGTCCAAGAAAATGAGTGCTTTCTTCTCCCTTTTGAGGCCTTCAAACATTATCTCATAAAACCACTTCTGCAAGATTGTCTTTGTTTCTGCCAGATTGTCTCTCTTTTAACTTTCCACAACAGAAATTTGTACTTGCTACCGCTACTAAGACCAATGCTTGCTGTTTGCCTATGTTAAAAATAAAAGCCAGATCATGAGTGAAAAATTATTGCATTGCATTAGTACTTACATAAAATATGACATGATTTAATGTAGTACAAATATCTTTCTTTTAAAGCAGCAAATTAAAAATAACTAGATATTTATTTAGTGTGTCATTTAACTATAATTGTTGGTGGTTCAGAAGAGCACAGGTTAGAAAATTAAGTTTTAACTTGAAAAATGTTTTTAGTGGTTCTTTTTTAATAAAAAATATATACATATAGTGAAACTTCTCATGGTTGGGCAAACTCTTGGAATCTAGTATTAAAAAGTACACTATTTCAGAAGGCTTGATTTAAAAGCAAAACAAAGGCTGCCTAATATCATCTAATTGCCTGTGTTTTCTCATGCTTTCTTTTGCTTACTCAAGAATTAGGCACTATGATTTGTGTCTTACAAGGCTGAATTTTAGTTATTTGCTAACTGAAAAAGGCCTAGAGAACAGCCAAGTTAGGTCATCTGAGTCCAGTGATTTAGTTTCTCAGAAAAAGCTGCCAACTGGTCAAAACTCCACCACAGTGGGTGTTATTGTTAGAACAGCAAGAAGACTTTTGAGATTGTACTAGAGGTCAAGAAAGTCTTAATTTCTTGGATTCAAAAATAATCCTTATAAACATGATGTTCAAATGGGATTGAAACAAGAGCAGCTCTGTACAAAGAAAAATACAACTTAAACCCAAAAAAGGGTACATTTGTTGTTAGCATCCAAATTATTTTTTGTAACTCTTTCAGGAAATCTTGAATTGGTTCAGATGTTTTGATTTTTCACTTTCCTATTTGCTCTCAGAAGAAAACTATTATAATGAATTTAATTAGAATAGAATTATTAGTAGAACCTGAATCCCTTCTCAGCTAAGGATATATGTCCATCATGATTTTTCAAGCTTGTTTTAAGCTAGTGTTTCACTCCTGTACTATTAGCTAAAGTTTCCCTGGATTGTGTAGCTCAAATGCTTCCAGGAACATTCCTATAAATACAGAATACAATATACAGTTCATCAGATACACATTTGTAACTCTAGTTATCCAGTATCAACTGGGCTTAGAAATGATAGCAGTCCTGGACCTTTCTCCAGGGAAAATCTAAACTCTAAGTTGGGACTCTAACTACTTTATTGTGGTTACTAGAGTTGTAAATTTGCCACACTTTCCTTAGGTGAGAAATAAGATTATTTTAAGATTTCCAAAATTTAGTTATTAGCATGTTTTCTGAGCTTTTGTCCTAAAGTTAGCACATAGTACAAATTTTAATACATATCCTATTGAACCAAATAATACTTGTTTTTTAAATTATTGATTTACTTATGCATACAGAACTGGGGTACAGGCCAGAACTGGGGTGGTGAGAGGATTCACCAGAGACAGAGTGGGGAGCAGAACAAGCAGAATGAAGTACACTGCTGAGGGAGCAGCGGGTGAGGCAGGAGAGGTCTGCTGTGCCATGTGAGTCACCTCCCTGGCCAGGGATCAAACTCTTGCTGAAGCAGCTACAGCTGGCTTTGTAGTGCTGTGCTTTAACCCATTGCACCACCAGCAAGGCTCCCCATAGTACAAATTTTTAAGGATCATGTGCAAATAAAATGTTCTCTCTTCAAATGAGTGGACTGTTTTATCCCCATGCATGGAGAATCATCTCCAGAATTAATCTTTGAGTGTTTTCTTTGACTATTTAAAAAAATTAAAATGACTTTTAGAAACTTTATAGAATGTAGATTTTTAGGGAAAAAAACATTTTTGGCACTAACAAGCATTTTTTTTTATTCACAAAAAAAAATGTCCTAGGTGATTTTATTTTCTTTTTGAAAATCTTCACATTCCAATGAGGCATGATCTTTCTGTATGATGGATAGGTTATGTGAGTTCTTCCCTAAGTTTAATAGTGCCAGTTTAAATTTTGTAGTACTTTTTTCATACTTAATGTTCCCCATTCACATATTCTTTGTACTGCTATATATTACTTTTCTCCCATTTTGGACTATGTAATGTTTAATAATACCAAAAATCTTTGAAAGGGCATTTTCATATTTTTAACTTAAAGATGCTGGATCGATATATAAATTTAAGCAGGAAAATAGATTTTTTTTTAAGCTCAGAAGATTTTTTGCTGATCTCTAATTTCAGCTCCAGTGCCGTAGTAGAATAGCAATTCCTTATATTTTAGTCCTAAATCATCTTTTCCTAACATTTTGCCAGATTTTAAATGTGCTGTTGGAGAGCCAAGGCTAACCTGGGTTCAAAGTGAACTGTGACTTTGGAAATTTGTCCTACTCACCAAACTTCTTCACAGTTAATTCACAGAAACTGCAAAGGATGTTCCTGATTCAAAAGGATGGTGTATGTGTGTATATATATCTTTTTATAATCAGAAAAGATAGTGTTTTTCTAGAACAGGTCACTTCAATCCCCATTATTCTATGCAGTGTAAATCTGTGAACACTGTTACCTGTTGATCAAAAATACAAGCATATTTCATTACATATTTTACAGCTAAATATTCGACTCTAAAAGACTTGATTTCTTTCCCAGCAGGGAGCTTACTTAGTATTTTTGAAGTAAGTGGTAAGATGGTTGCTAATGAACTTCTCTGTTCCCTGAAACTCTACACACATCCATTCATTATTTGGCCTATATCTGCAATCCAGTTGCACAAGTTACAGTCTTATCACAAGCAATATACATCCTGGCACTTAGATTTGGTTTTCTCTGTGCCAAAATGTTAGTGGAACACAACCCAGTGATTGTGATTTCTTACACTCCCTGCCAGCTGACTCATTATAAATGTTGATCTTGCCAAATACTATACATAAACTATGAGCAAAACAAAGATTTCTATTTGAGGGTTAGAAATCAGAAGAAAGTGAGATATAATGGAGGATTGCCTTTAAGATTACCACCAACTCTATTCTGCTTTGTTTAAAACAACCCATCTCAAATATAGAATGCAGCCTCCTACTGAAACTTGCTTGTAACTCCTTAAGACAGACGATAAAGACTGTCTGTGGTCAGACCTGGCCCAGTGCCAGAAACTGAGAGCAAGCAAAGCAGCCTATCTGGAGTGAGTCTGTGTGACAGTCGGTTCCCTTTGCAGCTGTTTCCTCGTTTTGCCTGTCTGACTTTTTTTTTTTAATAAAAATTGCTTGAGTAACTTAATTTCATTAGAAAGAGAAAGCAATGATAAATTCATTCTTGTTTTCCCTCCAGGCATAAATATGTTTTGTCACTTAAGTGCACCTTGAATTTAAGCTTTTAGAATGGATGTTGGCAAAATACAGTCCTCAGGCCGTTTCCAGTCAGCCAACTGTTTTTCTAAATAAAGTTGGATTGAAACTTTATGCCCCTTCATTTATGAATTAATGGCTGCCTTTGTACCACATAGCTGGACTGAATGAATGTCTGTGACAGAGACCGAATGGCTCACTTAGCCTGAAATCTAGACTATATACCCAGGAAAAGATTAGGATTCTAACATTTTTAACAAGAGAAGGCTTGTAGTTGATTAGCTGATATCCTTTAAATCATAGCGTAGTTTTTTTTCCAGCCAGCGTATAAATCTACAGTTTTCCCCAAAACATTTGCTGGAGGTCTCTCTGGCCTGACTTTGTGTGTTCCTGCGTGCTGATACAGAGTGGAGACACCTGGGGGGGAAGAAGGCCATGCCGCCTCACTGCTCTGGCTGCAGGTCCATCACTCCACCTCACCGGGCCTCAGCTCTCTCAAAATTCTCCCTTGAAAATTTTATGAAGTGGGCCCTCCCTGGAGGCGCAGTGGATTGGAGCGCTGCACTGCGAAGATAAGTCAGGCCATGGCTGCTTCAGTGAGAGTTCAGTCCCCGCTCCGGAGGTGCTCCCCATGGCGAGCAGACCTCTCCTGTCTCTCTCGCTGCTCCCCTCAGCAGTGGACTTTGCCAATCTGCCTGTTCTGCTCCCCACTGTTTCTGGTGAATCCTCTCACCACACCTGCACCTCTGGCCTGTACCCCGTTTCTGCATGCATAAATAAATGAAATATTTTAAAATAGAAAATTTTATGAAGTCGTATGTGAAACTTACCAATAAAGAAAAGAAATGTAAGTCCAATTATACTCCTTCATTTTAAGGGAAAGTTTTTTAACTATGCAAGCAGGACCAAAAAAATGATAACTGGTTCCTAAAGAAACAAGCTAAAATAAGCATTCCCATTCTGTTTATTTTTGTGTTGCTCTGGACGTTTCAAAAATATCTACTTACGGTTCTTATGCTCCAGCTTAAATACACGTTTATTAAAAATATATATATACTAAACACCTACTGTTAGTGAATATCAAAGAACTCAGGAGTCTGGTCAGGGGAAAGAGAAAGTGGCACTTACACTTTATAATCATGTCCTCTTGGCTGTGTATAGCTTGGTGTGGCAGGCATTCAAATGTGGTCTCTGTCCCGGGCTGTAAATATGTTTTTTCTGCATTTTCACTCTGCTGCACCCTCCCAGTTCCTGCTCCCAGGTATTTCCCCACAGCTACTTACTTCTGGGTCCCCTTGTTCTGTGCAGCCAATCACTTGGGCTGGGTTCTATCAAGACAACTTCAGCTAGGTTATGTTCTGAGGCAACGCTTGACTCATGGGAAACACACATTCTTGCCCCACCATACACTACAAATGTGGACTGTTCCACTTTTGGCCATTCACTCTGCTATCAAGAGCTGCCCCAGACAGCCTCCAGCCAGGGAAGAGGCAGGCACCATGTGTCAGAGCTGCCCCAAGGACTCTGTCTTTCACAGGGTTCCTTCCTCGTACATCTTGCAAGTTGCTGCAGCTCAACTAGCATCCTTCCAGACAATGAGATGGTAAGTTCATCTTGCTGGCATGGAACCATTCTATGCTTGGTTCTTTTGGAACATCTATTATCCTTCACTTTGCATGAGGGAGGGAGCAACTCCCCTCTGCTATCCTCAACAAAAAGAAAATGGCAAAATCATATACTTACTCTCCTCAGTCTATGACTCCTACAGATTCCAGGCTTCTTCCTTTATATGCAGAATGGGGAGTGGGGGGCGGCGCTGTAAGAGGTGCTGGGGTAAGTGTGAAGGGGCCATTTGGGCCACCTTTCAGCAGCCCTGGAAAGATGACTTGGCAGTATCCTTGAAAGCTTGACACTACTTACTTCCTATTTGCCTTACCCCTGGACTTTAGCTGAATGTCCAAGACAACAGCTAAAGCCCCAAATGACATTCTAAATATTCCTTATACACGATATAATATAGGAAGGGACAATGGATGATAAAGAAAGAAGAGCTGAAGCCTTCCTTTGTTCTCAAAAACTTGATCATTTTGTATTTGCCCAGACCATGACTAATCTACTGGACTTGAACTTCAAGTTCAACTTCAGCTTCACCTTACACACAGCAAACAATGTGAAGATGACCCATAAGAATGAGGCATTGAAAAGCTGCATATTTTGACTACTCTTTAAAGTGCTTTAAAGTTACATTGTACCTGAACTTTTCTCCATTAATGACTTTTTAGTTACTTGCTTTGCCACATTTCTCAAATGGCTTGTATTTGTTATGGGTATCCCTAAAATATGTTTAGACCTTAAGGCAAAATATACATTCAGAGAAATTGAGGGGGGAAGTGGCAGTTGACATGTTATGCATCCATATCCAGGAGGTCCCCAACTTGGGGCTACTTACTGAGAGCTTTCCAGTTGATAGTGCTGGAGCACATACAGAGCCTCAAAAGAACCAAGCAGTCATATCTTTCTGGGCCATTGGTTATACATGTCTTTGGAATTTGTAAATCCTTTGAGGACAGGAGTTCTAATCTTATTCATCTCATTAACTCCAGTAAGTAGAATCTTTTTGCTTAATATATAGTAGGACTTCAGTAAAGTATGAATAGGG
>NW_004567128.1:23027560-23097623 GCF_000260355.1 Condylura cristata | reverse complement strand
ATGGATGGATGGATGGATGGATGGATGGATGGATGGATGGATGGATGGATGGATGGATGGATGGATGGGCCCACAGACAGACTGTTGGACAGATGGATGGACAAGGGGCCACTTCTTCCCAATGATAGACAAAACAAGCCCCTTTCAGCCTTTGCTTTTAATTTCCCTTTTGATTAATGAGCAGACATTGAAGCATTGTCATCTATTCTTGTCCTCGTGAGCACCATCCACTCCATCCAATGCCTGCCTTGAGAGCTCCAGTCCTGTGCTTTCCTAGAAGTTCAAGGGACAGAGCCCAGAGCCTCTATCTCAGGCACAAGGCCTCTTTTCACGCCTTCCTGCTACCTTTGATGATAATAGAAACTCCAGGCACCTGTGCATCATTTGTGAAAGTTCTTTTAGGCGAGAATGGTGGTTCTCATTTTCCTACTCTGTACCATAGTTGCCATATCTGTGACATGGGAACACTAGGGTTATCAAACTTATAGGGTTGCTTGAGGTTTTTAAATGGGTAAATGTATAAATAGAAGTTAATCTTAATTATAGTTTGAAAGTAGTGGAAATAATAGTCCTTGGTTAAGAAATAGACAAAACTTACCATTAACCGTAAAATTAGGCGTAAAGTGACAGAATCATCAAGTTGTAGAGCCTTAAAATGAACTTTTTTTTCCAAACAGCATTCAATGTTTTAGAATCTTTGTATTATTGATACAAGTTTTTAAATTTTATTATTATGATATGTCAGGTGGTGGCTGTGTACTAAGTGTCTTGCATTTCAATGTGTTCCTTTTTTTAATTTATGGTTCTGTACTTTTGGGTATTAGGGTGTTTTCCCTTCTATATTCTATTGCATATATATAGTATTTCTATTATCCCTATAAGCTTGTCTGGAAACCTATCACTGTACTATTATTTCTATGGGAAAATATAATCCCCTGGTCCAACTCTCAAACTCTGCAATCTTTAGAGGTAGAAATTAGTCAGAGGATGGAAGATGGCCCAGCAATGTTCTACAGAGTCAGGCAAACTTTTTGAACCACATACCACTGTTCCCTAAATATTAATATTTTGTGTAGAGCAGCATTTTATTAGCCTACTTACATTAATCATTTGGACCTTTGATTTAGTAATGCTTTCTTACTACCATCATTTTAAATAATCACTACTCTAGCTTCCCACTGTCTCACTAGGCATTTTTATGTATGATTTGGCCAAATATTTATGAGTCAGAAAACTTTATCTTACATCAGTATAAACAAATCTAACTGTAATCAGAATATTATTTATAGCCAGTGTTTGACCTCTCCACTAACATTGGTGTGCAGAGAAGAGGAAGGAAAAAAGAACAAAACCAAAACCAGCCAAAAATTCCCAACCTTCTTTAGAGGAAAGGAAATCGAAGTAAAAGACTAGCCAACATCAGTTTTAACTTTTCATTTTCAAAGCACACTGTTGACCGAGACATTTTATTGGAGGTAGAAATTAATGTTTTAATTGCATTTCCAAACTACTTTTTCTGTAGACAGTTATATTTTCCTTAGAAAGTTAAATGGGTCATAGGTCTGTGGAATTTTTAAAAATAGATTTTTCAGTGTTTTCTCATAGGCTTTGCATTTGTACTTTTAGAAAGAAAATGTATGCCTTGGATTTCCTGCTGAAGGACAATGTCATTGATATTGTTAGTAAACAGCCTAGTAGAACAAGCATAAACCTCTTGTGAGAACATTCCTTCCTACAAGGAGTTGGGTTTGCCCTTTCCCAAGATTTGATTCTGTGAAAATTCTTTAAGACGTATCCCGGCCAGAAAATGCTATTTCATGTTACTGTGCGTTCATGTTAGTAGATGTTGTTGGTACCAGAGGATAAAAAACACCGTGATTATGAAATTACTGATGGATTTTCAATGTCAAGGAAATGGCCACATTTGCAGAATTTTGGACCACCTATTTTAAAATGATTTTAAAAGGATATTCTTAAAACTCATATTCTTACAAGTATCATTGAATAAGACATTATTAAGAAGAAGATCCCACTGAAATTATCAGTTTGCCTTTTCAAGGGGAAAGCATTATTTAGTAAAATAGCAAACACAAAGCTCTGAATTTTAGCAAAGAATTACATGAACGCTGACTGGGTCTTCTTCTTTACTTTTTAGCTGTACGACAAAATTAACACAAAATCTTCACCACAAATCAGGAATCCTCCGAGTGATGCAGTACAGAGAGCCAAAGAGGTAAGTGATATGTTTTGCTAATCTATTTGGATATCATATTTGCTACCTTTATTGAAAGCATTTCTAATACACAATAAGAGGCATTTTCCTTGGAGACACAGTTCAACCCTTGTACTCCAGCGTTCTAAGTTTATCACTGAATATTTACATAGTAACATTGCATAGATTTCTAGTTCTGGTTCTGTTGTTAACTTGAACACATTAACATCAATTGTACTTCTCTTTTTTGAAAAAGCAACACGAAAAAGTCATTTTACTGTTGGATGGAAATAGACATACTATGAAAATTTCAGTTGCGTTTTTAGGCTGATAGTATTTGAAAGTTAATTAAATATCTATAGTAATTAAATAGACTGAGTTCAGAGAAAAGTAAGTTTAATAAATTGCCAATGTGCACCTGTCACAAATTTTTAAACTTTAACACAGAAACATGACATTGCAGTAGATTTGAAAAATTAAAAATTCATCCATATCCCATCACCCCAGCACAGTAATTTTCATTTTTGCATATCCATTCCCAATCGTAGCTATTTGCATATAGATTCTTATAGTTACTATAAAGATGTAAGTTTTTTTACCCCGCATTATGTAATAAATATTTATCCATGTTTCTATTTTGTCTTCATAAATGTTAGTTCCAGTGATAGCATAATTTTTCTTTGCTTGCTTGACTAAATTATAATGAATTAGCAAGTTTCTCCATTGTCAGACACCACCTATTTTTTTTTCACTTTCTGATGCTGTAAATGTGTTTATGCAAATAAACATTTCCCTGTTTAAAATTTTTTTCTTATACTGTGAGATTACTAAGTGAAAGTATGTGAAAGACATAATCCTAACCCCACCAGATTTTAAACAAAAGGCCTACATTGGAAAATAATTGATTTGCTGAGAAACAAGGTGAAGGACATGATGTCTGCGAGGCCCGCCCATTTTGACACTACACCGGCCAGGGGAGGTTCTCTCTGACTTGGGGGACCACACCTTGCTTATTGGCTTGTTAAATAATATAACAGATAACCAGTTCCTGCTAGTTAAGAGTGCCTTGAGATAAGAAAGAATCCCATAGTTTTGTTTATTTGTTCTTCCCTGAGAAAGTGGTTGAGTAGCACATAGGTGTGCTACTGAAATCTGAAATCTGTAGGCTAAGTGACCCCTTAACTCTTTAATACCCCAGTGTTCAAATTTTCAATGGTGAGGGAAGAGGTTCCTACTAGGTAGATGACTTGAGTGTTCCAGATATCCCATCCAGATGAAATAATCCTTGACTCTCTCAACTCTGAAAACTGAGTGCAATGTGTATATCCACCTGGTGAGCTTAGCCACCTGCAGTTAGAACCTTACTGTGCATTTCCTCTGAACAAGAACACTTTACTCTGGGCTCATGTCACATAATCAAATTTGAAATGGGTAAACTCCATCCTGGTGGGAAGGGAAATCTTTTGAAGAACAATTTTATTTTAAAACAACCATTTCCACCTGTACAAGGAAATGTTAACTGTTAGTAAAGAAAATTTGAAAGGAAGGTGAAAATTTTGCTTTTTTAACAATTATTCTCTTGGATTCCTGGCACTCAGTCCTAGGAACCATTGGCAAAGCATGGTCCTCTGTATGTGAAGTAGAGAATAACATTGATTCCACTGGGTTGCAGGGAAGATTACTTAAATGTTTTTCCTTTTTAAAATTATTTTTTATTTGAACCTATGTCATTTTAACCTTTCTAAAAAGAACAATTTTGCTAATATAAAGGAAAACTGTTATTAACTTTTATTATAGATTCCTTTTGGTGGTCAGTTTGAGAAAAGATTTACAGAGCTATATTTCCACTAAGTTACTTATACTTCTAATTTGTGTTATAGACTTTTTTTTTTTCATTTTGTTTTTTATTTTTTCAATAACCTTTTAAGTTACTGCTGGGTAATGTAAGCAGAAACTATTGCAACTGTTTGTTTTATTTTGATTACTATCAGTACATTTATATATTCAAACCTATGAATAAAATAATTTTGGCAAAATAATTTTGTCTACTATAAATATCCATTTGTAATTTTTAATTTAGAAAGGATTCTACATATTCTAAATCTTGTATCCTGTTTGCACTATCATATATCTTGCTTAATTTTTAGGTATTGGAAGAAATTTCATGTTACCCTGAGAATAATGATGCAAAGGAACTAAAACGTATTTTAACACAACCTCATTTCATGGTAAGTAACAAACTTGCATAGAACTAAAACCTTACTTTCGAATGATGTCCTTAAGAAACCTCACAAAATCTAGCCATCTTCAGCAAATATGGTTTTATCTATAGACTACCAAACTCTTCAAATTATAATACCAGATAATGTCCGATATTGTGCATTAATATTCTTTTGTTTACTCTGTGTGACTGTTGTAAATAAGCGGTGTCTGAGGTGACGCTTCAAGGACTGTGTAGTCATCAGGTAAGATTGACTTCCTGATAGGACAGTACTTAAGTCACTGGAACTTTTGCAGAGAGCTCAAGTGTAACCCAATCAGTGAAATAAGAGTTTTTTCCTCAAAGTCACCCACCCTCAAGAAAGAAGAAATTATGACATTCACTCTACCTGCCACTAAGCATTGAAGAATAAACTCAAATATCATCTTCTAGTATATTTGACTTGATTCCATAGGATCCCATGGGATACCAGAACTCCACATTACAGTAAGAAATCTAATTCTGTGCCAGTATTTGAAAACATATTACAATTTAGGTGTGTACACACAGAACTCTATTCAGACTTCATCTTTGTTGTTAGTCTCTCCTAACACTTCTGGAATCCACATTGACCTTTCTCTTCTTTAATCCTTTCTGCTCCTGTTTGTATTCACCTGCGTATCATTCTTATCTGTGCTGCTAGCCAGTGAATGGGTATAGCTCTATAGTTT
The DNA here is from genome assembly GCF_000260355.1 of Condylura cristata. Classification (NCBI taxonomy): domain Eukaryota; kingdom Metazoa; phylum Chordata; class Mammalia; order Eulipotyphla; family Talpidae; genus Condylura; species Condylura cristata. Next base: position 23,092,480 of record NW_004567128.1, on the reverse strand, counting down.
GATCTCATTTTATTTTTAAACCTGTCTCTCAGATCAGGAAAATGAAAACACAATATGCCTTAGTAGTATCAAGTTTGAGAAATCACAAATATTGGAACTAATTACCCTTAATATTACTTTGTTCCCTGGTTGTTCCATATGTATAGGTCATGTCTCCCCAGATTATAATTAACTTCCTTTTAGGAGTCGCATCTTATATAGCATAAAAATGGTTAAAGCTGCACATTCAGATAAATCTGGGATTGAACTCCAACATTGCTACCTTACCTCTGTGAACTCTGATTCTCTGAGCTAACTCCATGGAGTTGGAATAAGAATTAAGTAGATGATATACTTAGCATGCTTAGCATATTCCCAACATACATATGTTAAATGCCTAATAAATGGTAGCTAATGTATATTATTGGTTATTCCATAGTGTCTATGCATAAGGCACAGATAAGTTCTCAGTCAAACACTGACTGGAGTAGGAATTATCCATTCACAGGTAGCTTAACTGCACCTCAGCTAACTCTTCTATGTGGTATGTTTTACATAAATATATGCCTGTACATTTTGACAGATATGTCTGTATATACATTACTAAGTAACCTCAGCTTAATTCAGAGAATGATATAGGACCATTTGAGACCAATAAAACCTTTCAGATTTCACATAAAATAAATAATTAACATATACCCAATAACAGTTTTTAAAGAAATATTGTATTTATCAAAAACATCAGTATTCCATTGCAATTAGTATACAGATCTTTTTGAAGGTGAAGAATTTTTTCAAATTTATGAAACTCAGATAGCCCCATGTCCTACAACATACTTACCTTCAAAACTTTGAATTATTTTGCTTTTCTGAAATCAGAGAGAAGTTAACATATGCATTGCTGTGAGTATTTTCAAAATTAATCATTATTTTAATCTCTGAATATCTTAGTAGGTGCTTAAAAGACATTGTCATTCACTCATAAATGTATAAACTCCTACTATGTGCCAGGCACTGTGCTAGGCATTAAGGATGGGACAAACAGGACAAACAAGATCACTGCCCTCATGGAACTTCCATTCTAACTGGAGTAGGGAATGAATACGTGAGCAGGAGGCAGACAGTGAGCAAGTGAGCTAACAAGGTATTTGCGTCTAGTGATAATAACTATGTGGAGAGAAGAAAATAAAGGATAATGGGGTAGAGGTAATAGTAAAGTAGGAGCTGTTTTAGATACTCAAGTTAAAACCTCTCCAAGGAGTTAGCCTTGGGCTAAGAATTGTCACATGAAAGAACCAGTCTCCTGAAAGTCCAAGCATGGGGGAAGATCAGAGGCAGGAAAAAGTTTTGTAGATTCCAGGTACAGAAGTAAGGCTGTTGTGGCTGGAGAGAGTGGCACAAGAAGCCTACTAAGTAGAACTTTATGAACCATCATAAGGAGTGTACATTTTCTGCTGACTGCCAGCCTATTTAAAGAGCACTGGGGTTGATGTATAGAGAATGGACTATAGGGGGGAATAAGAGTTAAAAGAGAGAGACCAGTTAAGACTCACCTATGGGAGATAGTAGAAGTTTCAGGTAGGATTGAGCTAATGGAAAATGGGTAGGTAGGTTTCTGTGTTGAATGTTGTTGGAAAAAAAACAGGACTTGATGGTGGTTAGGATGTAGGTGCTATGATAAACCCTGTTTTACAGTTCACAGAGGAAACTGCACCACAGAAAAGTAGAGATTTACTTCAAATCACCCACTAATAAGTGGCCTCACTGAGGTTCAAACCCCAGATCATGCTCACTCCAAGTCCATGCTTGTAAAGGGAGTAAACTTGTAGGATCTGTTTTCCTATAAACTCAAATTAGTTTGGTCATTCCCAAATAAGCATATGTTTGAATAATGTCCCATGTGGGAAATATAATTCTGAGCTGTATATATTATGTCAAATAAACTTTTTGATGTTATAGGTTTCTATCTTATAAGTACTTTAAGATCATCATTTCAAAATCTTGGTATTTTAAAGAAAATATTAATAGCTAAAGAGAAATATTTTTTAAATAATACAATAGTTTATTTGTACATCATTTTGTGCCTTCTTCCATCTCAGTTGTAATCCCCGTGGGCGTCCCATCACCAAATCACCCATGTGCCATCACCATAGTCCAGTGCATTTCCCTCCCCCCGTGGTTTTATATCCCATTCCCTACTCCACCCCCATATAATGTCTCTGGTATATAGCTGTTCATTATTGTTGCTATTTTCTCACCGGATCCGTTATACTCCTGCTATGAGTGAAACCATCCAGTATTTTTCCTTTTCTTTCTGGCTTATTTCACTAAGCATGATCTTTTCCAGCTCCATCCATGTTGCTGCAAAAGACATGTGTTTATTATTTTTGGTTGCTGAGTAATATTCCGCTGGGTATATGTACCACATCCTTTTAATCCAGTCATCTACTTTTGGGCATTTGGGTTGATTTCATGTCTTTGCAATTGTAAATAAAGCAGCAATAAACATGGGGTGCAGGTATCTTTTTGAATCAGTGTTTTTGTGTCTTTTGGGTGGATACCTAGGAGTGGGATTGCTGGGTCATATGGAAGCTCCATGTTTCGCAATTTAAGAAGATTCCAAAGAGTGTTCCATAGTGGGTGTACTTGTTTGCATTCCCATCAGCAGTGCAGGAGAGTTCCTTTTTAAAGAGAAATATTTTAATGCTTTTAGTATTTTCATACCAAGATTTCAGGGTTATTTTGTTATGCTTATAGTTTCACACCTATTTGTCCAATTTTCTGATTTTTCTTTTTTTCCTGATCTTAAAATATGAGAATTTAACATTTAATTTTCTGATACATAATTTATAGATACTAGTAAATATTTATAATAATAAACAAGAGTAAAAATATACAGGCATACATGATTTATATAAATCTGTACTCTATCTTTGGGAGGTGATGATAAAAAATATTATTGAACTAATCCCTTTTTCAGTTCCATTTGAAAGCTCACTTTTTTTTTTAATGAAAGACCATTTGTTTATAATAGTTGTAAAAAACTTTGATTTTCCTACTTTTTAATGTTGCATAGTTTTACAATCTATGAATGGTTCTTTTTTTGTTCACGTGTGATTTTGAACCTTTGGTTTATTTTATTATGGCTGTCTTTACAGTGGAAAATTGTGGTTAAATTAAGTATAACATCACTGGTGAGATAATTTCTCTTTAAAAATCAGTGTGAATATTTTGTGATTATGGACTTATCCGTCCTTATTATTAACACACTAAATACAAGTGTTTGCTAATATAATTTAAAAAGCTGAATAGAAATCAGTTGGGGAAAAAAACAGCATAAACACTCTCTTTATTCTATGTAATTGGTGCTATCCCGATGAAAACTTGAATGTCTGTTTATACATCCTCCAGCCATACAAAGCATTTTTTAAATTCACTAATTATAGAAGGCACATCTATAGTTGATATGATGAATATAATTTTAGTAGATAAATGTTTTCAGTTTTTCTATTTTTTCAACTTTTGCTTTCTAACCTAAATCTTGGTCTTTTAAGTGACTGCCGTTTCAAGAGGGATTCGCTCACTGAGCTCAACCTTTCCAGAGCCCGGAGTGCCTCTCTGGCCACTTGGCCCAGAGTAGCACTTAAGGCACCAGTCAGGAAGCCACAATCCCAGGGCCATTGTGGAGTCTTGCTTCCTCTCAAGCTGTCCATTGCTTAGCAACCCTTCATGCCCCTCATTCGGACTCCAATTGATTTTATTTTTTTAAGATTTATTTATGCATACAAGAACTGGGATGTAGGCCAGAGGTGCAGGGGCTGAGAGGATTCACCAGAGACTGTGGGGAGCAGAACAGGCAGATGTACTGAAATACATAGCTGAGGGGAGCAGTCGGGAGACAGGAGAGGTCTGCTGCGCCTTGTGGGTCAACTCCCTGGCCGGGGATTGAACTCATGCTGGAGTGGCTGGCGATGGCTTGATAGCTCTGTGTCTCTAAACCCTGCATCACCAGGAAGGCCCCCAGACCCAATTCAGACTAGTCCTCTGAGAAGTATCTGCCATTGCCATGAGAAACCCAAAGGCACATATTGCTCCAACTGTGTGCTTTATTGATGACAAATCAAGACCATCTTCTTTATGATCTTACCACATTGTTCCCTTATTTTTGCCTTGTACACATGCCTTTCAAAAAAGGACAAGTTATAGCTTTGATAAACCGTTACATTAAATGGCTGAATTTGAGATGCTATGGGTTATACTTTTATAAGCAGATTTAATTGTGTTTCATTACCTTCAGCTATTTCATTACAATCCAAACCACACATTAAAATAGAACTGAATTTATAGTTAACACACAAGAAAATACAGTCTGTATAAAGCACCAAACATATTGATACTCAGCTGTAAAATTCTCTCTAAAGTCAAAATATTCAAATATTCATGCTTGCCAAAAACTTTTTTATGATGGTACAAAAAGTGCAGTAGATAAAGAATATCCTTTTTTAGAGAAACAATTATTATGCGACTTCACAGAGCTGACAAGTAGTTATCAGTACAAAAATGACTCTTATTACATTTTTGTCAGGTGCACATTTGTGTATTTTTATTTCTTTTACTAAGTCATGTATTATAAAATATATTCATCCCTTGATTTGTATAGAAGTTGTTAATACCATCAATGAAAGATATTTGTTCAACATACCAACTTTACATCATTTCTTTTAAATTTTGTTTCCATTTTAAGTACAAATGTGCCGGTGCTATTTGAGTTTTCTTTGAGAGGCAGAGAATTATTTTATATATGCTTATGTCATAAATTTCTGCTGTGATCATTCTATTATTAATATTTTATTATCTTCATAAAATAATAGGCCTTACTTCAGACTCATGATGTAGTGGCACATGAAGTTTACAGTGATGAAGCATTGAGGGTCACACCCCCTCCCACCTCTCCCTATTTAAATGGTGATTCTCCAGAAAGTGCGAATGGAGACATGGATATGGAGAATGTAACCAGAGTTCGGCTGGTCCAGTTCCAAAAGAACACAGATGAACCAATGGTAAGTAGGAAAGAAAGCTTTCTGTACTTTCATAAAACCCCAGTGTGAGTTAGAGCAGCTGGCTTAAACCTATGCTACTAGGGTCAGAGGACATGGATAGTTTAAAGAACTCAGTTTCCAGATCCTCATTGTGCCAACCCACTTCCACTCCCCATCCCCACCAAAAACTGTTCTCCCAGACACCTTGCCTTAAGTATGTTGGCTTTCTTCCCCTACCTGTCCTTCCACAATTGCTCCTAAACTTTCCCCAAAAGGGCATACCTGACACAGTAAGTCCTCACTTAACATCTTCCAAGAGTTCCTAGTAACTGACTTCGCACTCATTTATATTCATTCATTCATTCATTCATTCACTTTCTAAACCACTTCTTCCAGTTTAGGCTCACTGGTGGCCAGAGTCTATCCCAGGAGCTCCAGGCACAAGACAGGCCCCAACCCTGGACAGGATGTCCTTCTTTCACAGACACACACACACTCACACACACTGAGACTGGGACAATTTACACACACTGTGAATTTAATGAGTACATCTTTGGGAGGTAGGAGGAAACTGGAGCACCCAGGAAAAAATCTATGCAGAATGGGAAGAACAGGCAGACAGTGGCCTCAACTGGGAATCAAATTTTCCTGATCAATGTTATAATGAATCATTCAAGGACCTGTTGACCATGACACTGGGGTATAAAAACGCGTATAACAGCAAGGAAAGGGCTGATTGGAAATATTCATGTTGGTGCTGGAAAAAAACGTGATTGTTAATTAAACACCCTTTTTTTAAGATTTATTTTATTTATTTATGCGTACAAGAACTGGGGTACAGGCCAGAGGTGCAGTGGATGAGCAGATTGCCTAGAGACAGATTGGGGAGCAGAACAAGCAGATCTACTGAAATGCACTGCTGAGGGGAGCAGTGGGTGAATCAGGAGAGGACTACTGCACCATGCCAGTTAGCTCCTTGACCAGGGTTTGAACTCATGTGCAGTGGCAGACAGTAGCTTGATAGTGCTATTCTAGCAGGGAGGCCCTAAAACAGCCCTTACAAGTCTGTTGGTTTCCAAATCCTTATCCTACAACAAAATTAATAAAAACTAATTCAGAAGAAAATCAAGAAGTCGAGCAACATTTATAAAATAAAATTGCTTCTAGGTACTTCTACCCATTTAACATGAATTAATTTTCTCAGCGCTTAGGAATAATCTCCATAAAATCCTCATAGAATGGAAAAACTTGATATTAGCTGTACAAATTGTGGGCGAGGGGTGGAATTGGAGATCATCGGCCAAACCATGTAGCAGTGCAGAAACCTGATGGTTAAAAGCTATTAGCCTAGACTTACAATGGAAGGAAGTCCCTGTGCCTAAACTCCAGAAACCAGGGAAGTGTCAGGAAGCGGCCACATGACTGCTGAAAGGCCTAGTAAGCATTCCATTCTTTATCTTTAAAACAGTGGGAAGCTATGGAAGAATTTTAAATGGGGAGATAAAATTAGAATTCCATTTTAGAAATTATTACTTTGGAGAATGGATGTGAGGACACCAGTTAAGAGGCTATTGTTGCAGTAATAGAGGAAAGAGGATGGCCTGATGGGCCTCTGAACTAGAGGAATGGACTTCAAATGGAAAAAAGTGAATAGATTTAACAGAAGAGTAAAATCAATAGACCTTGATAATGGATTGACAGCGGAGATGAGGGAGAAACAAGTATCAAGTATCAAACACGTTGTGACCCATTCACAACGTGATGGATAACGATGTAACTCACTGAGACGGGGAATATTGGAGAAGTTCCAATTTTGGAGGGAGAATCATCTCTTTAGGGGATAAATGCATTCAAACTTATGCATTCATAACTTTGTCTCAGAACTTAGAGAAGGGGTATTGAAATATAGAAGAAAGCACATTGCCTACTTAACAAAAGTTACCCAGTTACTTTCCAAATTAATGGAAGAGTTACAGAGCAATGATTCTATGACCATGATTCCCAGAGTCCTCAGCTCTAGAGCTTTCAGGTTTGTAATGCGCATTTATTGTTTGTTGCTAGTTATACTCTATTATCCCAGTTCTTGCAGTAGACAGGGGCCAGACAAATCTCATCCCTTCTGGTACTTTTGGCTTAACAGCACAGGCAGTAGAACCTTTTGGTGCCTTTGGCAAATCACTTCATATCAGTGGGCCTCAGCTTACCCAAACTTGCTTAGCAGATAATGCCAAAAGTGTACTTTGACTAAATGATACCCAAGATCCCACCCAGTTCTGAAGGTCTAATATCCATTCTTTTACTGTGTTCATTGACTTCTTTAGCAAATGATTGTTACATGCCTTCTGTGTATAGATCCCTGCATTAGATGCCAGTGATAGTGGCAGTTAAGACTGGTCCCTCCCCAAACTCAGTTCTCATGAGGCTGCCTGCATTTAACAAGTAAACTTGCCATTGAGCATAGTTTTTCTAACAAGAATAGTTATGACAGAGCTATAAAGACAAGCCTATGTAAGAGAGTCAGGAAGGAGTAACATTCAGTCAAGCAAAGCAGACAAGAAGGTGTAAAGGCCTGTAAAAAGGGACCAAGAACTGTCTTGAGATCATGTTCTAAAGAAACCCAGTGACAGTTGCTTGATGTTTTGGATGAAGGATACTACAAAAAGATACAAACTGAGTACAAGCATGAAACTGCATTCTTGAGTTACTGTTTTCAAAAAGCATAAAATAGACTTGAGTCTCCCCTAGAAAAGCTCTTCTCTCTTATCTGTGATCCTAATAAAGGTGTATATTCTCCTTTGGCTGGCTGCATAAAATGGGAATGGTTTTTGTAAAATACATTTTTTCAATAGTTGAACACAGTAAGTCTTCACTGTAGTTTTTAGATTATTAGAAATCACAACTTTAAGCAAATCAACAAATAAAAAAACAGGTCCTTAGTAGGTCGTTGCATCCAGCAGGAGTTGTTCTTTCCTCATCAATATTATGACAAAACCATGTTGAACAAAACTATAATATTTAAGAACCTGCTGTATAGATCTCTACTACATTTAGTACAACTTTATTTACTTCCTTATTTTTTTAAGCATTATTACTGTACAAGATATGCCATTATAACCCTTTTGCCTTATATCTTTTGATTGGAAATCTGTTAGCTGCAAATGACAAAGGCCAGTCTTCAACTAACTTAGACAACAGGGAAAAGGCTTATGTAAACAAGGAAGTGCTGGGAGTTTACCCCAAGCCTGGGTAGGTTCAAGTGTAGGCACCTATCCCAAACTGAACCAATTCTGTTCCTGGAATTTGGGGAGGTGAGAACATGAGTCTATTCCTCTCTGTAAAGAAATATTTGGGGCTGACAAAATAATAAATATTAACTCCATTTGGTTTAAAGTGAACTTCCCCTAGCTATGAAAGACCCTATATGTCTCATTCAGTATTGTGCCTAGCAGAGATTCTGGCATATAGCAGGTTCACAGTAACATGAGTTGAAGGAAATTTTATTTATTTTAAGGATGGAACCCTCATTGTACCATCAGTTCCCGTACGTATTTAACTTAGACTTACACATTACTTTACAACATTTTTCCAGGAACATCTCTTTTTTTAACCATACTTGTTGATTGAATGTACAAGTTAGAAATGAAACTTGAACAGTAGAGTTAAACGTTGGAACTAAAAACATTTTATCAAACCAGTCTTCCACATTGCTTGCCTATCACTTCCAAGAATGCAAAATAGGAAAGATGCTGTTATATTTTGTGGAATTGTACAAATTCAGAGTCTAGCTTTTAAAGTCTCAAATCTTTTCATGAGCCTTCTTGACAGAGTGTTCTTCTATGATGAAGATGAGTCAAAGTCTGTACCCTTAACCATCTAAAATTCAAAACCAGTTTCCACCAAGGAAGTTTATTAAAAACATAGATTTCTGGATTTCATTCCTGACTTCCTGAATCTAAATCCAAAGAGCTGGTTTAAAAGTTAGTATTATTTAAAAGTCCCACATGGATTATGGTGATGGTTCATGTGTACTATGGTGATAGCAGAAATAAGGGGATACACCTGAGGGGAGAAATCAAATATTTCACAAAAATGAACAGTGGTGGAAAAAATATATAAACCAATTTAATCATAAACATATAATGCATATAATATCATGCATATACTTAAAATTTTCCCCAAAAGGCAAAAAATTTTTTTAATAAAAAAATGAAAGGTCCCATGTGATTCATAGGATCAACCACATCTAATGCAACAATATGTTTGTAAAAGCTGGTCTTATAATAGTGAATAATTAGGGGGAAAGGTAATTCAACCCAACAGTAGTAGTCTGCCATTAAATATGTAGAGCTTTTACTTCTGGCCAAGAGGGTGTAAAGGGATCAGATTTACCCTCTTAAACTAAAATAACCAAAAAAAAAAAAAAAAGGCTTAAGACAATTACACAAAAGAATAGTTTTTAAGACATTGACATCAGGTAACAAAGGACAATGATCCCCTAAAAGACAAGAAAACAAAGTGAGCCCTTACTGCCCTGAGAGAGTTTCCAGACAGTCACTGTACAGGGAAGGAAGAACTGGAGCAGAGCAGAAGGTTGATAGTACAGAAGAGGAGGGAACTACACGGAGGGAGCCCTCTCTGCACACACAGAACCACGGAATCACCATCCAAAAAGATTAGAGCAAACACTACCCAGCACTCACTACCTGCTCTCACCAGCTAGACAGGTAAAACCAATTTGTGGGGCATGTGTAGAGTACTCAGGAAGGGCTTGCCACAGAACTGAGGAATAATTAACCCTAGACTGAGAATTGCTTCAGACCTACCTAATGAATCATGAAAGCAAGACCCCAAAATCAAGCTCTTTCCAAATAAGAGAAGTATATCCCAGTACAAAGCTAAGGATGCTTACAGGACTCTTTTTTTTTTTTTAGTACAATTAGGGAAATTATCTTTTTTTATTTATTTTTATATTTTTATAGTACTTTATTTTTACATCATGTTGTGCCTTTTCCCATCTCAGTTGATATCCCCATGGGCTTCCGGTCACCAATTCACCCATGTGCCATCACCATAGTCCCATGCATTACCCCCCCACAATTTTTTAGCCCATTCCTCACTCCATCCCCGTAAAATGTCTCTGATATATAGTTGTTCATTATTATTTTTCCCCCTGGTCCTTTATGTTCCTGCTATGAGTGAAACTATCTGGTATTTTTCTTTTTCTTTCTGGGATATTTCACCAAGCATGATCCACTTATAGGGATTTTTTTTACTTATGCATACAGAACTGGGGTACAAACCAGAGGTGCAGGGGCTATGAGAGGATTCACCAGAGACAGAGTGGAGAGCAGAACAGGCCCACTGACAAAGTACACTGCTGAGGGGAGCAGCGATGGGGCAGAAGAGGTCTGCTGCGCCATGTGGGTCACCTCTGGGGTGGGCATTGAACTCATGCTGACTTGGCTTTAGCTTCTTGGCACTGTTCTTTAACCTGCTGCGCCACCAAGGAGGCCCCACTTATAGGGATTTTTTTAAATCTAGCATACAGCATGGTAAAATTCAGAATGTCTAGCATCTAGTCAAAGATTACCAGGCATGAAAAGAGTTAGGCAAATGTAATCATATTATATGGGGGAAATACTCAAATTGAAACAGAACTGAGAAAAAGTTAGCAGAAGGGTACACTATGGGAATGATGACAGATCAAATATTTCAGAAGGGATTAGCGAACTCAAAGACATAGCAATAGAAACTATCCAAGAGTACTGAAAGAGTAAAATCTCAACTTAGAATCGTAAACCCAGCAAAGGTATCTTTCAAGAAAGTGTGAAATAAAAAAATATTTTCACAATGCCGAAAGTGAAAAGATCCAGTAGATCTACAGTATAATAAATGTTAAAGGACACTCATCATTTAAAAGGTAATTGGCAGTTTAAACAAAGAATGGCTGTGTTTGGGATTTATAACATATAAAAGTAAAATCTATAACAGCATAAAGGCCAAGAGGAAGTGGTATAACATCATTTGAAGGTAAACTGTGATAAGTTAAAGATATATGCTATGAATTCTAGAGCAGGACCTCCCTGGTGGTGCAAGGGGCTAAGTCTCAGCACATTGAAGCTGTCTGCAGCCACTGCAGTATAAGTTCAATCCCTGGCCAGGGAGCTGACCCACATGACACAGCAGAATTCTCCTGTTACACCCGCTGCTCCCCTCAGCAGTGTACTTCGGTAGATCCACCTGTTCTGCTCGCCACTCTGTGTCTGGTGACTCCTCTCAGTCCCCCGCCCCCAAACCTCTGGCCTGTGCCCCAGCTCTTGTATGCATAAAGAAGGAAAATAAATCTTTTTAAAAAAATAACTCTATGAATAAATCATGCCAGTTCCACACAAACTTCCCAAAACATTGAAAACAAAGGATTCTCCCCAGCTTCTTACTGATGAGGAAGAGGAAGAAGCAGAGGAGGCTAGCATTACCCTAGCCTCCAAAATAACAGACAAAACCAGATAGACTTATCAAGAAAAGGAAACTACAACTGCTATTCTTCTTGAATATAGATACAAAAATTGTAAACAAAATCAGATTTCAAAAGGAGAATATGTCATAACCAAGTGAAAACTAATCCAGGAAATCAGTGTTCTATATAATAGCTAAAAAGTAGAAACAATTCAGTGGGTGAATGGATTAACAAAATGGTATATCCATGCAGTGGAATACTCAGCAAGAACAAAGAATGACCTGGTGACAAGTTTGGATCTAACATTGTAAGTGGGAAGGAACACAAGCAATGAAAAAGAGTGTGTGCTGTAGGAGTTCATTTATAGAAAGTACAAACTAATCTATAGTCAGTGAAAGCATATCCATGGCTGCTGAGATTGTTGGGGGAGGGCGTGGAGGGATGGGAGTAGACAATCATTGGCATGAAAGTTTTGGATATAGTCACTATCCTGATTGAGGAAATGGTTTCACACATGTATACCTGTGTCGCCCTTATCCAATTGTCAGTTATGCATAAATAATAATTAGCAAGGTGAAAACTAGAGCAACACAGAAAATAATTATAGCTGGAAAACACTATATAAAGTATATGCATGCTATTATAATAATTAAAATACCAAAAAGAGTATTTTTTTTTGTTACAGCATGCCGGGGTAATAGATGGGTTCCCCCTCCATCTATCCATTTAAAATATTTGTCTAACTTATAATTAAACTATGTAAACTTTTTTGTACGAATACAAAAAAGAAGTGCTCTCCCATCATAATTCCATTTCTAAATTTTAACAGGGAATCACTTTAAAAATGAATGAACTAAATCATTGTATCGTTGCAAGAATTATGCATGGGGGCATGATTCACAGGCAAGGTAAGTTTCATATATGCCTTTCCTTCCTTCATTTTTTCCTCTATAGTCTAGTGCAAAAGTATTTTTATGGTCCATATGAGATACCTGTTTAATTTAAGGTCTATATAAATAATTAATTTCATTGTCTCTCTTTGGTTTTAATCACTATTGGTCTTCCTTTGCTCTTACTCATCTGCACATGCTCCAGCCTATAGATAATGGAGGGGAGGGTTATATTACAGTTCAGTTGCTGGAGCATCTCTGCATCATTTAGATCCTGATTTATCAGAGACTGTGGAAGATAAAGCATCATATCAGACCCCAGGATATGCAGAAAACATCTCTTTTGGTCTAGAAGATATATATAAAGTTAAATTGTTTCAGGGCAGGGGGAGGAGCACCCCTGAGCCCCCAAACCTGCCTGCTCTGTATAGGTTCTGCCATCTGCCGTATCAAGACAAAACATAAAAGACCTTTAATAGAAAAGATGTTAATACAATTCGTGTGCAACACAGAAAAGACAAAAAATAGTTTCCAAATCAAACCCTCGGAGTTACCCATCCCCCCGTGGGTAAAAGTCCACCCAAAGGGATTGGTCCAAAGCAAGGCCTGAAAGCTCGCCCCTAGCCTTAAAGCACCTTGTGGAGGGTCAGCAATGGCCAGACAAGTCTGGGAGGAAAAGAGCAAACTCAAAATTAAGATAAACGCTGCCATAGTGAAATCCCCACGGGTCTCTCACCCACATCTGTTTCAACCAGTCCAGAACCAAGAAGCAAGGGCAGCTTCTTCACCTGTCTCTCTGCTCCATGTGCCTCCCTCAGGGCTCCTTCTGGCCTCCATCCTGCTTCCTTCCTCCTCAGTCGCCTCTCCAGAGTCTTCTCTGCTTAGCAACACCCTCTTTTGGGTGGAGCAGGGAAGGTGGAACCTTCCCTTCTCCTGGGACCAAGCTGTTACAAAATGATAGTTTAGGAATTGTTCTCTCATTCAGGAATGAGGTTTACTATTTTTTAATTAGGAAATTAGAGTTCGATAAATAACAATATAAATATTAAATAGTCAAATAAGATATATCAAATCTATGATTAAGTTCTTACTTCCTGTGTATTAAGTACAGTCATTCTGAGGAGGGAATTCATTAAGGACTGATGTAGATGAAGAATGGTTTTTTTAAATGAAGTGGAACTTTCATTAACTTGTTGTGAGCAAGCAGGATTGGGATATACAGGTTTTGGCTCCTTTTTGAAAGGGCTGAGTTATATGCTCTGGTATTCAGAGCCTAATCCAAAAATATTTCTGCTGTCTATAAATTAGACATCCTTTATTTGAGATCAGGGTTTTTTTTTAATTAGTTGTGTAATTTGATTTTTACTAAGGTAATGTTTATTTACAACACTGTATGTGATGCAGAGGGAAGGATGCAGAGATATGGGATCTCCCCCTTCCGGTTTAGAATTTTATCAAATGCTCCTTCTTCTTCTGCTGAAAGGATCATTTGTTTTTCTCCCTGTTTATCTATGAAAGTGGTGAATGATTTTTAAAGATTTCTTAATGAAAAGCCACCCTTGCATTTCTCAGACAGATCCAGCTTAGTCATTATGTATTCTCTTTTTTTACGTTTTGCTTACTCTACATGCTAATGTTTGGTTTAGAATTTTTGTATTTACACTTATGGGCCTGACCTGTTGTTAATTTATCTCTCTTGAATTTCTCCGTCTGGTTTTAGTTTCAGAGTTACATCTGAAACTTGAAGGCCCATCTCCCTTTCATGAGTTCTCTAAAAGACTTTGCATACTACAATGATTTATAACTTGAAAGTTTGGTAGAACATGCCTTCAAAAGTATTAGCGCCTAGTGTTTTGTTTTTATTTTTTTTAGGAAAGTGTTCTCATGGTTGATATAACTTTCGATTTCTTTAACATTCATGAGGCTATGCAAGCTTTCTGTATCTTGAGTAAGTTTTAGTAAATTGCAGTTTCAAAACTGTAAGTTTTCCAAAACTATTGTAGTCTACTTAACAGTTGATAGATAAACAGGGAGAAAAACAAATGATCCTCTTTTTATTCTCCGCATCTATAATTATGTTCCCTTTATCTTTCCTAATATCATTTACATATGCTTTGTGGGTTTTTTTCCTCTCAATCAATATTGTCATGGTTTGTTCAAAAATCTACTTTGGGTTCTGTTAATTATCCCCATTTTATATTTAATTTCTATTTCATTGTTTTATGACCAATATTTATTTTCTTTTTTTCAATTTTTTAACCTAAGTTTTATGTAAAATTTTAAGTCAGATATCTCTTTGATGTAGTCCAATCTTTCCTTTCTTTCTTTCCAGTCCCGTTTTTCTTTTCTTTCTTTTTTAACATTTTAAAAGTAAAGGTTTATTAAGAAAAAGAGAGGCACCTGCATAGTCACAGGCAGGTGAGAGAGCTGTCTGTTCTTTCTAATATATGGATTTAAAACTAAACTTAATCTCTAAATACTGCTTTACTTGTATCCCACCAGTTGTGATGTGAAACACTTTATAATTCAGTTCTATGTATTTTTAAATTTATATTGCATTTTTCACTGACCTATAGGTTATTTAGAATTTAGAATTTTTTTATGTTCCACATCTAAGAGAATTTTCTGGGTATCTTTTTATAATTTACTTCTAATTGTATTGTGGTCAGAGAATGTGGTCTGTCTGACACTATTTGAGGTTTGTTGAGACTTGCTTTATGGCAAAGCACTTTAATCATTTTGGTAAATGGTCCCTGTGTACTTGAAACAGTGTTTATTATTGCATGCAGAGTTCTCTCTGTAATGGTTGGCTTCGACTTGTTGAGTTTTTTTTTTTCCCTTCAAATCTGCTGTATCTTGTTTTCTGCTTGAGCTATCAATAATTTTTGAAATATCCCATCATTATGTTAGTTATTTTTATTTCTACCTATAGATCTCTCAAATTTCACATTATATATTTGAAGCTGTTTCATTAAGTGCATAGAAGTGCCTGCTAGCCATTTCTGTTTTTTAATAATATTCTACTTAAACATATTTACCTTACACTAAATAATTATTCCAACTTTTAGTATTTTCTAGCCTGTCTCCTAGCACCCTTTTATTTCCAGCCATTTTGTGTCTATATATTTTTAGTGTGTTTCTTGTGAGCATTTCCAAAGCTAAATTTTTCATTTTTTAAAGGTACTGTAATGATCTCTATATTTTAATGGACAAGGTTAACCGATTAATAATTATTGTGATGATTTCTACCTTCTTTATATTTGTTTAACCTGTTTTTTAATTGACTTTCTTGCTTGTTTTCCATTCTTCTCCCCACCCCCCGTAGTTTAGAATATGAATACTGTGTTTTTGTTGCCTTGAAATTTTATCGTTAATATTAAACTTTACATTAATTAAACAGTATCTTAACCCCACTCTGAAAGAATACAAAGACATTCAAACACCAAATTTGATCACATTCCTGACTTATATATAGTTCTTACCCAGTATCTTAGTTTTGTTCTGGTTTAAATCTACAAAGTTGAAAATGTTATCAAAATATATGACCATTTTTATTTGAATATACATAAATGTTTATTATTTTATTTGCTTACCATTCCTTCTTGCATCTCAGACCATCCTCTGGAGATCATTTTTCTCTTCGAGTGCATCCTTAGAAATACCTTTGTGCCTTTGTTCTATTCTTGATGGTAAACTCTCTTATCTGTTAAATATTTTACTTCAGCCTCATTCTTTTTCTTAAAGATTTATTTATTTATGCAAACAAGAACTGGGGTGCAGCCAGAGGTGGGGGACTGAGAGGATTCACCAGAGACAGAGTGGGAAGCAGAACAATGGAATCCATTGAAATATACTGCTGAGGGGAGCTGCCGGCAGGTCAGGAGAGGTCTGGCACACCATGTGGGTCAGCTCGCTGGGTGGGAAACGAATTCGTGCTGCAGTGCCTTTAGCTTCGTAGTGCTGTGCTTTAACCCGCTGTGCCACATGGGAGGGCCCTTCAGCCCCATTCTTGAAGATTACCTTTGCTGATAGCACATTTTTTGTTAATGGTTACAATTCTGTTGTTTTTTTTAGCATATGCTGTTTAGCATATATTCTGTTTTCAGGAACACTGTTCACTACTGACAACCCTGTCTCTACAACTGTCCTAACTTTGTATGAGATTTCTCCTTTCTCTCTAGATGTTTTGCATCTTTGTTTTTGATATCTTATACTTTTACTACCTCCTGGCATGTATTTCTTTTTATTTATCTTGATTGGAATGCATTACTATTCCTGGATCTTTGTAATCATGTTTTCATCAGTTCAAGAAAATGTGTAACTATTAGCTCTTCAAAAGTTGTTTTTCCTGGGGCCTCCCTGGTGGTGCAGGGGTTTAAGTCTCATTGCTATCAAGCTATTGCCAGCCACTGCAGCGCAGCTTGAGGTGATGCCAGGCCAAGTTGCTGATCCACATGGCACAGCAGACCTCTCCTGTCTCACCTGCTGCTCCCCTCAGCAGTGTATTTCAATAGATTCAACTCGTCTGCTCCCCATTCTGTCTCTGGTGAATCCTCTCACTCCCCTTTGGCTGCACCCCAGGTTTTGTATGAATAAATAAATAATAAATATTAAAAAGTTTCTTCTACATGTCTTTCTGAATTTCAGTTAGATGTTTGTTAGACATTCCCTCCATATCTCTTAACATCTTTTTGATAGTTTGTTATTTCCCATCTTCCTCATCTCCTTATATCTCTGACTTGCATTCTAGTTCATTTATTTATCTGGTTACATCTTTCAGTTCATCGAAACTCTCTTCAGTCACATATGAAGTGTCCTACTCATCCATTCTTTTTCTTGTATTGAAGTGCTAGTCACATGTTCTTATTTATTTTCATCTCTATCTGCTTACACTTGTCTCTTGTTACATAATCATTCTTGAAATGGAATCCTTTGTCTTCTAATTTTGAACATATAGCTACTTTATAGTCTATCTCTGAGCAACCCAGTATCTATCCTCCTTGAGGGACTAAACCTGTTGTTTCTGATGACTTGCCTGCTTATATGTTTGGTGATCTTTGTCATCTTCTTGCTTGTTCAGTCAGTGGAAATCCTGTGGCCTTAAACTGAAAACCCTTCCTTCCAGAGGGGAGTTTGATCCTTGTTCTACTAGTTGCTGAGGAGTGGCAACTAGTACAATAAGTCCTAGACCTAACTTCTCTGACTTGCTGTTAGCTCAAGACTCAGAATTCAACTAGCAGACATTGCTGCTGTGTGTTCGCCCTTCCCAGGAACAGACTCCACCCTTGTTTTGCCAGCACTCAGCCCGGTTCCCTGGTGGAGGGGGTAGGGCAGGAGCAAGAAGTGTTCTCGGACATTTGTACTCCCTTGGTGAGACCACTCACACTCAAGAGGTGTGTCCTAAGCAGGATATAATTGTGAGAAAATCTTAGAGTGCCTTATTAGCCATATTAAAAGCAAAATCCCTAAATTTTTGTTTTGTTTTGCATTGCTGTTTTTCAAACAAAAGGAGAGAAAATAAAAATGATCATAACCTGCCTATAATTATTGTTAACTCATTGCCATATTAGCTTCTTCTGTATTTGCCTGACCACCCAACCCCCTGGATTATTTTAAAGCAAATTTCCAGCATCTATAGCATTTTATTTATACACATTTTAGTACATAACTTTTTTTTTTAAAGATTTATTTGTGCATGTAGAACTGGGGTACAGGCCAAAGGCTCAGGGGCAGCGAGAGGCTTCACCAGAGACAGAGCAGGGAGCAGAACAGGCAAGATCTACGAAGTACACTGCTGAGGGGAGCAGCGGGCGGGTCAGGAGAGGTCTGCCGCGCCATGTGTTCGCCTCCTGGGCAGGCGGGAATCGAACTCATGCGGAAGTGGCTTTAGCTTCTTAGTGCAGTGCTTTAACCCGCTGCACCACCAGGGAGAGCCAGTACATAACTTTTAAAAGACACTGTGAGCTTCTTGTAGGAAGGTCAGGTAACATGTAAGTATGCGTATGATTCATAGAGAACAAATTTTTGTATAACACTCTACTTAAGTGTTGATTCTTGGTCACTTTTTCCAATGGAAGTGTTATGTTATAAAGCTCTGAAATGCTTAGCAAACTCTTATTAAAAGGTTGCATTATATTTAATAAATAAGTTGGTGTTACATAGGTATTATCATATCATACTTTGAAAATTTACCTCACGTTTATAGATAATAATTATGAAAATATTAGCAGACACTTACCTGGTGCTTGCTATATGCCAAGAACAGCTCTGCGCCCCTCTTTATGTACTGAGCTAATTTCATCCACAGGTTTCAGCCACCTGTGAAATAGGTAGTCCTTTTTATCAATTAGTACCCATTTGTGAAAACCAAGGCTTTGGAGAGCTTCAATACCTACTCAAGAGCTTAAAACTAGTAAGAGATGGAGCTGGGATTTTTGAACCCAGACAAGGCTAGATCTAGAAATCATACTTTTAAAAACCTCTACATATTACATCTCTCAGAAAAATAGATTTTCACAGTCATCCTTCAAAATTCTGCCTTCCACAAGTAATTGTATCTGTTTTGGTGAGCTTACTAAATCAACCAAATTTTTTGTTCTGACACAAGCTATGCAACTTCTGTCGCTAGACACGGTCCAGATGGAGGGGAAATGCTCTGAAAAATCAGAATTTCCATGCTAGCTTATGTTATGACCTCCCTCTTTTGTATAATCATCAAAATATTCTAAGCAACCATCAGTTTACAACTGGATTGCCTCAGCCTCATAAGGCGCTGCCTGGCCCAGGCAAGACACACTGCCCCAGGACGGGAAATTCCTCTTAAAGTCAAAAATAATATTACAACTGGCTGATTAATAAAAGCAGTTGGCTTATAACAAAATCAATATTGTAAAACAAGGCAGTACCAGACCATGTTAAAAAATAATCAGAGTTCTTTTACTGCCCAGATGAGAACCCAAATCTTATCACTCTACTCTCATACTTAAGCTTTCTATTGCTTAGTGTTTAAATGAGGAACCTTACTATCTCTCTTAGTGATTTATCTACAAGAAAACTTCTCCACCCTAGCCCTCGACTTTACTTTACCCTCTTTCACAACTTCACCTTGACCTCACTTTATCCTCTTTCACAACTCCAACCCAGCCTCCACCCTAGCCCGACTTGACTTTACCCTCTTAAGATGTCTCAATAAGAATGAAGATCATTAAGTAGCATTTAAGGTTTAAAGGGACTTTATTTTAGCCAATCATCACTGTGGCAAATATAACAATGTTAACCTTAAATTTTATGAATTTGTGTACCTGTCTTAACTTTAATAGATTGATTTTAAGAATAATAAATGTTATACTCTCAGCTGAAGGTCAATACAACCCCAAACTGTTCTTAGAAAAAAAGGTGATTATAATCTCTCAGCCCAGTTCTTGTGCTGATGTCATCCCACTTCTTGCTCCTAATGTATAAAATAAACTGCTAAGAGCAGAACAGGAAGACTTGCACTCAACTCCAATTCCCGTGTCTTCCTTGCGCCCACTCCCCTTTTTCCCCCCTTTAGGAATCTCCGTTCCTGACGCCGCTCCCACCTTAAGAACCTGTCTGTTCTGCCCCCCAACACCTGTGATTAGGTCCAGTCCCCGACATGTTTCTGAAATATTGGCCTACAATATTTACTTAAACATTTAAAAAATACATTAGTGCCTTTGAATTTTTTTAAAGATTTATTTATGCATACAGAATTGGAGTACATGCCAGAGGTGCAGGGGCAGTGAGAGGATTCACCAGACAGAGAGGGGAGCAGAACAGGCAGCTGGATGAAGTACACTGCTGAGCGGAGCAGCGGGCGGGTCAGGAGAGGTCTGCCGTGCCATGTGGGTCACCTCTAGGGCCGAAGATCGAACTTGCACTGAAGCAGCTGTAGCCACTCATTGCGCCACCAGGAAGGACTTGGTGCCTTTGAATTTTATAATTATAAAAGTGCATATTGTTTCACAGTTATAATTCTGTGCAATCTCTTAGGTACACTTCATGTCGGTGATGAAATTCGAGAAATCAATGGAATCAGTGTGGCTAACCAAACAGTGGAACAGCTGCAAAAGATGCTTGTGAGTAAATTAAAGTTTCTTTTTCTTTTTTAAGATTGACTTTCAGTTGGTTAGATTATTTTTTTATTCAAAGATTTATTCATTTGTGCATACAGAACTGGGGTACAGGCCAGAGGCTCAGGGGCGGTGAGAGGCTTCACCAGAGACAGAGTGGGGAGCAGAACAGGAAGATCCATGAATCACATTGCTGAGGGGAGCAGCGGGCAGGTCAGGAGAGGTCTGCCACACCATGTGGTCACCTCTGGGGCAGGCGGGAATCGAACTCATGCAGAAGCGACTTTAGATTCTCAGTGCTGTGCTCTAACCCGCTGAGCCACCAGAGAGGGCCTGGTTAGCTTATTTTTAATGCACAAATAAGGGGTATTCTTTTGTAATCAGAGTATTTCTAGTACTATCATTTGTGTGGACTTAAATTTATGCAACATTCCTAAAACTTGACAGCTGAGAAAACATTTCCATGCAATAGCATTTGGAAACATTTTATCCATCCTTAGCAATTTGGAATTTCATCATTTATCTGCTATTTAACTAGAATATGTTTAAAAATAACCTTCCTAGCTGTAGATTGAACCAGTTTCTCACGGACCTCAACTCTGCTGATATCAGCATGTCAGCAACCTCTTTCCTGTTCAGCTGAGTCATAGACAGCTGTGTGGATTTCTGTACACTACCCAGGGAAGGGAAGTCTTAGAATATCAGGCCATATTCTGGACTATAGATACTCAAAGTCTGTGTGCAAATTTAAAAAAAAAAAAAAAGGCGGAACAGACCTTGCCAAAATTCACTATCCTAGCAAGCAAGGGGAGATGTTCTGGACCTCTGATTTAGATCCTCTTCCCACTGCAATGTGAAAATTGTTGAGTATGAAATAAGGAACATAGATTCATTACAAAAAAAATAAAGTAAGTCCAAAGTTATATGAAGTGTACCATCATAATCTAAATTACTCTGTTTGATTCCACTTATATTCACTTTTCAGGGCCTGTCACTCAGAAGTTTCCCTTTCCATGTGTATAAAATGCCAACCTTTGGAGGGCTATTATACATTGTTAGAGGAATAAGGCCTTGACTTGGCAGGGCTTTTCCTAGGAACTTGTGCTCCTGTGAGCCGTCCCTGCTTTATAAATCGGTTCTGTTTAGGCCTGTGTGCTGTCTTGCACGAATTGCCCCCATGCATTTTGAGTGGTTTCTTACGTGGTTTTGTATGCAACATTTGTTTGTAAAAGAGCTCTCTTTTTTCTGTTCCAACTCCAGCGAGAAATGCGGGGGAGTATTACCTTCAAGATAGTGCCAAGTTATCGCACTCAGTCTTCCTCCTGTGAGGTAATGGCTCTAACCAACCACCCTATCTCTTCTGGGTCCTAACTAACTGTCTGCTGATGGCTGAATGTTTTGGCTTTCTGGGAAATTGTTTCTGCCTGTGCTGTTGATTACTGCACACCAATTTTACAACAAAGATAACGGAACAGAGTAGGTCCCATCCACCTACTCAGCCCTGCTTCCATGGGGATCTCCTCAGCACTTGAACTTTCTGCAGGCTGGAATCGAAGAAAAAGTTAGAGGAGATGCAGATAATGACATAAGGCATAAGAAAAACAAATAGAGTCTCTGAGGAAAAATATAAGATCATAATTGCAATCATATTTCCGGGAAGTACATTCACTTCCCTTTATTAAGAAGTCACATAGTTCTTCTTTCCAAGAATATGAGAAGTGATCTATTTCTGTAAGATAGACTTCAGATATTTGTGACAGGTCTCTAGATGAACGTTAAGTCCATGAGGAACTGGTAACTGACTTAATTAGAGCGATGTACACTTTTGCAACTTTTGCGAAGCTTATTAATTTTCAAATATTATGTGATTCATGAACAAGTAAATTTTCTTGACTAACACAACCCCAAAGTTTCTTACAATAGGCCTTGCCTGTAGCAATTGTAGCTTTTCCAACCTATATAATTCAGTTTCATTATTGGTTATGAGATGCAAAAATCTATTATTTTGCTTTTTGGAATTATAAGCTGGCATAAATGGTCACTGCACATGCAATTTGAGGATTATTTGTTGAAACTTGTTCTTTCGGGTACATCTTTAGGAGTATGTGTGTGTCAGTATGAAGTTGACATATGAAGTTTCTACAGTTAATTTTTAAGGCTGACAGGCAACTTACTGAATCTCATCTAGAAAATCGAATTTGTACTTAGAATTGGAAAGAGATATTATATTGCTTCTTCCATTCTTTATTTAATACTAGAAATTTCACAAGAAAAATCAAAGGCTTCATGGTGTTTTCTAAGCATGTTACTATTACAACATATTCAAGAATAACTTTTCTAAACTTATTCAAGCTGTATAACAATTTGTAGTTTTGTTATATATTTTTAGTGAGCCATGACAGTGGGTTTTCTGGTTTATTAGGTCTTGAGCTCCTCTTGGTGGCTTTTAATGGAACTTCAATTAACATTATATTTCAAAAGAAAATGTAGATCTGCTTCTGCTTCAGGATTCAGAGTTTTGAAATTTTTTACCTAGAATACTAACCTTGCTGGGAAAGAGGATCTCACACATACCACATACATTTTATTGAAGCATTTTAATATTCTATAATTACTGCCATTCCTCACACCATTTCTCATTGGTTGAAGAAATTTAGTATATACATTTTTTTTTTTTTTTGGTCTTTTTGGCTAACTAATCAGAAGATATTGCTGTAACAGAAGTTTCTCTTATGTTTTTTAAATGGTTGAATTAGTTGGGGGTGGAACCAGTATTATTCATGTAAATTGCACTCTTTAATTAGGACAGTCCCCCCACCCCACCTTGCCTTCTTTACCTCTGAATCGAAGTAAAAAAATGACGCTCCCTTCCTAATCCCACCCCCAACCTGTTTGGCCCTCCTGTGCTCTGCAGAAATGAAGCTTGTGGTTGGACTCTTCCCAATTAGAGCTACTTCCTAAAGGAAAATTCACTGACCACCTGCATTGCATCAACACCCCCAGGTCCTTGGTAAAAGTGAGAACTCCTGCCCTTCACCCTGGCCCTACTGACTTTAGCCTCTGAGAATAGCACCTAGAGATGGATCTTCTCACTCACTTTTGAGAAAGCTCATCTCAGGATCCTATTATTTAAAAGGCTAAAAAGTTCCAGAAGTTTTCTTTAAATCATCTAGAAAAAAATAGATGACATTTGAACATATGCACATATTTCAAAGGTTTCAGAGAACGCTATAAAACCAAAAATTCTAAAATACTTAGTTTCTTCCTCTCCTTGGTCTTATCATTAAGGCTAATTTGAACAATAAGGGAATTGCGCCTGGAAAGGATTTTGAGTTTGCTGAAGAAAATGGAGAGTGTGATGCCGAAGCATGAACCTAGGGAGGGTGGCTGCACCTCCTGCAGTCTTTCCCAGAGTGTAATATTTTTATAGGCTCCAGATGATTATTTTAATCAATCTGATCTTAAAATTAAAGGTTTCTTCTTTGGTGTATTTCCATCTCTTACCCTTATTAGCAATATTTGTCCTAGAAAGATTCTAAGGTGATTATACAACATGAGGTGCCTTTTTTAGGTTTCTTCAGCCTTTTTTGACACTTGGGTACCTAACAATTATTACTTTCAAACTTAATTTTTAATGAAAACTAAGCCTTTCATTTCATCAGCAATAATTTTGCAGTAATATTTGTTGCTTTATGATACTTGGTAGGGTTTAATATTAAGTCAGCCTTCTGGGTCTCGCTTAAAGAAAGCAAAGGTTATAGAATGTTGGAGACAGGAAAGAAACGATTACTGGCACACTCATCACAATATGTGACTCTTCAAACTGCAAATTTTTTTGCTACTCTGTGAAATCATGCAAGTAAGTCAGTATGGCAGCTGAAAACCTCAAAGGAAATGGTTGTCAGACTGTGGTTGTAACTGTTGATGTGAATATTTGTTTCTGTGCTGGTGTTCTGTGTTAATGAACCTTGTGTCTTATTTCAGAGAGATTCCCCCTCCACTTCCAGACAGTCCCCAGCTAATGGTCATAGCAGCACTAACAATTCTGTTTCGGTAAGAACTCTAGCTCCACACAGCAAAGTGTGACAATTTTGTTGGTGCCACCTGCCATAAGTGTTCTAGTTACATGTGTTCAGTGGAAATATTGTCTTCTGCCGATATACGAGGCTACTACAGCTACAATGCAGTTTACTCCTGAAAACCTTTGTCGACATTTTCTTCTCGTTAAAAATCCCTTTCATTAGTTAAATTTCGAGAAAAGTAGCTAAAGACTGCTTTGGTCATTCCAAAAAAATTTCTAGGCCACCCCACTAGTATTTATGACTCTGCTCAAACCTATGCAAAGAATGAATGTAAACTCATTGAAATTTCTAAGTACTTTTTAATTTGAAAAAGATAAAGAAAGAAATGCAAGGATTTTGCAGAGCAGGCATTTTGGGTATTCTTGGGCTTTGTAGTTGTCTATTCTGAGTGATATCAGCAACGTGTATTAGTTTCCGCTATCTAAGTTTACGAATTGGTGTGCCCTCTGTTATTGTGGTCCGTGCACATACTTTTGTGAATTATAAGCCTTGCCTGGACATGAAAAGCAAAAGGAACTGGCTTCAAACCGCACTTAAGCCACGCTGTTATCACATCTTTAACACAAAGTACTTTGTTTTTACTTGAATTTTTGTATTTTACCCTTTTTCAGAACTGTCCATTTTGGAATATAAAAAGAATTTTGTAAATGTATTTAAACAAATAGAAGCACTTATAGGTGCAGGTATGCAATATTTTGGGGTAACAAAATATTCTCTAAGTTGCTGATATTGCTGTTGAAATTATTGAGCATTATAATAATACAGCAGTATCGTGTTTTTCCTATTAATTTGCCCTTTAAAATACATCAACATTTGTATCAGGTAAAATTTTAAATAGAGATCATCTCAGATGGAATGAGATCAGTAAGAGAATTATGGAAGAAAACTTCCTATGACTTTGATTTTAAGCTTCAAAATAGACTACCAAAGGAATTACTGATTTGTAACAGTTAACATTTCATACTTTTATGATGGTGAAAATACACACGGCCATTGAAGTTTTCAAAATCTAAGTGGTTGCATTGACTGAGTTGAAAAGGGCAACAGCTCTTCTTAGTTTGGGGTTTTTTTTTGTTTGTTTTTGTTTTTTTATATAGGCTATTTCACTTGCAGTGGCTTTTGTGTTGAAGATGCTGACTTGTTTCTTAAGAACACATTTTCTCTCTGCTTAAACTTACCTGCTTTCTTCA
Organism: Condylura cristata; assembly: GCF_000260355.1. Lineage (NCBI taxonomy): Eukaryota > Metazoa > Chordata > Mammalia > Eulipotyphla > Talpidae > Condylura > Condylura cristata. Next base: position 23,066,750 of record NW_004567128.1, on the reverse strand, counting down.
GCTTGCTGCTAAATGGCCTGGGTTTGATTTTTTTTTTTTTTTGATAACTCAACATTTCTGAGAAATGGAATAATGTATATTATCTCTTTACAACTTAAATCTAGCTCATTTTTTTAACCATATTGTAACAGAACACACAAATTACCTTGTGCGCTTGAAAAGTAAATGAAAATTTTTCTCCTGGGTTGGCTTTATTCTGCAGGACTTGCCATCAACTACCCAACCAAAAGGACGACAGGTGAATAGATATCCTCTCTAGAAACTTCTCTAAACTGAGCTGCTAATAGCCAATCCTTTATTAACCCTTTCCATCCCATGATGTCTGCATTTTGGACCATAACATTTGAGCGTTAAGAGCTTGTACCATTTCATTTTAACACATTACACATGACTAATTCTCTATAAAGAGTTTTTCCTCACATCTTTGTAGCTGTGATGGTTATTGTAATTTCAACCTGATAATTTTATGTTGATGACTGAAAATTCAGCCTTTGGGAGGAGGGGTCTTGTAGTCTTGACTCGGGGGTGAAAAAAAAATTTGAAGTTATAAAATTCTTAGAATTCGAAGAATAACTAAAATGTACATGCTGGTGAACAATTTAAGCACTAATTTTCTGAAATTCAAAGACTTCTTAATTTGTATTTGCATGTGTATTTCTATAAGCCATTTACAATGAAAAATATGGATATAGTTATCCTGGTTTTATGTTCTTATATGCCTCTGTTAATTCAACCATGAAAAAATAAGTGCTTCCTAACACTGACTTTCCATTTGCCAGCACTTTAGAAGCATAGCTTTTAGGAGCAAATGCAGAGACTTGTTAAATGTATAGGCTGCATTTGCTTAAATAGAAAAATCACACAGTAGTTCCAAAGCCTTCAGGTTGGTTTTACAGTGACTTATACATTAACATTCAGATTTAATTTTAAAAGATAGAATTTTTATGGGCTTTTTCTTCTAGTGTGATATTAAAGAATAATCAGGCTTAAATTTAAGTTTTGCATAAATTAGCATCTGATAGAATTCACCCAAAATTTAGTGTTGAAACTGAATAATTAATACAACATTGGATTTCTAGCACCTTATCTTAAAGCATTTTGAGACCTAATAATTCACAAAATGCTGCCATATAAACCCTTGTACACTAAATGTTTCCTTGTATATTGTTTACCAATTACATTTACATATCCTAAGGTTCAGAGCCTTGAACTGTGCACATCTTAAAGCTCTGTGCTAATTTCTGGTATTATATTGGCAAAGGAAAGATTTGCTTTCTTTTTCTTCTCTCAGAAAAGTACAGTACAAATATAAAGCTTAATCCCTTTTAAAACATAAAACTTTAAAAAAAAAACTTTTAGAAACTCTCTGAGTCACATGTAAGTTTACCGACAGTGCCAGAGATCTCATAGGCACTTTATGGATGCCTACCCAGAGTTCTCCTGCTAGTTTATAGCATGTGCTGCTTTAGGGTTAAAATCTACCCTGAATGTTTATATTTGTGGCTTGAGGGCTGCCACCTGGCCTTGCCAATTTATCTATCATATCAGCTAGATATATGCAGATTTTAAGATGGTAAACATACTTCTCTAAATTATAAGTCTATTCTGTTATATTAGATGCAGAAACTAAGTCTTCAATTTTAGGAAGTATCTTAAGTGCCCCCTCCAGATAAAAGTAGTACAGATCTGAACCTTTTATAGATACAGATCAGAGGCTTCTAGTAGGAGCAGTTTTTGTGTTGTATTTCCATGCATCCGTTTTGCTTTCACCATCTAATGTCCTATGTGTATCGTAAGTGTTGCTGTGTGGTTATTAGGTTAGAGGTAACTGTTTTCTTTCACAATACCATGGCATCCTTTCTTACAAACTCCTGTTTTATAGATCTATGTAAGAGCACAATTTGAATATGATCCAGCCAAGGATGACCTCATCCCCTGCAAAGAAGCTGGCATTCGATTCAGAGTTGGTGACATTATCCAGATTATTAGTAAGGATGATCACAATTGGTGGCAGGGTAAACTGGAAAACTCCAAAAATGGAACTGCAGGCCTCATTCCTTCTCCTGAACTTCAGGAATGGTAGGTTTTGGGGTTTTGTTATTTGTTTTATAGTAAAAATGAAACTATCAATTCATTTTTCAATTGTTTATTAGTGTTTAATATCATAACACCTGTTAGATATGTTCCTTACTCTACTAGCCAAACAGAATTCAAATTAGTCATCCAAGAATTCGAAGTTGTCAGCATCTAGTGAGCTCCTACTTCTTACAGAGTCAGGTCTTCTTTTCACTTCTAAGGAAAGGAGGGTCCAGGGAGAAGTTGAAGGCCTCAGTTCTCATATCATTGTCTCTTAGCAGAGCCCTGTAACCTTTTAGAATTGCATTTTTTAATGTACCCTCTCCTTGCCCTCTGCTTGATCTCATCACCCCTGTTCTACTCCACTACAGGAGAAAAACTCAAATGTCATGATTCAGTGTCACTCAGCACAGTTGAAGATAAAATGGGTTTCACTGTTAGGAGAAAAAGCCATCAGGAGCTTTGCTCCTTACTTTGACCATTCTGTTAGACAGTTCATGTTGTCAAAAGAGGTTACAATCAATCAACCTTTAGACTAAGAGAAGAGTCACAGTTGGTACATATTTTGGTAAAATCTTTTTCTGCCATTGTTGTTATAGTTCGCTTGAGTAGAACTTTTTTTTTTTTTAATGTTGATGATTTTACCATTGTCAATACTTTGGTAACATAGCAGAAGTTTACTGCAAAAGACATAACCTTACTCTTGAGGTTTTTTTCATGTAACTAATAGCTATCAGATATCGTTGAGAGTTCACCTAGCTAAAAGACTAAAGACATTGTGTCCATTACAGCTGATTTTTTCCCCACCCATTTTCCTCACAAGATAAAGGGATTTATCAACGTACCTCTTTTGCATGATTGCCTCTTTCATCTATCCTATATTTCCCAAGAACATTTTTGAATTTAGGATGTTACAGCTAATAAGGACTTCAGATGCCATCATTTTAGACACAGAAGTGTAGGCTCAGATAGAGGAAGTAACAGTGGCCTGTCTGGCATTGTCTTTCACTGTCACAAAATGGTTTAAACCTAAGCAGGAGGAAAGTGATTTCTGAATTGTGATGGTGATGTTATTATATTGTTACTAATATTTATATATCATATGAAAGTGTTTAAATTTTGCTCTTGAATATGAGCATTTACTGAAAACGATTATGTAGATTCCCAGCCTCTTCTCTGTACTCAAATCATCTATATAAATAGTATTTTACTGATACCTAGAACTCAGTCCTCTGGAAGAATCTTGAGAAATGACAATGGAAAAAGCAGATCTGCTACTCTTTTCCTGTAATGATGGGTTAAATTATTTAATAAATCCTCCTACTGAAAAAAACTGAGAAGTACTGCATTTTTAAGGCTCTTCATTGAGTAGCTGAAAAGGTTTTGGGAAATCAGCGATCAATTTTTCTATGGAAATCATTCATAAGTATGATAAAGAAAGTACTGCAGTGCCAAATTGCCCCTTTTTGCCAGAACATTTCTGTTACTGAACACTTCTATGCCAGAAGACCAACATTAAGACCTAAGTCAATACAAATAGGATTATCTGTTAGACACCCCTACCTACATTGTTAAGACAGCAAAAGCCCTGGGTCTCCCTGGTGGCGAAAGGGGTTAAGTGCAGCATTATGAGGCTGTCGCAGCCACTGCAGCACCAATTCTATCCCTGGCCAGGGAGCTGACCCACATGGTGCAGCAGACCTCTCCTGCCTTACCCGCTGCTCCCCTCAGCAGTGTGTTTCAGTCAATCTGCCTGTTCCGTTTCCTCTCATCACCCTTCCCCCATGCCTGTGACCCATACCCCAATTCTTGTATGCATAAATAAAAAAAATCTTTAAAAAACCTGCAAAAGCCATAAGCACTGGTTTAGAACAGATAAGTATGCCCTCACTCCAACTCAAGGAGATGGTACGCAAGGCTGCTTTGTCACTAAGCAAAGCAAAAGACAAGTGTAAAGGAAAAGCACGTCTCCAGAAAACAATTATGGCCTCAGGCCCACATTGAATGAATTTGCATGCAGGCAAACATAGCTTGGGGCAGCCAATAAGTCTCCAGCCAGATACAATTTGATTTCTTTTTACTAAATAGTTCCAGATATCTGGTATAAACAAAAAAGAAGTCTCTGAAGAATAATATTCTTTATATATATATATATATATACCCCCCTGATCCTTTACACTCCTGCTATGAGTGAAACCATCGGTATTTTTCTTTTTCTTTCTGGCTTATTTCACTAAGCATGATCCCTTCCAGCTCCATCCAGGTTGCTGCAAATGGCATGAGTTTATCTTTTTTGATTGCTGAGTAATATTACATTGTGTATATATACCACATCTTGATCCAGTCAGCTATTTTTGGGCATTTGAGTTGATTCCACATCTTTCCTATTGTAAATAGAGCAGCAATAAAAATAGGTGCAGGTGTCTTTTTTACTAGGCTTCATTCTGGCATTCCTCCTACCTGTCACACACACTCTCAAAAAAAAAAAAGATAAAGGAAATTCAAGGACAGTAACCAGCAAGTTAGAATAAACTAGGTATACAAGGAAAATAACAAAACTTGAAAGAATAAAATTCTACCAAAATGATAGACAGAAGAAACAAGCCCAAGCCCACTTCATGTATTGGAATAAGGAAAGAGGGTTTGTTTCTTCAAAGATTTATGTATACAAGAACTGGGGTATAGGCCAGAGATGGGGGGGGGTGGATGAGAGGATGCACCAGAGACAGAGTGGGGGACAGGACAAGTGGAACTACTGAAATCCACTGCTGAGGAGAGCTGCGGGTGAGACAGGAGAGGTCTGCTGTGCCATATGTGGGTCACTCCCTGGCCGGGGAACTATGGAGATCCATACAATGGGATGCTATTGAAGCAAGAAAGAGGAATGAAATATTGATACACACAATAGTATGGATGAAAGTCAGTCATTATGCTGTATGAAAGTAGTCAGGCAAAAAGGATATACTTTAAGATTCCATTTGTATAAAGCTCCTGAAAATGCAAAACAACTCTAGAGTGATAGTGGTTGCCTGAGAATGGGAGAGTGAGATAGGGATTGCCTTGGGGCATAAGAAAATTCCTGTGGTGATGAAAATTTCTTTTTCTTGATTGCAGTGATGGTTTCCTGGCTATACATATGTTACCAGGCAGGGTGAGAAACACCCTAAAACCCCCAAACCTGCCTGCTCTAAATAGGTTCTGCCATCCACTGCATCAACACAAAACATACTCTAGTGCATTAAAAAAAATAGAAAGAAACTTGAATACAATTAGTGTGCAAAAAGAGAAGAAGAGGGAAAGACAGAATATAGTTTCCAAATCAAGCACCTGAAATTACCCATCCCCTCATGGGTAAATGCCCAGCCACACAGGGTTGGCCCAAAGCAGGGCCACTGAAGCCCAAATCTTTCCACAGGTCTAAGGCACTTTCTGGTGGGGACCCGTAGGAAATGGGGGGAAGGGACCAGACAAGTCTGGAAAGAAAAAGAAAAACCAAATCAAGATAAACACTGCCATTGTTAACCTCCCCACAGTCCCTCACACTGATTCAGGGGTCTCCTTCCCTGTCCCCCAAGTCCCTGGTCCAAAGCCGAGAAGCAAATGCAACTTCCTCACATGTCTCTCTGCATGTGCCTCCTCCTGGCCTCCTTGCTGCCTATCTTCCTTCCTTCCTGCCTTCGCTCCTTCGCTCCTTCAGTACTTCCTTTCTTCCTCCCTTCCTCTGGTCTCCTCCAACTTCTTTCTGCTCAGCTCCATCCTTCCCTTGGTGGGGCAGGGAACCTGGCACATCCCCTCTCCCTGAGGACCACCCTGCTACAAGAACTCATGAAATATTGATAGTTCTCACCATAATAAAAAAAACAATGCTTCTAAATTAACTAAATTAGAGCTGAGAAGTTCGGTTCATCAAAAGTTACCATAAGAAGAGGAAAAAGGCAAGTAACCAAGTGGAAGAACTTATCACTAGTAGGTCTAATATCCAGACCATACAAAGAATTCCTACAAATCAATGAGAAAAAAAAACTAGATAGGAAAATGGTCAGTGCACACTTGCTGGAAGAAGAAATCCCACAGCCATATAGAAATATAAAAAGGTTTTGTTCACAGATAAGCCAGAAAGAAAAAGAAAAATACCAGATAGTTTTACTCTTAGGAATGAGAGGATTCAAATAAGAGATGGGCGGGGGGAAGAATAATTATAGTAAAGTGAATATCAACATCAACAGGCAGCTATAAGCCAGAGACATTCTGCAGGCTGGGAAGAGGGACAAGGATCAAAACAGGGGAGGGAGGAGCACAAGGAACTCTGGTGAGGGTGCACAGGCCGGTGAATCAGTAGTGGGAATTTCTGGGGACTGGAACCGGAATGAGAAAGCACACATTGTACAAAAACAAACAAGCAAACAAACAAAAAAACCCCGCACTTCTGGCCTATACCCCAGTCTTTGTATCATAAATATATAAATCTTTTTGAAAAAAAAAAAAAAAGAATGTAGTGGGAAGAGCATGGGCTCTGGTGCCAGACTTTCTTCACTCTCCTCTGATTAGCTGTGTGACTTGAGGCAAATTGCTTAACTCAAATCTGCAGTCCCCTTCTCATCTGTAAAGTGGTGGCACGATTGCAAGCGTTGTTAGGAAGACTAAATGAGTTGTTGCATGTAAGTTTCCTAGGAAAACACCTAGCACTAAGTCGGTTAAAGCTAAGGCGTGAGAATTCAAACCCTGCCCAGCTCAACTCAAAATCCCATGTTCCTTCCACTATACATCACGACACTATGTTTAGGTTTCTCAGCTGTGTTATCAGATAATGTATGTTCAGACCATACACTGTCGTTTTATTCTAACCCTATGTTTTTAAAACTTTTCTAAGAAATTATCATGAAAGACAATGAACAACCTTTATCTGAGTCATTTGAAGGTTGTAGGGAGTAGGTTCATATCAACTCTTCAAATGAATGGCTTTTCTCTTTTATCAACATGAAACTATACTTCCGTTGTTTCTTTCTTTACTAGGCGCGTAGCTTGCATCGCTATGGAGAAGACCAAACAGGAGCAGCAGGCCAGCTGTACTTGGTTTGGCAAGAAAAAGAAGCAGTACAAAGATAAATATTTGGCAAAGCACAATGCAGGTAGGGAAAAGAAGAGCTGTTACAGAAGGGGGTTAACCATCTCGAAGGCCAAAATAGATGTAATGTCTCAATTTATTCTTCAGAGTTCTCTACCCAAACATTTTAACACATGGCAGCCGCATCAGCTTGCAAAAGCTTTAAGAAACCCCTAATTTCAATTGTTATGGTTTTTGGCCAGATTTTCAGTTATACTTTACAAGAGGAATCTACTATTTGAAAATAGTATTCTCCGTAACTATAAGAACCCAGTACACTAAGTCCTTTCCTGAGAACAGAGAGTTTGAGATTTTGTTCAGTTGCTAGGATTCTTGCCTTTCGCTGAGATTGTCATGAGCAAATACCCTGGCTCCTGGCTCCAATCCGGTCTCCTCACATGTTCTGTGCCGCACTTCTAAGGGGAAATGTGTGTTCTTAATAGAAAGCTGTAGTACAGCTGGCTTGGGGCTTGGTTTGAAAGAGCACAAATGACATTGAATCCTAACTTGGTTGAGTTGGTTTCTGGAGGTAGTCTTCCTCCCAGAGTTCCTTGGCCCTCCAAAGACCAAGACCATTGTGTTGATCTTCGCTTCATGTTATGTTTGTCTATATGGGAGCTTGCAGTCAATTTAAATCAGAGTATTTGCTCATTTTGCTAAAAACTGAAGTACATACCTGTCATTGCAGGAGAATTTCCAAAATTCAGTGTGTAACTTAAAATGATGATATGCAAAGGGGGGGGGTTATTTTCAATAGCTTCTTGATAACATCACTCTTTCTATAAGGAATTTTTTCTAGGGAATTGAAAGCCCCAACAGTGTCATGAGAAAGTTCCCAAGGTTTCAGAAATAATTTCAAAAATCAAATATGTAGCCAAAAATAAAAGAGAGAATGAAGTCATGACGTGTAATTGTGCATATCCAACTTCACAGCCTTTACTTAACAAATATGAAGTGCATTTTCCATAGTATGATATGTATTATTAGAATTCACTAAGAAAATTTATTTAGAAAATCTGAATTGACCATTTTTTTAATCAGAGTTTAAAAGTATAAACATTTTGAAATACTGTATAATGTGGAATGAATGTGAGCAGCCAGGTGGGTTAAAGTCTTTCTTTTCGGCAGTGTACCACGTTTTTATTTCCAATAGTGTATCTTTATCTTTTCTGATTTTATACCACTGCAAAGAGGCAGTCTGGTTAATGGCACTTTTTGGCTTGTTTTATAATGGGAAGAAATGTTTAGAGCAGATCAGTTAAATATAATTTAGTGACTATTAATTTCAAATGCTCATGCAGTAATATTTGAAGAAATTCACTGTAGTATCACAGGATGGTGTTTAACACTCTGTCAGTAGTTATTGCTAAGTTCTCTATAAGGCACATTTATTTCCATCAGCTTCTAGAAAATTCAACAAATTAGATGTGTTGACATGGATAGATGGATAGATAGATCACCTTATAGTTTTTACAATAATTTTAAATGATATCTAGTGGAATGGAAATTTAAAACTAAAAAAGCAAAGAACTGAATGGTGATTTCATCATTAGCTTTATAGTCTAGCAATGGAAAGCATGTAGACAAGAGTTTTTAACTGCCAACGTACTTTAATTCAGCTCTGATGAAAAATAAGCCAATTGATTGAAAAAATTAGAATCTTTCTGACAAAGAAATCAGTTGAATCATTCACCTAAGAATTTTGTCAAAGAATCAGCATCTCATCTGGCAACTGATGTATTCCATCCTTCCCTTTTTATTTTTTTTGGCAAGCAAAACATATTTTTTCAGAAATAAATATGACCTCATAGTTTCCTAAGGCTAATAAAACATTACACTCTAACATTAATATTGGAAACAACAAAATTTTATGGTTAAGACAATTGGTGTACGAGTCACTAAATCTAGGTGTTTATCTAGACTTACCTAACTTACCTGGTCATATGACCTTGGGAGTGCCAGAATAGATACTGCTGTTCCCATAGGAAAGATTTTTTTTTTTAAACTAAGGTTCAGAGAGCTGATACCACATGATTCACTTTTCCATATTTGGTCTATGGGGCATCACTGATCTTCCATGGTTTCTTTTTCTCTCTGACCCGTCACAGGTGGTGCTCAGTAGTTCACAAATATACCTGTTAAGGTTAACAAGCAACTAGAAACAGGCCAGCAGTTACTACACCTGACTGTGGGACTTGGAGAAATCCCTTGGTTCCTATTGGCCTCAAACCAAGGGAATCAGATTATTCAATCAAGGGTATCTTTTCAAACTCTACAATTTAGTGGATCCCAGATTCTTTTATCACTGGACATGACAAATGGCTATTATTTTGTAAAGCCAACTACTCTTTATTGAGGTAGCATTAGTTTACAACACTGGGTTTCAGGTGTACAGTTTCTCACCTCAGCAACTGGATATATCACCCCACCCCCACCCCCAAATTTTCAGTCATCCCTTATCACAAACTTCAGCTCTGTTCAACATTGCCTATCAAGTTTAGAGAGTGTCATCTTTGACATAGAAAGCAAGAACCTCACAGCAATGGAATAGAATTGTTTTTTTCTCTGTTGTCTGTTGACATGCTTCCTCTCCAGGATGATGGACCTAAGTACTCAAACAGAACTAAGAAGGCATGGGGGTGGGGTGGCACAGGGGAACCACCAGCAATTTTTTTGTTATCTTCAGCATTTTCTTAAGCAATGGCTTGTTGGGCCTCAGAGCCTGCGTCCTCATGCTTGTGGTGACTTCCACATGTCAGCAATTGTCACTGCACATAAGACTGTCCTTTCAGAGCCTTTGATAGAACATCTGAGCAGCTGATGAGGTTCTTGCAGAGCTACTCAAATTTCTTTCTTTCTTAAAAGAAAACTTATTCATTTATACATATAAGAACTGGAGTACAGGCTAGAGGTGTGGGGGGAGAGAAGATTCACCAGAGATAGAGTGGGGAGCAGAACAGGTGGATTGACTGAAATACACTGTTGAGGGGAGCAGTGGGAGACAAGAAATCTGCTGCATCATGTGGGTTACCTCCCTGGCTGGGGTAGAACTCAGACCACAGCGGTGATAGAGCTGAGACTTAACCGTGAGGCCACAAGGGAGTCTTCTCAAGTTTCTCTGTAGAACTTATATTTTGGCTTATGTGTGATTGTCTACTCAGAATGTCACTGCTAGGGTTCCTTCCCCCACAAGATCATCACTCATCAGCTCTAAATTAGTTTTCCTGATCAGGAGATGCCCAGCTTTTTTCCTGCCTTTTCTTAAATGCACTGCTTGGCAAGGTCTTTCTGTCACCATCTCTTCAGATATCTCCCCCTTTACCAACCAACTCTTCTGTAATGTTCCTTATAAAATCCAGAAGAACCATTTGCTTAGAGCATGTATTTAATTCACAAAGGATGAAATTGTCAGAAAGAGAAGTTAAGTATTTCATTGGCCATTCTCCTTTTAGCTATGATGAGTACACATTCCCGTATGCAGCACTGCCTATATAGAGAATTACCCTAAAATAAAAATAAATCACTGATAAGGCAGGTGCTTTCAGAGCATGAAATATATTCATTAATACCTAGACCTAGCCAAATGGTCTCACGGACCACAAATCCAACATATTTCTAAAGATTGTCCTGGCCTTTTCAGAAGTTCATTGCAAAATACATTGAAGGACATTTTATAGTACTCAGTAAATTAAAACAAGCATCGCATGGTTTTTTTTCTACTTCAAATCTTTGAGACTTCAGCATGGCTCTGTATCTATGATGGCAAGAATCAAACTTTGAAGTTGTTAGAGTATAAGTAAGGGATGAGAACTTTTGATATCTACAACTGATGGGAATGATAATACCAGAATTAGTTATTTCTGTTTTGTCACCAGAAATCTCACGTGTCTAGGTAAAGCAGGATTCTATTCAAACCACATTGCCTCCTACACCACACATTATAGAGCAGCAGCCAGCTAACTGACCCATAAACAATCCCCCATACATCACAGTGTTTAAAACTATTTTAATCTTTGAAAATAAGATAGTTATTGTAAAAATCTAGGTTTCTGACTTAAAAGAACAGAGAATGTGGTAACACGAGAGGCACTTTCTCTCTAGCAGCTCTGGGCTGGTGATGTTCCTTTTGGATGGACACCCTTCCTCTCGGACCCATTATCCTCACCCGTCCATTCTTTACTTTGCCTGCTTATTCAAACTCATCATCTGCCTGGCCACTGCAGTACTAGTGTGTGATGCTTTATTTCTAATCAAAGGTTTTATGGTATTTGAAGATATGTGTAGCTAAGACAAGGTATCAGAGTTTTGTTTTTTAATGGAAGTGATTCAACTTCAAAGTACTTATATAAATAACTAAAAGTATGAAATATTGAGTAGCTTACCAGATAGTCTAATACCATGAGCAAGCTGTGCCAGACAGTGTTTCTGAAGCCTTGGGAATAGATTTGATTATGGTATGTATAGTGTTTACAGTAAATATATTTTCCACAATGCACAGAAGGTTTTAGCCACATAGATACAATGCAACACTGCTAGAATTATGTACTCTTGAGGTACTAAGATTCCTCCACCCTAGGATCTCAAAGGCATTTTATGATCGTTGCTAATGTAAATGTGTTTTTCAAAAAAGTCTTCCTTCTTTTTTTTTTTTTAATGTTAGCACCCTAAGCGGTTGCATGTAAATATCCTGAGAAACCCTATTGGCATACATACATATGACCATAGAGGATTTCTGTAATACCATTCATTCATAGGTGTGTTTAAGTTAATGCCACAAATTAGTACTGTTGACTTTAAAAGCTACTACTTTTTTTCTATAATACAGAAAACTCTAAAGACCATAAAAAGTGACCCATAATTGCACTGCTATTTAACAAATAAAAAACAAGAATAATAGGTGCACATGATTGGAGAGTTCAAACAACAGAGGGAGGTATAAATGACAAGGAAAAAGCTACTATACCTACTATCTCTAAAAAAAGACTTCTTGTAACTATTCCCAGTTGAAATTTTCTATGCATATGCTAGCATTAAAGTCCACTGGATTTTATATAAGGATATATTGTTGAAGTTTTATTGAAATGAGCTTGTTTCTTAATGTGATTTATTTGCCTTGTGTTTAGAATATTGCATGGTAAAATTTCTTTTGTGCATATTATACTTTTATTTTACTAATATATTAAAAGCCATATTTCAATGACCCCTGTACATTTTTCATGCCGTCTTACTCCCAATGGCTTCTGTGCATGTAAGTAACCTGTTAAGTGACTATGCCTCTTTGGTTTCAACTGTTTCCTTTCATTAAGTCTTTTATTTTTAATCAATAAACAACTTAAAACCTTTGAAAGTTCAGTCTTTAAGTCGTCTCCTCATACTCTTTTTATGTCTTAGTTTTTTATTACTTCTCAATCCTATTAACATGTGGCAATTTCATTTAGACCAGAGTAACCTCTTCATGCTACTCATATGTGATTAAGACATTGATGTGTAACATAACTGTTCATTTGTTTGTGGTGGTTGTTGTTATCTAACTCATCCTTACATGTTTTTAAAAAATACTTCTTAATTCAGTAGGATTAGAGATAGGGCTCTGTATTGGGAGAGGGTTGTGTAGATCATTCAGAAAACTTGTTCATCATCATCTTGCTTTTTTGTGAGATGTTTGATTATTTTTATATATTAAAGTATATCAGCTTGTTGATGCACCTCTCTCATAAGCAGATTTTTCCTTAGTGGAAATAAAAAGGCAATGGGAATAAAAATCAATGCCATAGCACTCCTGCTTTTATTCTTGCAACCTTCATCAGTGCATTACTACCAAAGCATGACTAACTAGCACTGCTGCACATAAAACCTCTTGTTCACCTTGATTTCGTGTGTCTGCCATTCTAAACACAGAGAATGTTTCTGGGTTTTGGGCTGTTGCAAGATAATTTACTTTGAAAACTTTTAGTGGACCTTTATGGGATCAGATTATCAAGAGAAAACAAATGCAAAAATACCCATTAACATGCACTAATCCTTATTTTAACATAGTGCTTTTTTTTTTTCAACATATTGAGAATGATTCTGTTTGTTTGTTTGTTTCTGATCTGTTGCATTCTAAGGCATCCTATTTTGCATTTTGAGGTTCTTTGCTACTGGGAAGTTCACGAATGTTAAGGACAGAGCAAATACTCAAAAGCATTTCACCATCTTGTCTTCCAAGAGTAGAAGTTTCTCTTAATGATTGACTGAAATGTCCCAGATTCCTTTATTACACCATGGAATCAATTTCATTAATTTTATTTCAGCCCCTCTAAAATCCAGAGCTTATTCCCATATTCTTTTAAAAATAAATGTCGGTGTATGTCTGATATTTGGTTATTCCCATGCAGAAAAATAATACAGGAAACAGTTGCATGATGTTAGCATTCTTGCAAGAATTTTTAAATGCATGTGAGAATTGGACCATCTTGAACTTCAAGAGGGATGGTCATCCTCTCAGGAAACTTTTTGTAATGGTTTTGTCAAGAGGCAGATTTCCAAATATGTATATATTTAAGTATTCAGTCTGTAGTGATTAGAGAACTCCCCTTTTGCAAAGGTTTCCAGGTTTAGGCTATTTCATACAACTTCCCATCGGTCCATCCTGATTTACTGCACAAAAGCTCACAAAGTTTGGGCCCCTACTTGCATCCCCAAAACTTCCTCCATCCAATGGAATAGCTGGGTTACAATAAAACTTGTGAGGTGCTTGTTTCAAAATGTGAAATCATAATGTTGACTTGACTTTGAAAGAATCTAGCATGCTACCTTTAGCAATTCTCTTAAAAAAAAATGACCAGATGTTTTCATGCATCTCTCATCCATTTCTGAAATTATCTAGCTGGCCTCTCTCTTGATACTTCAGTTGCATTCATGCTATATTCATGTTGATCACTGTCTGTAGAATTTTTCTTTTTAGCATTGCTGATTTCTTAGAATTGCAAAAATATGAACAGCATGTGGTTGCAAATAAATTAATATGATTTGCTGGATACTGCATGAAAAAATATGCAGATCTTTTTAGAACTGAATTTTTATGCATGTGCTGAACATATCTTTCTCTGTTCCTAGTTCAGTTCTAAAGTGCATTTTCATGGGCTTAAAAATGAAATTTTCTCCCTAGAGTTTATATGACTTAATTTACACGTTACATGTAAAAGGTTATATGACTTAAATTACATGAAGCTATATACTGTAAGTTGGATCCATATTTTTTAAAGATATGGTTGTACTATAAGTTTAGTATTACTAGCAAAATCTACATATATGCAATATTCCTTCTATAGATTTAACTTTCTTCTAAATCTTTGCATTTTAGTGTTTGATCAATTAGATCTTGTTACATATGAAGAAGTAGTAAAACTGCCAGCATTCAAAAGGAAAACACTAGTCTTATTAGGTAAGTGTGATTGTACTAATGGCTATCTTATTCTCATCTTCAAAACATTTTGCGACTATTATTTACAACTGTCACTTCAACTTTCTTTTTAAAAAATGACATAGGTGCACATGGTGTTGGTAGAAGACACATAAAAAACACCCTCATCACAAAGCACCCGGATCGGTTTGCGTACCCTATTCCACGTAAGCAATAAATGTCTTAATCTTTTAAACACATTTTCCTAATGCTTTTTAAATATTGCAATTTACATTGTTATTCTGATTACATAAGTAGTAACTGCTTTTTTGTAGCAAATTTGGAAAGTCAAAAAAGAAGAAAATAAGTAAATCATCCTAGCCACACACCCCCAATAATAGTGCTATAACTATTTTGTTGTGTATATACCCTTCTAGGCTTCTCTTTGTGTAAACATTTGTTATAGGTGTGCATACTTATTTATTGGGGTTTTTTTTTTTAACAAAATTAGGCTCCTCCATTCTGTTGTAATTATTTCAACAGTGTGTTATAAATATTCCCCAGAAGAGTCATTCTTTTAAAAAATGGTTTTATTGATTGGGTATGATTAATATTCGATATGACAAAATTTTCTTTGGTATGACAATGCTTCAAATAATAAATACCTAATTGTTGACTTTTATCATTTAAAAACCAATGTACTCTCGGTTATTTATGGTAAAGAATCTTAAATCTGTGATATTTTTATTTCCTTACATCCTGTGCTATTTCTCTTAACCTCTTTTCTTCATTTCCTCAACTATAAAATAAAATAATTCCAGGGCTGTAACGGGGATTTGAGATCATGTGAAATACTCAGCAGATACTGGATAAATAGTAGCCGTCTCACCACTATCATTTTATTCTGATGATTATTCCAAAGTTTAAAATTTGAACCCCAGAACCTTTCAACAGAATTTTGTTCAAGGTGGGAGGAGCAAAAGGAGGTTGGGTTTAGGAGCAACAGGAGAAGTTGTGAACAGTGGCTCCATCCAGCAGGGCCTTTGCATGCCTTCTGCAGCCATGTTCGCACAGGTACCGTTTTCTGTATGCACCGGAGAGCCATAAGGCTTCACAAGACCACCCTCATCCCCAAACCTGTCTGACTCACACACAAAAAGGAAATTCATCAAACATCATTTCAGTTGTTGCCACTGGGGTTTTCTAGTGAAACACTTTTTGAAAAATGTCCTTTAATTCTCCTTATGTCTAGATCATGAGTATAGTAAGTTTAGTTGATAGTTTTTTCCCCGCTCACAAAACACTTGAACTTCTCTTTCACTAAATGGCCAATGAACTGAACTGGTTTTAAAGTGTACTGCAGACCTCAGCCATGCCGCTCTCTGAATTATTCGCCCCTACATGCTTCTATAGCGTGTGTTTAACTAATGAAATGACTGAAAAATGAACAGCATCAACATAATTTGCCCTTTCTTTGGCTTTTGATGTGCCTAGAGAAAGGGTCCCTCTTGTTAAAATTCACACATTGCTATCCATGGGCACTTGGCAACTCTAATGGTCTAGTTGGAGAGGGGAAATACAAAGAATAGCATAAAATCTGTCCTGGCTCGTGGAAGGAAAATACAAGGAAGGAAGAAGCAATTGAAAGGAAGGAAGGATGTCAAAAGAAAAAGAGTGAAGAATGGAAAAAGGGAGAGGGAGGGAAGAAAGAAGAAGAAAGTAAATGGAGGAAGATTAAAAGCAAAGTCCCTGACATCTCTAGAAAAACATTTCCTGAAGTATGTTTTGCAGAATGTTGGTCCTGTTAGTGTCCACAAAGCTAGGACTCTTTGACAGCCATTTTATCATACACTCACTTAGGTCAAGGATCAGCAACTCTTATCTATAAAAGAAAGTAAATACTTGAGACTTTGAGGACCATAGGGTCCTGTCACCATCATTCAATATCTGTGCTGTCTGGTACAGTAACTATTGAGCCCTTGAAATATGGTTAGTGAAACTGAAATTATAATTGTATTTAATCTGTATTTAAATGTAAATAACCAGATGTAGTTTTCCCATTTTTTTAAATTTTTCTTCCTTCCTTCTGCTTAAGACCTAATGCATTAAAGCAAAAATGTTTATGTCAATATTGAATCATTTAGTATCGTTCTTCTGTAGGGATGAAAATAGATCTCATCTAAACACTGAAAGAGTCACCAAACCAAGCAACTAACTGAAGGGGCCTATGGGGACTGATGTCCTACAGATAAACGGGATATCTAGAATTTAATTCTACATAACTACTGGAGTTGGGACTAGGGCGTGGGACATAGATTAAAGAATATCAAGCTCTTAAGTAGAGATTAGGTTTGGAAAGATCCACTGAGACAAGGTCATAAACTCAGCTTTTTTTTTTTTTAAAGATTTATGTATTTGTGCATACAGAACTGAGGTACAGGCCAGACATGCAGGGGCGGTGAGAGGCTTCACCAGAGACAGAGTAGGGAGCAGAACAGGCAGATTGATGAAGGACACTGCTGAGGGGAGCAGCGGGCGGAAGCAGCGGCTAGCTTCATAGTGCTGCACCTTAGCCCATTGTGCCACCAGGGAGGGCCCTAAGCTCAGCTTTCTAAACATCTCTTGACATGTGACTTTACAGATACAACCAGACCTCCAAAGAAAGATGAAGAAAATGGAAAGAATTATTACTTTGTATCCCATGACCAAATGATGCAAGACATCTCTAATAATGAGTACTTGGAGTATGGCAGCCACGAGGATGCAATGTATGGAACAAAGCTGGAGACCATCCGGAAGATCCACGAGCAGGGACTGATCGCAATACTGGACGTGGAGCCTCAGGTAATGCCCTGCCAACCCCAGGTCGCATCACCTTGCCTGCATGCTAAGGTTCTGAATACAGAAATGCCACCAGAATGGCATAAGTCACATAATAATTTAATATTTTACAAGAAAGTGTCAGTAGCGAAGGCATCCTGGGTTAACAGTCTAGAATGCAAAGTGACTTGTGATTGGACTGAGAGCACACACTGTAACTAACCAGAGATCGTTCTCTTATGAGATTTATCATATTCAAAGGTTCAGTTAAGTACCTGATTGGGTCTGTGCCTGCCGTCAATCCTGCAATAATCTGATCTCAGGATGAGACTGGCACCTTGTGATCACAACAGCCACTTTTCCTCTCTCAGTACAGCTCACGCAGGACCATCAGAGCCTCTGCCAGCATCTTACGTTACTCACCAGCGACAAACTCTGATCCTGGGCTTGGGTTTGAAATAGCGCTAGGCTTATGTAAACAAGCATGAGTAAGCCAGGAGGTATCAGCTGGAGTGGGGATGGAGGCCGGGTGGTTCTCAGCCTCTGAACACAGTTTCCTCTTTATTGAGGACAGTACCTAACCCCGAGCAAAACCTAGGAGAAGAGGGATATGGAGAACTTGAAGAGAGCCAGATGCAGAGATGATGAGATGATCTGTAAATAAGTTCTGTGCTAGAAGCAATAAGAATTATTCAACTTGCAAAACAGGAAACCAGAGACTTTAAATCACAAATGCTCACAAGCACTTTTTTTTTTTTAATCTCTGAGGACAAAATAAGCAGACATGGGAAGGACTGGGGAGTTGCACACACTGTGGCAGGTTACAAGAGAGACTTGGGTGCCCTTGTGTCGCCAGGCCTGCCTTTCCTCAGAGTGGTTGGTGCCCCCAAGCCCCTGTCACTTCTAAGTAGCTCAGCATACCCCACCTCGAGCAGGCTGTGCTTAGCAGGAGGCTTACCTAGCCAGCCCAAGCAGGGAAGATCATTGTTCAGGGGCCACCGTGTGAGACTTGGTCCCCTAGCCATCCCCCAGGTGAGGGCAGAACCTGCATGTCCAGGGTTGGTGTGTCTGGGCCTTGACAGCTCAGTGCCTGGGCTCTAAGACCCTAACCTCATGACTGGGGGGTTCACCCATTTCCGTTTCACAGCATCTGATGGGGTTCTCGACCTTGGAACTTTGGAAACGACAAGGAACCTGGTGAAGAGGCTGGGAGGAGAGCAGTAGGATGAACACTATGCAGTTTACTGAATTATTTGGACCTGTATAGAACTAAATATATGATGTGTAACGCAGATTGATTTTTGTTTAACTACGAATCCCTCCTTACTAGGGATTGGAAAAATCTTCTGGCCAGGGGTGGCTAGAGGCAAAGTCTCAATCCTGGTCCTGGTCTTCGACATCCTCTCCTTGGGTTCCACACTGGTCTTCACCTGAACGTCGTTTTCTGCTGGTAGTAATGTCTCTAGCAGTATGCTGGCTGCAGGGCTCCTCAGGCCCCTCTGCATCCCCTGAGTTCACTGTCAGGGCTTTCTGCCTTCCCTGCCGCTGCCACCGCTGCCACTGCCACCCTGCCACCATTGCTGCTGCCGCTGCCTCTCCCCCTCTAGCGTCCAGCTCTCCCTGTGCCCCCGCCCTTGCCCAGTCATGCATTGCTGTGCACTGCTGAGCGGGAGGCACGTCTCTCAGCCTTATCAGGACATCCACAGCAGTAACTTACATGTGGCACTGGGCATCAGAGCGCCCCTGGCCCCGGGCTGGCCACCTTCCCCGCTCCCCTGACTGTTGGATGAGCTCACTGCATCCTTTTGTCCTGCTTCCTGTGCCCGCCTCTCAGAACTCTGACCTCTCGGGGCCGTCTAGCCTGGAGGGCAGGCCACAGACATCCTGGTCTCCTCCTGAGCCTCTTCAGGCCATGGCCCTGAAGTCAGGAGTCACCCAGGCCCTGTTCTTCTTGTTGGTCTGGTTGACCATTCTGGTCCCAGGCTCTCTTGCCCGGGCTGCCCAGGCCTAGTTCTGCTCTCACATTGTGCGCCCGGCAGTAGAGCTGCAGACATCCCTACAGGATCCACACCCACTGGCCTTCGCCCTTGGACTTCTCTGCCTTCAGCCCACTGTCTCCCCAGGCCAGGCACGGCCCAGGTCCTGCTGCAGGGCACCTGTGGTGATGGCCAACTTGCTGTCAGGCAGAACTTCATTGCTCCAGGGAGGCTGTCCTTTCCCTCACACCCCTTCCTACCCAAGCTTGTTAGGTCCTCGGCCAGAGGCCCCTGACGGCTTGATTCTGTTGTAAGCACTCACTACAGGCCAAGTGTTGTGCCAGGAGCAAATGCTGGTATGGATGAACTCCATCCTCCACATATGTCAAAAATTGCCCACGATGGGTGAAGTACCATGTAGCATTTTTAAAATCCTCTCATTCCTGCCATGACATCACTCCCACTGTGTGTGGGCTGTACAAAGACTGGGCTGTACTTCAGCACTGGTGCTCAGCTCCCTCAGTTCAGGTTTAATACTTTCTCCCATCTTAATTTGTTTTTAGGAGGCCAAATTAAACACATATCTAATAGTACTATAAAGCACTGTGAAACCCCAAGGACTGTGGTAAAAACATTAAACTAGAAGAAAATGAATAATCTGGCTTCTTTAAAAATAGCATTAATAGGTTTTGTTCCTATTTTTCCAAGCACTAGTATATCTTACCTTGCAATCCTTGTTACGCTGAAATACGAAATATCAGCGTCCAGATTGATGAAAAAACCAAGGCTTAACACAATTGTGATTTGTCCAAGTTTTTATGGCCAATTAAAAATGAAGTTTGACTTTAAACGGTTTGGGGCTTGGGGTTTGTTTACAGTCCAGAACT
The DNA here is from genome assembly GCF_000260355.1 of Condylura cristata. Lineage (NCBI taxonomy): Eukaryota > Metazoa > Chordata > Mammalia > Eulipotyphla > Talpidae > Condylura > Condylura cristata. Next base: position 23,046,503 of record NW_004567128.1, on the reverse strand, counting down.
TCCACTGTACCATCATACTAGAAGAGGTAACCACAGGCATCCTAAAGCTGGTCCACCCTGTATGTAATAGTACAATTGAAATTTTTGTCTTTTGTCTTAACATGTAGAAAAACCTCTAAGACACCCAAATCTGAGAAAAACTATAGCAATTATTTCTCGTGGAACTAAGGCCGTGCCTCAAAAAATAATCTACAGTCCTGAAGCTGCCTATAATAACTCTGGGTATTATCAAAACTTACCGTTCCAGTTCTAGATTTTAATTTTATTCTGATTTATACATTTGCTGCATTACAAAGTAGAAGCAGAATATCTGTGGCTTGGCTGTTGCCCAGAGAGGGAACAAGCATCCAGGGGTAGCTGTGGCCTTCCCTGGAGTCTATACTCAAAGCAAGAGCCCGCGCCTGAACCAGGGCTGCTTTGTGAAATCTGCTAGTGCTCTGATAACTGCTTTCTGCAGTCACTCTTCCTTTCGCTCTCAGGTTTTTGTACAAAATGATTCAGCCTCTTTCTCTTATATAGGTTTTAGTTCAGAAAAATAAAAAAGCCAAGTCTTAGATCCTTGGTCAATGATCTTTTATTCCTAGACAGAGGTAACCTGAGCTCATAGATGAGCTATATGTTATTTTGGCTGTCAGAACCCATCGTATTTTCAGTGCTCTTTCTAGACGCTCTCTCTCCTCTTGGATTCAGAAAGAGATGTATCCCTGTAAATCTTAACAAATTTGTACCTCTTCTTAATTCACAAGGGATGTGGGCTTAGAGGTCTTCTTAAAGTTACCTATTAATGGCTTAAGAGTAGGAAAGCCTTGTGAAGGTACTCCATTTCTCAAGGACTCTGAGCCTATGGCAAGTTAAGACTGCACCCCAAAACTGGCACCCACTTGAAACCCATAAGAAGAGCAGTTTGTAAACAGATCTTTGCAAGTATCTGAGAAGATGTGTGGTGACTCTGTTGAAGATCTGAGAGCCACTAGACAAGAAATCTTTGTTAGAATTTTAGACATCTTATAATTTCTGAAAATGCAGTGAATACGCCAACTGCAGAGGTTACTCTTGTGACTCTAATAAACATTACATTTGATCTAACCTTGCTGGAGCCAGGACAAAAAGGGAAATGTCACAGATCACGTAATTCTTATCTAATAGGAGTATAACAGCTCCTTCCTTGCAATTAATTGCTAAAGGACTATCACCTGATCCTTAGACACATTAGAGACCTTGGGAAGTGTCATGAGCACAGTCTTAATTGACAGCTTTATGCAGGAAGCGCGGAGTGACCTTCATGTCTTTCAGTTTAAAGACCGAGGGTGCGTGTTCAGCGCAGGGAAGACTGATCCGCAGAGAGCTAATGTTTTCCAAGCAGTGGGTTTTCTGGTGTTGTAAAATGACATAGCAGTCTCACATTTAAACTACTCCAAGAATCGGGTGGCTATCAGGCTGGGGTCACTGAGCAGAGAAAAGACCATTTCACGCCTGAGGTGTCATTCTCGCCTTCATCCATGGGTTCCATTCAGTGCTGTGGGGACTTCCATCTGGCGCTCCGAGTAGCTTCAGGGATGGAAGCAGGGGTAGGATCTGTGCATAGGATTTTTTGCCCACCTCAGTGGCTCAGAAGCTAGCTGTGAGTGGATGTTGGGGTGATCAGGAAACCTTATGTCTCTTTAGACCCTGTAGTCACTTCATTTATGAACACAGGAAGGACAGAAAAATGGCCAAAGATGATATTGACAAAAAGGACATTTCTAAGTGAACATCCCTGTTAAGCTCTGCTGAGCAGTAGATGAACTTTTTCATGATGTTTGTTCCTTGCTTAAGTCTTCAGTCATAAGAGAACTGGCAAAGAAGTTGTCAGGTACCTCTCTCAAAAATGAACATATACAGGCTTGAAGAGCTTTGTCACAAGGGGAAACCAAGCCTATGACTTAAAGCACTTTGATGAATAGTAGAACTGAACCAGGCTCCCTTAACCAACAAAGAAATACTATGTAACTGAAATTCAGAAACACAATCCTAGTGAAAGTGAACCTTGCACTAAACAAGAAAGTCAACACCTTTCTCCAGCCTGCCTCTTAACGACCCTGTATATTCATAGAGACCAAGAGATTCCCCTCAGCCAAGAAGGCATCGGGACTGCTAGTCCATTCTGCCTCAGAAGGCAGGATGTGTTGTGTGGAAGTTATATATCCTGCTCTTGTTTTTTTGTTTTGTCATAAAGACAGTTTATGCCAGGCGTCACATTGGGCATGAGGAGAAGAATGGACAAAACGAACAGCTCCTACAGGCACCTGTGTTTGCAGCGTAGTGGGTGCTGCGGGAATACACCAGTGGGGCGTCTGCCCTTGGCTCACAGCTCACAAAGGACTTTCCAAGAAAAGAACATCAGCACTGAGTGCTGAAGGATCACTCAGCCTGCAACTTATGATAATGTTAAAATGCAAGGCTACTTGAGTTTAAGAGGGAGAGAGGGTGTGGGAATGGGAATGGGGTGATAGAAGTTCCAACAGAGGGAATGGTAAGAAAAGGCCAGGAAGCCCGTAAGAACCTTTCTGGAAATAAGAGTAGCCCAGCTGGTCCCTGGCAGGGAAGGGGAGGAGAGACGCTGACAAGTACGCACAGGCCAACTCATGAGGGCAGGACGTGACATTTATACTGAGGCCAAGAGGAAACTGTTGAAAGCTTTGGAGCAGAGTGGGAGCATGACACAACGGGATTTGCATTTTTGAAAGATCATTTTAGTATAGACTGAAACACAGCAAAGCTGGAGGAAGAGCAAACCAGTGTAACTGCTACCACAGTAAACCAGACAAAAGAGGGAGAAATAGGAACAGAGCTAAAGCAAAGCTATTGAAAGATCATTGAGGAAGTCAACTAGGTGGAGAACAGACTAGACGCGTTAGCGTCTTGTGAGAGGACAGTGAGGTGTGACGTTCCCTCTATGCACACATCAGTTAGTGCATGTCAGGCACTTGTGAATTATGTCTGTATATCTGGGTTCTGCTGTGTGGAGGCCAATTTGTAACCCCTAGGTCTGGCATGGGCCCCAGAGGGAAGCAGATGAAGCAGTAATGCCTTAACCAGCATCAACTGCAGCATCAGATGTCAGCTTTGCAATATGTCGATGCAAACTAGTGGCTTGCCCAGTTAGACACTTTTGATGCCTGGAAAGGAACTGAAAGCGCCCTCAGTTCCCTTGAATGTTGCCTTTGCCCACAGCCACACAGCTCCTGTCTAGCTTCTCCTTCAACCCTGGGCAAAATCGCCCTTCGCTGTGAGTCCCAGGTGAGTCCCACCTTTCATGGGGCAACTCAAAAGGCCTATGCAAGTGTGAATGCAGCCTTCACATCTACACTGGCCAGGATTTGCTCTCCTTGTTACTGATTTGAAATTTAAAACGTGGTGCAACAGGCTGTTGATAAGTGGTATAGCCAGCCTGCCGGTCCAAGTCGGCCCCAAAATGCACTCCCTAGGAATTAACATTCAGGTTACAATTAACAACCAGGTTTAAAAGAACATTAGCTGTCATAATCACTGTTAACTTTTCTGAAGAAAAAAATCAGATTGGTTTATGTGATTCATAAGGAAAATGTCCAGTTTGTCAACCTTGATTTGCTGATGGCTATTGTCTGTCCTTTAGAAGTTATTTATTATAAGTTATTTATTTATAAAGTTGGTAAATTTAAGAATGCCTTGCCAAAAATTTGAACCAAGGGCTTTTTCAGTTGTGTCACTTTTATACACTCATTTAGAAGTTGTGTCAGGTACCTCTCCCTTGAAGACGTTCCCTGTTTTTCTTTGACGCAGGCACTGAAGGTCCTGAGGACTGCAGAGTTTGCTCCTTTTGTTGTTTTTATTGCTGCACCAACTATTACTCCAGGTTTAAATGAGGTAAGAATCACTCCATTTTCCCCCAGATAAACACACCCTATTTGTGTTGTACTTTTAAGAGCTAGGCCTCATCTCATCAAGTCAACAAAATGAAGTTCTGCTGTGTTCTTAAAGCCGCCCATTTAAGATTTCCAGAGCTTCAGTGTTAGGAATTAAGCAGAGAGAGGTGCGGTTTTTCTGTAATCAGACTCATTAGGCAAAGGGAAGCGATCATCTTTCAGTGTGTCTACTTGTAAAGGAAACTCCTCACCGCTGGAGATGAGACTTGCCAAGCGCCTCCCACCCTCCAGGGCTGCCAGCCCTCTCCCTGCCAAGGATTGCATTACCCAGAAAAGCCATAAGAAAGAAATCCATGATTTTGACCAGGCTTCCCAGGGTCCCTAGGCAGCCTCTGAACTGAAACCCATTTAGAGTTTCCATCTTGGCCCCTGGAGACTTCCAAACCTAGAAATAAGCTCCGTCCCTTCTCAGGCCAACTCAGATCAGCAGCTGCTACAGAGATGGTGCCTGCCAGAGCAGGCTGCCTCAGCTCCTACCAGGCTGACGCAGAAGGCCTTCTACTGCTGGCCACGTAAGGGAGTTCGCTGTCTGGTGGAGAGCTGGCGCCCTCTGCCACTGGGGTCCTCACTCACTGTGTCCTGAAGTCCGGTACTGCTGTGGGGTCTAGAAACCACCAGAGGGCTCTCGGCTCTGCTCAGCAAACATTAGTCAGGAAGCCCAAGTTATGACAGTCCAGTGAAGGTTTGGGAATTCTCACTCTCGGTACCTTTCCAGGAAGATTAAATATTTAGATTTCTATGTTACGCCCATTTCCCATCACGGTTTTTGTCATTTGTCATGTCGTTTGCAAAATGTATTTTCCTTTGTAAACTCTACTTTTCCATCTTATTTAACATACAAACCTGTTAGAAATTCCACACTGTGCTTAGTTCTTATCCTTTTGTTGCCATGTATTTTTCTTGAATTATCATTTTGCTTTGTTTTTGTTTTTTGCCTGTTTTCCTACCCTTTTACTAATTTTCCAAAGCTGCCAAAATGGTGCAGAAAGCTGCCTGTAAGTACCAGCTAGGAGGTGATGAAGTACAGCCTTGTGTCTTTAGAGATTTAGAACGTAGACATTTTGTTCCCACAAATCCTTGCTTTTGCTGTTAGAATAAAGGCATTTTGTTTTCACTGAGTTCAAGCCTGCTCACGTGTAAATCAAGCATGCAGACAGCTGTTGTGGAGGAAGACAGTGACAAATATAGCTTCATCTTCTAAGAGCCGTAAGAGGGAATTTTATTTTTCTGTAAAGAGAACGACATTAAAACTTGGATACTTTTAGTCTTAAATCTTCTGGAATGTTTTCATCAGCTCAGATTTCTGAGCAAGTCGTTAACTCTGCTAGTGGTTTTTGAAGCCCACCATCATTCTAATATCCCCCCTGCCCCAGAGAGTGACATGGTGGGAATTGTTTCCTTCTCCTACTGGCAGGAAGCATCCTGTGTTTGGGTAAATGCATGTTTCCTAAACTGGGGTTTTTGCATCGTGTTTAGGGTAAAGCAGAGCTACAGTGAAAATGCTATGCTTTTTAAGCACGAGCAGAAAGTGTGTTGATGTGACCCGAGAAGGTGATCCTTAACTGCGGCCCTGTCAGTGCACCTCACATCCAAAGCCTGCTATGTCCTGCTTGGAAATTTCTGTAAATAACGAAGCAGGCAGGACGCTCTTGTGTCCTAGTGTCCCCACAGGAGAGATTGAGTTCCCAACGACAGAGGTGTCTGTCCCTCCCGACTGCGGTGCCATGCTGTGATCAATCAAGGGTCGTTACTTCTCTTCAGATGCCTGTCCAGAGAGTAGTCGCACCCAAGGCCAGGGCTAGTCACCAAGAGGCTCTTGGAATCAACAGACATGCCTCAGGGAAGAGGAAGATCCTGCCCGAGCACAGGCACCTCACTACTCAAGTCCCTGAAGGGCCTGCCTCTTTTTTTTTCCCTTGAGATCTGTCTCTGTCATTGGGGCCCCATTTTCTAATAGACATGCTGTGTCTCTTGTTTATAGATCTCTTGTTTATACTCATCGAATCCTGCGATGGCCAATATCCGTCAGCCAAATGCTTATTCTATCAGCAGTAGCATTTATTAAGCACTTACTGTGTCCAAGGCTCAATGCCAAGCGCTGAACCAAGAAGCAACAGAGCAGCCGAGACAAGTTTGCTGCTTTAGTTGAGGAGCTACAAATCAAATACTTAATTGTAGCTATATGTAATTATATCTCACTTAAGATATAATTAACTGCATCTATATTTAATTCTATCAACATAGATTTAAGACTCTCCACATACGTAGTGTTCAGGAGTAGTTTTGACTCAAAGTTGCCGAGTTTTAATTGAAACTTGTCCACTGGGACTTCAGCATGGCAAGATTTGAAGATGCAGACATTTTGGTAACCCCAGAAAAACCCCTGTCTTGAACGACCTGCCATCCTACAGTTCACGTTACACTCTTGACAAACTGAGGAGCCCGAGTCCCCTTCTCCTCTGGGCTCCCCCGGCAAGTTCTCAAAATCTGCGGCAAGCAATAGGAGTTGCTTGCAGTGAGCGACCTTTACTGCAGCAAACCTCCCTAGAGTTCAGCAGCTCCTTTTCCTTCAGACTATTTTCCCATAAGAGAGAGACACGAGTGCTTATGAACAGCGCCATTTGTCTGATGGTTTCCAGTGCAGACCAATTTAAAGGGATTCATCTGATGCCAGTTGCCATTGTATCTGGAAGATGGCCTTATTTCACCCATTATTTGTAACACCCAAAAAGCTTTTTCCTCTGGCCTCTACTGCTATTGACTGAAGGCCTTTATATGTAATTGAATTCCTGGAACACATTGAACCTCTAAGTAGAAAAGGGAATAATACATCTTAATTTGTTGTCCAGAAGAAGGGATTTCTTGGTGCAAATGCAGTAAGCCCTGGAGCCTGGAGCAAGTAAATGCAGAAGACCCAGGGGCGGGGCTGAAGGGCTCCGGCTTTCCCACCAAGCCCTCTTGCCAGGTGGGAGCGTGGCTCAGACCGGGGCTAAAGGAAGAGCAGGCGAGTAGGCTCAGGGACTGGGCTGGGGCTTGTGAGTCCCCAGCTGACCCTGGGACAGGCACTGCCGCGCCTGGAAGAGGCGATGTGTTTGCTGAGGAGTGTCTGTTTTGTCTGGTCTGTGTGGTTTGGTGTGGGGCCCCTGTTGCATGTTGAGCGGCGGCGGTTGAAAGCAGCAGTTTCATAACTCTGCCACCCCCAGAGACCCGCATCATCTCTGTCGTGAAGCCGACTAGGCCTCGGGACAGATGCAGCACATCAAGGTTTGGCCTTGACTGTTTCTGACACTGGGATAGACAGAAATAGGAAAGAAGAAAGAACCCAGCTGACTCCTCTCTTCTCTTTGCTTTTCCTCCCTCCACGCCCACCCATCCCTCCTCCCCAACACCACTTAGGATGAATCTCTTCAGCGTCTGCAGAAGGAGTCCGATATCTTACAGAGAACATATGCACACTACTTCGATCTCACAATTATCAACAATGAAATTGATGAGACAATCAGACATCTGGAGGAAGCCGTCGAGCTCGTGTGCACAGCTCCACAGTGGGTCCCGGTCTCTTGGGTCTATTAGGCCTCTTCCCAGATCTCTGATGCATAACTGGGAGCCACCTCATACCTGGAAAAGCCTCTTTGTTATCGGCCTTGTGTCAGCAGGTCATGGTCCCTAGAGACTACCTAGTTGTAGTGTGACCTACATTTATAATTATTGTCATGTCCGAATAGATAGGAGGAGAAAAACAATTACACACTAATTTAAAGAGACAGTATCTTTTTTAATCAGTTCTCCTAAACTTTAATAAAATGTATCTTTAAATGTATGTATTATTCAATCCTTTGGAATGTTATATTTTTGGAAATCATAGCTTTTTATTTCCAAGGCCCCTAAAAACTGCACAAAATAGATGCTGCTTTCTATAATCTATTTTAATAATAATAAACAATGATTCTGTTACCTTGACTGGGGGTGGAACACTACATTCTTTTTAGAGTCTGATTTTATGGGTTGGAATATCTTTCTTTCCTTTATTTATTTGAAATAATCAGTCTAGTGATTACAAAACAGTCATAAATTTTTAAAGGCCTTTTTTCTCTCCTTTTTTTTTAAATAGTTATTTTTTTTTAAGTCCTTAATGTAACATCCAGATAATGTGATACTGTCTCTTTGAAGCACCCTGTAAACCTTTTAGAGATTTGAAGTTGGGTCTTGACTCTTAATGCATGTGGACAGTCGCGAGCGTTTATGCTGTCGGTGTGTCTGTGTTGGACAAAACAGTCTGTAATCTACAGCAAAGTACATTCCGTTCACGGGGCACACCCAGGGGAATAAGAATAAAATGCTATATGACTAAGTTGTAAACCTATGCACATCCCTTGCATTTCGGGCAACTTTATAAAAAAAAAAAAAAGAAACTGATTTTTATTAATAATAATCATGTAGTGAGATGTGTTTGTAATTTTGTCTCAATTTAATTTGTTGTAAGGTGGGAGGGGGAATTGCTGGTTTCACCATTTCAGATCTGTGTTGTCTGAGAGTATTAACGTTTTAATTAAGCAGAGAAATGAGGATTTTTAATATGTATGTAATTGTTTTAAAGCACCCATTTTAAGAGAATATACTGTGCAATGAAGAAACCAGTTTAGGCATTTGCTATAAACTGAATTATTCCAAAAGGATAATCTATAACAGCCCTGTAAATTCCTTTAAAATGATAACAGGACAGTTTGACCAATTTTTTTTAAATATACTTCCTTTTATGTGTTCAATAATTAAATGCCTTTGGGTCCTTCATTTCATTATAGATCTGTTCAGGTTTACAAACCAATAATCTTTTAGATTTTATAATCCAGTAGATGCTCCTTGAACCCCTTGAAGGCCCAAAAGTGACTATCAGTTGACAGGATAACAAAATCCTCTGCTGGCGCAGAGCCTGGACCATATCTGGCTCCCAGAGGTCAGTGCACCGAGGGCCCCCCGACCCAGGTACTGGAGGCCACCTGTGCTTTCTCCTTCCTCTTGCTATATCCCTTGGCACAGGAGAATCATCTTCCCTTGTGGCTTTAGAGACATTAATCATCTCATCACCCTTCCATGAGGTCACGTTCTGCCAGTCCGGAAGTCAGGCTTAGGGTTTTCCAACTCTTTGCCCACAGACAGTGGAAGGTTTCTCTCAGCGTGTCAGCATGTGAGTGGGTCTCTTAACCTGTGATCATGTTTGCTTCTTGTCAGTGAGATGGCCTCGTTGCCTTGCGCCTCGGCAGACTGTGCAGGGTGCATCCTGAGCTGAACAGCTCCTCTTGAAGGACCAAATAGAGAAGGCATTTCTATATTCCTTTCACATTTTTTGCCCTCCCCCTCCCACCTACTCTTATTAAAAGATGCTGATTTTTTTTCTTGGATGTTGTCCTTTATCGGCGACCAGATGGGTGCAACTTGCTGATACGGGTGGGGCCCCCACAGCAAGGTGACTGAATCACCAGCCAGAGGTACCCGGTTGGAGAGAGCAGTCCAGAGAGAGATTTAGGGCTGTGTGAGGGTTGACTTAAACCTAACCTATGCCAAGACCAGACAGTCATTCGGTGATGGTACGGACCATAATCTGGGTTCTTCTCAGCGTGAAATCGCCCACTCTACCTCTTTTCCAGTGAAGCACAAATAATACAGCTAACACATAGGGAACTGAAACTCCCTTCCTCTGGTAGAAACCCCCCCGACTCCCAATTGCCCCTTGAGACCAAGTCTCCAAATGGTTGACAGTGCTTGTCTTGAGTCATCCACCATGTTGACAGAGGTGGTTTAAGTGGAGGGAAAAGCAATGCCGGCTTAAATGTCTGTGGCCCCGGAATCGAGTGACTCTGTGGCGCTCGGCCTCTCAATTGCTTTGTGTGTCCTGGGAGACAGACCCAGGCAGACACTGCTCTTGTGGCTGTGTGGATGGCAAAATTCCTGCACCCAGACCTCATTCTATCTGGCTTCTCAAAGAGGTCATCAGTTCAGTTCTGCTAATTCTCTCTAAAGCAGTGTCTTTATGACCTAGCTGAAAATGCTTTTATTTCTGAATTCAGAGTAATTTCGATGCATTTCTTCTTCTGCTGCTGCTGCTGCTATATTGCAATTGTCCACTAAGCAGCAATCAGGGAAAATTGCTAAAAGCTTCTTTACTGCTTCCATTCCATCAGCAAAACCATTTTTCCCCCTTTTAAAGAGCAGAGAGAATGATTAGATTACTAAATCTTATCATTGGTCAATGGAAGAGCCATATTCTAAGGGTTCTTCTCTTCCTTACCCTCCTCCCCTAAACAAAAAGGGGGGGAGGTGTTTATAATATGTTGAATTATTTGTTAAGAAATGTCCTGATTGTCTGAAAAGGCAGTAATTGCACGTGCGTCATATTTGTTATTAACCCTAAAAAGGAAAATTGCTCAACTTAATTCATCTGGAAGTTTCCCAAAAAATAATAGGGTAACCTTTTAAAATATAATCAATAATTAAGTATACCTCCTGTCAGGCGAGATGGTTTAAAACATTTGCTCAGAGAGGAAAAGAAAACAGGTGACCTACTTCTTGCTCTCTGCATTCAGAAGGCGTCTTTCGAGCACCTCCCATTGGTGGCAGAATGGCTCAAGATGCTCCGGAGCCCTCTGCGTGAAGAATGCAGAGCGCTCCTCTTCCCACGCCCAGTTCTCTCTCACTCTGCAGGCCACTCTGCGGGCCACTGGTTAGGCCTGGACTACAAAGGTCTTTTTAAAGCCTTTGATCTCATCACTGCAGAGGAGGGTTTTTGTTTGTTTGTTGCTTGTAGTTATCTGCTCATTAAGCCTTCCAGCTCATTCCTTGACAAGGGTAGTCAGTTGAGCCACCCCGGGGGGAACCAGGTGGTGGAAATGCCTGTTATGAACACTGCCCCTTAAGGCAGCTCATGCCTCTTGTCCCTACCGATGTGATGTCCTTTTCTTCATTTCAGGTTAGTCTCCTAACTTGGGGTAGAGAGAATATGCTGCTGGAGCTAGCGAGAAAGTTTCCTGGTTAACACATTCTTGATTACAATGCTTCCTGCACAGTCACATCAGGAAGAGAAGGCCCCTTGCAACGGACATCCCCAAACCCCCGATACTCCTCATTCTTCCTCCTCCTCCTCCTCCTCCCCTTTGCTATCATCTAACTGAGCATTCCTGGGAGGGGGAGTTGTTTGTTTTTTCCAGAACTGAACACAGCCTCCTAATTCCATCCTTTTTACAAGGGCTTATGAAACTGAGGCTGATTACAGCATGTTCAAGGGCCCTGAGCGCTTCGCTCTTGTTCCACGCCACTAATGAATTCTCCTCTTAGAAAAATATTTTGCTTCTCACTGCAGCTTACAGAAGGGCTACAAGCTTTAATCATGAATCATTTCCTCTGGTAGAACTTTCCCTCTTTTTCGTCCCCTGCAGAAGTAAGGCTTTCCTGCCCCTTTGGTGTTAGCAGTTACAGGACTGTGCCCATAAGGCTTTAATGCTTGATTGGCTTTGCCCACGCGACTTATCAATTTGCCTTAAATGTGGAGCTATTGGACACCTTCCACACAGTAAGTGAAGTTGTGCTGGTATGCCTCCAGGAAGTGCAAGAAAAGGAGAAAAATGTGCTCACCAGCCCACATCCCTTTTGGCTGGTCTTTTCTCTGTCATTCTTGGGCTGCAAAAGATGGGCAAACGCAGCCCACCCATAGGAGAATGAGGAGGGCCGCACCATCTCTAGGACAGGAACTGTCAAGTCGTAGCTCTTGGGGGGGGAGGGGTAGAAAATCCACAGTTCTCACCACCTCTCACCTGACCCTCCATCAACTCTCTTGAACCTGTGCAAATGGACGGAGCAAAAGAAAATGGAAAGAGATGTTTGTCAGCACACAGGGACCTTTGCTGGCCCGAGCACAACTCCATATTGATGTATCAGAGACCCAGAGTTTCACTGCCACTTGTGTTAACCTCCATTCTGTGTGGCATGTGGCCAAAGAAACATGTCAGTGTGCTCACCCATTCGAGGCCTGAGCCGGGGGGTGGCCATCTTGAGATAAGAGGAAGGGCAATCTCTTAGAAGGAGTGGTCCCACTTATTCTTTTTTTGTTTGTTAGAGAGAACAGGAGTTGAGGGAGCTGATTTCCAGGCTCGGATGCCTCCCGGAGGGGCGCCCGTACGGTGCAGGCAGGTGGGCAGCTGCAGGGGCAACGGGCAGGGTGAATGATTCGAGGGTCACACCAGCTGTGTGGGCATCTTGTGAAATTGCCATGCAGCCACATTGCCATTCAAACTCAGTTCTGGGGTTGTTTTGCATAAAGTTTTGCCAATGTGTTCTTTTTTCTGTATGTATAAATTGCCTTTTTATAAAAGGTTTTGAAGTATTGTCTCAGTGATAAAAAGAGAGCGATGTTAACAGTTGTTGTAAATCTCACCGTATCCAATTGTAAGTATTTGCAGGGTACAGCGAAGCCTTAGCGTGCAAGAGCATTTATCTGTGCAGAAGGTGTCCTTCAACACCCAGGAGGTGAAGGGATCGGAAAGGTTCGGATTCTTTGTAAATGTCCCACTTTTCTTTCTCTGTGTGTATCTATTGACATGCCTTAGCACACGCCCTCCCTCCCTGATCCCTTTGCCCTGTCACTAGAACATCCAGAATGCTGGTGCACTGCCAGTAGAACAAGCCGATGGAACCCTAACCAGTTATCTCTCGTGTGACAGGGGAGGAAGAGAAACTCCATAGTATTCTTTGTAGAATATACATACCTGTAGGATGCTGTGTAATGGGAAACCATAGAATTGGGCTTTTGTCATTTCAAAGTTGGAGAAATGTATGAATAAAATGTATAAAACATGAAAAGGCAGTTGTCTCCTCAGATTGTAGGCCACACAGCTGGGGGACAAACCGCAAGAGGTTTAGAGGGAGGAGCTCCTCTCCAGCAGCAGACCCTGAAGCCCTTCCATGAAAGCTGGGCAGTTGGCAGCTTCTACCCCTCCGGGAGGAATGCATACACCCCAAGCACCTGGGCCCCCCGGGAGTCTGGCATGTCGGTTATAGACTGACCCGAGAGCAGCTGGCGCTCAGCTGCCCGCATGTGGATGCAGATATAAATAGCTTGAGCTTTAAAAAAGGGAGGGGGGAACCCAAGTTGTGACCATCACCTAGAAAGAGAAGTCTAAATGGGTCTGAGCAGCGTAGGCATCCAGTGTGGTGTGAGTGTCCCCTGGTTAATAGAAAGCCCCAGGAAGATGCCCGCTGCCTGTGGTGTTGGCTGGCTGGCTTTGGTCTCTGCCCAGAGTCTGGGATGCACTCCTTGAGAGCCTTGATGACTGACTTTCCACCCTCCCTTCCCTGCCCTTGACCTAGGCTTTGCCCACGCAAAGGGCCATAGCGGCTTCAGAGACTCACACCAGCATGTGCCCAGAAATAGCCCAAGCCCGAATGTGCTCACTGACTGGCTCACTTTTAAGACCTATATTAAGGTGACATAAACAAGGAAAGATTATGCACTCGACTCAAGTAAACTACACTTTCAAAACTTTCACTTTCATGTGAAGTTCTTCGAAGTTCACACAAAATACAGAGGAGAGTCTAGGTCACATTGGACACAAGAAATTCAGCTCCTGACCTTTTTGTTCATAGAACCCCATGTCATCTTTCTACAGACTCGTTACCCTAGATGATGAGGGGCCGAAAGCACAATGGTACCATTAAACTGACTTCCTACACTTCACAGCTTCTAAAACACATGCAACATGTCCATATGAAGCTGATAGAAATGAACAGAAACATGTCGTTACTTTTCCCAGTTTGGTATGCTGAGTAAATTGCACTAGATACCATTCCATGAACTGCTGAGCAGAAACTGGGAATCTGCACAAACAATGCAGCAAGACTGTGCATGTCTTAGACAATGACCTTGAGCTAAGTTCACTGAGAGCAGTGAACTTGACTATCCCAAGAGTAGCAAGTCCCCTAAAGGACAATATAGTAACACAAGCCAGCAACCTGGTCAAAGGGAAGGGTTGCTTCATGAGAGAATACTCCAGAAGGTGGCATCTGTCTACCAAGGAGTAAGCGCATGTAAGCCAACAGAGGAAATCCCACAGTTATAGCAGCATCCAAGATGCTGGGACCACCGCATCAGCTTGCAATGTTCCTCCCCTTCTTTACTCTGAACAGGTGCCCAGAAACAGTGTTGCCAGAGATGCTTCTCAGGCTAGAGCACTGACAGCTTCCAGCTGTGCTGTTGTCTGCTTCGAGGAAAGCCAGCTCTATTGCCCTGTGTCATGGCCATTTGCCCTGCGGAGAATCTGGCTCCCTTCTCCCACCGGGGTTCTGATGAACGGCTGGAGAAGGACTAGCCTGTCAGGGGGCTCACATGTGACCCCAGGTCACAAGATGTTAAACTGAGGCCAGAGGTGGGGAAATCCAGGCTGAGTGCAGGCTGAACCACACATATCAACAGCTCCCCACAGAATGTCTTCGAGAACTTCCTGGCAGTGGAAATGTTCCATTTCTTATTTGAAGTGGTAGTCACACGGGTTCTTCTGATTGTCAAAATACTTTGAACTGAACACCTTAGACTTGTGCATTTTATTGTATGTAAAATATACCTTAGTGACAAAAAAGAAAACCCATAAGATCATCTTCGCAGCTGCCAGAAAAACACTTGGCAAAAAAATTCAATATCAAGTTCTAATTTAAGAACAAACAAAAACTCTTAAAAGAGAAAAAATATATTTAGTGGATAAAGAATAGCTCTTTCAACCTAAACCTACATAATAATCCGCCTAAAAATGACACAATAAATGCATTAAAATTGCCATTATCTTTTTTTTGTTTGTTTTTGAGGTAAGTTTACAGCACTGCGTTTTAGTACAGGTTCATACCTCTTCAAATGTTTGTGACCCTCTGCCATTATCTTTTAAAAGACCAAAGTAGCACATGATCTTCATCAAATGAGTAGAAAATACAGGGAAACAAGAAGCAACTGTCCAACCAAATTCTGCCACGAAGAGACAATTGCGATAAACATTTCTATCTCTGTCAGTCTAGTAATTTTCCATGCAAATACAGGCAAATATAAAAGTTCATATTTTTCACACAATGTGGATCTCTGACCCCTTTTAATAAAAGAATCTAAAAATAAAGTAATCAGTGACATTTACTGGCCGTTGTCTGATGTTCCACACACTGAGCAAGCGATGCCCACCATGGGGTGCCTCTGCCCTGGGCAGCTGCCCAAGAGTCCAGTCAGAAATAGCCCCAGATTCAGCACTGGTGGTCTTATGGACATACATTGATAAATGACGTTTTTCTTTATTTTACCATTTTACTTGTGATATGTATTTTTTGATCTATACTGTTAATGTCTGTAGCTAACAACCTGCCAGTTGCCCCTTTCCTGCCCCGCCTACCCCCCCAGGAGGGTGGCGTGAGACCAGGGCAAGACCAGGCAGGTACCTTCCTTCCCTGTACCTCCCAACTTAGTTTTCTCTGGATAAACTAGACCTCTGCCAGTTAAGGGGTCTCCAGTATTGAGGGCCCAGGATTGCTGGGAACTTGCTTGGCCCATCCTCCTCCCTGAATGCCCTCTATATACTTGACCTTGAGCAAGTAGATTTGAATTGAGCAGGTCCTTCTCTATGGGGAATTATAAAAATGAGGCAAGTTTGGCCCTCCACACCCACAGTTCCACAGACTTAAGCATCTGAAGATTTTGGTGTCCAAAAGGGGTCCTGCCACCCCTCCCCCATGACTATCTAAGCACAACTGTAGTTCCGTTTTGGGGGAGTCAAGAGTTACATGAGACTTTTCCACTGCACTAGGGTCGGCACCCCACCCCCAAGTTATCTAAGAGTCAAGTGTTTCCTCTTCTCCCTCCCTGTGGCTTTAAGGGCTTCTGCACATGTTCCGGAGCCCAGATCATCACTGTGGAACGTGGATGCCTGTTATTACAGCAGTTTGCTTTATTGTAGACATGATTACATACAGAATGAGTGCAGCTCCAGTCACGCTGAGGTAGATGGAAGCCACAGTCTTTAAAACGAATCAGGGGCCTTCCTGGTGGTGCTAGGGGTTAAGTCTCAGCACTATGAAGCTATCTGCAGCGGATCTGGACACTGGCAGAGAGCGGGTCCATGGTGAAGACAGTCTTTTCACTATATAAGGTGAAGACGATTGGATAAACATGGAAAAAAATAATCGAGTTCCAACTTTATATCATACAACTCTAGGCGCAATGCGGTTGTAAACGTGAAAGGCAAAATAATAAAACTTTGCAAGATAGTACTCTAGAATATCCTCATGAAGTAGCATAGGAGAGGATAATTTCAACAGGATACAAAGAAAGATCAGTCATTTTTGATCTCCAGACAAATTCAGGGCCTCCCAGGGAGGGAGGCCCAGGGATTAAGTCTCAGAGCTACCACCTCAATGGCCCTACTTGGTGGCCTGAGTTCTATCCCTGGCCAGGGGTGACCAACATGGCGGGGCAGACCTCTCCTGTATCACCCACAGTCTTGTGGGTCCTCTCACTGCCCCCACCCGACACACACACACACCCCAGTTTTGTATGCATACATCAATTTTTAAAAATAATAAAATAGGCCCTCCCTGGTGGCGCAGCAGGTTAAAGCACTGCACTAAGAAGCTGAAACCACTTCCGCATGAGTTCGATGCCCGCCTGCCCCGGAGATGACCACATGGAGAGGCAGACCTCTCCTGACCCGCCCGCTGCTCCCCTCAGCAGTGTACTTCATCAGTCTGCCTGTTCCGCTCCCCACTCTGTCTCTGGTGAAGCCTCTCACTGCCCCTGAGCTTCTGGCCTGTACCCCAGTTCTGTATGAATAAATAAATAAATCTTTAAAAATAATAATAATAATAATAAAATAAAATAAAGCGAATCAAACTGAGCAAAGCTAAGCATTTTGCAGATGACTGTGTGACCAGACCAGACCACTAGGGCCAGTGTGGCGGGACTTGCAGCGGCCCGTGGGGAGTTCTGTGGGCAACACCATTAGCCTGGTCACTGGCTGCCACCAGCAGACCCTGATTTGTCCAGAACCTGAGGAGGAGGCTGCAAGGGAGGGCAGCTTCTTCCCAGCAGACACAGGGCTGGGGTCAGAGGGTCCTGTAGTGGCAACGCAGAGCAAAGGAGGCACCTCGTACTGAGCCAGAGCATTGTCAGAATCGTTTACTCCCTAACAGTGCTTTGGATTTCTGCTGGAGAACGCAAACCGTCAGCTTCAGCTCACTGAGCTTCGGGTCATACAAACGACAATGGCAGAGTTGTACTAGGTCGAAAAGAATAAACATCTAAAGGGGAGAACTGCCCAACCAGAAAATAAAACTTATTCCAGAGTTTAGTTGGTGTGATAAAGGCAGTGCGCAGGGAGAAGCGAAAAGACCCAAGGAACAAAAGAGACTGATGCAGTCACTACTGTGTGAAAAGTGGAGCGTGATGGACATGAACTTACGTGCAGTGCTGAAATCACGGACTATTTTATTGTATTATCCATATGGGGCCCTCCCTGGTGGTACAAGGGGTTAAAGCACAATGCTATGAAGCTGTCTGCAGCCACCACAGCACAAGTTCGATCCCTGGCCAGGGAGCTGACCCTCCTGCAACAGACCTCTCCTGACCCACCCACTGCTCCCCTCAGCAGTGTATTTCAGTCACTCCCCCTGTTCTGCTCCCCTCCTCTGTCTCTGGTGAATCTTCTCATATCCCCACACCTCTGGTCTGTACCCCAGTTCTGGTATGCATAAATAAATAAATCCTTTAAAAAAAGAATTATCCATATGGCCAAAATTAAAATTAGATCTCTACCTCACCATACATAAAAAATAAAACTTTAGATGGCTAAGAGACCTGTGAAAAGCAAATGTGTAAAATGTAAATGTAAAATATGCAATTATACATGATACATACCTATTATGTATCATATTATATGCAAATACACATGATACATACATATAAATGTGCCTCTGTGTACCTACATAATATTTTTATGACCTTGGGAAATTAGTATCATTATATAAATTTCAAAGAAAGTAAATTTTCAGGGGAAAAGCATTACTGGAGATCATTTCATCATGATAAAAAGGTTCAGTTTACCAGAAAGCTCTAACAGTTCTATACTGGTAATCACCTAATAACCTAGTCTCAAAGTAAAAGGGAAAAGCTGGCAGAATGGCAAGGAATAACAGATAATGCAGGCTAAGAGTGGGCTGTCTTAACAGAGCCACCTCAGTAATAATAGGCAAGCAGACAGAAACATTAGAAGGGTTATTCAAGATTTGAATATCAAACTATCAAACACTAGCTCTACTCCTAACAATAAAACACACAAGATTTGTATGTATTTTATAAAACATTGATGAAAACCTTAAAAGACCCAAACAAAGGAAGAAATACAATAGTCCTGGAGGAGGAGATGCCACACTGTCAAGCTGTCACTGTTCCCCAAATGACATATTTGAGGCAAATTGAAAAATCCCCCACACTTTTTTGTGTTGTTTTGTTGGTGCAACCTGACATACTAATTATAAAAGCTACATGGAGATCCCAAAGAACTAGGACAGTCAAAACAAGCCTTAAGGAAAAGGAAGGTGTGAGAACTTCCTCTATAAAGCTCCAGTTAGTGAACTCGTGCATAGTGGCAAAAGATGGATGCATAGAGCAGTGGAAGAAGATAGTCCAGAAATAGACCAGGCAGATCTGGACACTGGCAGAGAGCGGGTCCCTGGTGAAGACAGTCTTTTCACTATATAAGGTGAAGACAATTGATGAACATGTACAAAAAATTATCTTTATATTTTACAACTTTAGGCGCAATGTGGTTGTAAATGTAAAAGGCAAAACAATAAAACTTTGCAAGGTGGTCTAGAATATCCGCATGATGTAGAGTAGGAGAGCATAATTTCAACGGGACACAAAAACACAAACAAAGAAAGATTAGTCATTTATGATCTTCACAATAAATTCAGGGCCTTCCTGGTGG
>NW_004567128.1:23007187-23026798 GCF_000260355.1 Condylura cristata | reverse complement strand
GGGGATTAAACTCATGCTGAAGTGGCTTTAGCTTCTCAGTGGTGTGCTTTAACCCGCTGCGCCACCAAGGAGGGCCTTAAATAAGTCTTTAAAGTAAAAAAATAAAACTAGGACTACTATATGACCCAGCAATGCTGCTTCTGGTTATATATCTTAAGAAAAAATGTGAATCAAGATTTCAAAGAAATATTAGCATTCCTGTGTCGATTACAGCATTAGGCAACTACAGGGATGGATTTTATGGACATGATGCTGAAGTGCAAAATGCCAAGAAATACACAGGAAAACACAATAAGACAAGTACTGAACGATTCTACTTATATGAGGTATCTAATTTAATCCAGTCTGAAAAAACCAAAGACTCAAATGGTGGTTACCAGGGGTGGTGGGAGCAGGGGAAATGGGGAGTTGTTAAATCAACAGGCATAAAATTTCCATTAAGGTATAGGAATAAGCTCTCGGCATCTGCTATACAACCTTGCACCTGCAATAAAGTATTGCACACTTAACATACGTTAAAAGCATAGCTCCTTTGTTAAATGTTCTCAAAATAAAAAATATATATATGCTTTAAGATAATAAGCCTTTCCGACACTAAGGAGAAGACCTGTGACTTTGGGTACTGATTCAGCTATTAAGTTATTGTCTCGGGCCTCCAAACCCACTCTTCCGTGCTCTGCTTTGTGAACTTGGCCCGCGGCTCTGCAAACCATTGTCTCGCCAGCTGCTCTGTTCGGCTCTGCCGGAAAGTGGGGCTAGAGAGACACGGTCAGGTTGGAGGAGGGGGCCTGCTCTGGCCTGCTTGCTTCCAGCTCCGGCAAGCAGCACCCCAGACAGGGCTTACAGAGCAACTAAATCCACCTTGAAGTTTCCCCAACGTTTGAAGAACAAGTTGCACTTCCCCCCACCCCCTTCAGCAGTCTGGTGGTCCCTCTTTAGTGGTCTGAGTTCCATTCACATCCGGTCCCTTCTAATTTCCTTTTTTTTTTTTTAATTAACCAGTTTAAACTTTTATTATGGAAAATAATTAAAATATGTATAAAAGGAAACCGAATCATATAAGGAACTTCCCATATATTTATCAATAGTCATCCACCTTTTACAATCACCAACACCAAACCAATCTTGTTTGTTTGTTTGTTGTTGTTTTTTAAAGATTTATTTATTATGCATACAGAACTGGGGTACAGGCTAGAGGTGCAGGGGCAGTGAGAGGATTCACCAGAGACAAAATGAGGAGCAGAATAGGCGGATCACCAAGGTACACTGCTGAGGGGAGCAGCAGACCAGACGGGAAAGGTCCGCTACACCATGTGGGTCATCTCCAGTGTTGGGGATGGAACTCATACCAAAGGGGCCGTTAAGCATTTTATTGACATAAATGTAGATTCGTGTGCAGTTGTATGAAATAATACAGGGAAATCCCTTGTGCCATTTGTCCAGCTTCCCCTCGTGCTGGCATCTTGCAAAACCACAGAGTAATAACACAACCAGCATGGTAACATCACATACAAGCCACACTTCTTATTTCCCCAGTTTTACTTGTATTCAATTGTTTGTGTGTCTACATTTAGTTCTATATACTTGTGTCCCATGTGTAGACTTGTATGCTTACCACAATCAAGCTACAGAACATTTCTATCAACGCTAGGATCGCCTTTTTCTAGCCACACCCAGCTCTTCTCTTTCACCTCTATTCACTTCCATTCACCCCCATCTCAGCCCCGGCAGCCACTAATCTGTCTGAATTCCTAAATTTTATCACTTCAAAAATCTTACATCATGGAATCATAGAGCACATAAATTTCTGGGATTGCCTTTTTATTCCCTGAGATTTATCCAAGTTGTTAGAGGCATCAACAGTTCATTCCTTTTTATGTACCGAAGTTTGCTTAGCTTTTCAACCACTGACAAACATCTAAACTCTTCTGGCTTTGAGCTCTTATAAAAGAGGCTGTTCTGAACACTCATGTACAAGTTTCATTTCAGTGGGATAAATGTGCAGAAGTCCAGTGGCTAGATTCAGATTGTAGGTGCGCGACTACTTGAAGGAACTGCCAGCTTTCTTTTTTTTTTTAAGATTTTTTTTCTTTTATTTACTTATGCATACAGAACTGGGGTACAGGCCAGAGGTGCAGGGGCAGTGAGAGGCTTCACCAGAGACAGAGTGGGGAGAACAGACCGATTGACGAAGAACACTGCTGAGGGGAGGGAAGCAGCCGCCTAGACAGGAGAGGTCTGCTGCGCCCTGTGGGTCACCTGAGGTCGGGAATCGAACTTGCATCCAAACGGCTGTATCAGCTAGTATTCCCACTAGCAAAATATGAGAGATCCAACTTCTCGGCATTCTCATCAGCATTTGGTGGGATCACTGTTTTTATATGAGTCATTCTGATAGTCTGTAGTATTCTCATCTGATTCAAATTTCTATTTTTATATATCTTTTTATTTTTAATGAAATAGCATTGCTTTACAATGTTGTTGAATTTTTCTTTTTAACACTGTAGGATTTTCGCCCGTAGCTTTCTCACCAACAAGCACCCCTAGTCCTCACCAGAGTCCATTTGTGCTCTCCCCCTCCCCCTCTGCCCCCCTATTCCTTTGTCTCCTCTACTGGACACCTCAGATCTCTGGTAATCTCTCAAGTGTTGTTTATAAAGTTTCTCTTTATCTAACCTGCATTTTTCTTATGGTTACTGACATGTTGAATAAGTGTTCACATTCTTGCCTTTCAGGTACCTAGTTGACAACTTTATATACCTAGCTCATAAATATATTAAATGCTGTCTGTTCAATTCCATACTGGTAAAAATAAATAATTGAATAAATAACTAACTACAGAGAGAAGGGATGGCTGTTCCTCACTATAGAATTTCAGTGAATAAATATCAAAGAAATGATAGAAGTAGAAAATCACCATTTGGCAAATACTGCAGTAGAAATTGTTGCAGGTTAGAAACTTCTATGATGCTAACAACACTGGTAAAACTGTGATAAGAAATAAGATATTTGCAAAGACTCAAGGCAGCTCCCCACAAGGTACTTACCGTTACAAAGGAAATTTTTATTTGTTTATTTTTTACATTTTAAAAGGACAGTTTTATGAGAAAACCTGCTGCTGCTTCTGTTGCTGCTTTGCAAAAGGGAAAGGCTTGAGAGATGAAACACCCCCTAGCTGCCCGCCAGGAGAGCTGCTACAAAAGGAAAATTGTAATTTCCAGTGGAGAAACCTAGCAGACACCACCTTAACAAAATGATCAAAACTGGGCCCTCCCTGGTGGCACAACAGGTTAAAGCACAGCACTAACAAGCTATCGCAGCCACTGAGCACGAGTTCCATCCCCAGCCAGGGGGGTGACCCACATGGCGCGGCAGACCTCCCCGACCCACCCGCTGCTCCCCTCAGCAGTGTATTTCAATTAGACCTCCTGTTCTGCTCCCCGCTCTGTCTCTGGTGAATCCTCTGACCCCCCACATCTCTGGCCTGTACCTCAGTTCTGTATGCATAAATTTTAAAAAAGATCAAAGCTAACATCACCAGTAATAAGACATATAGACATCATGTGTCTCCTTATAGGATGCAATGAGGACTCAGCACCATTTCTTTGATCTTCTTGCCCAAAATACATAACCTCAATGTAATCATGAGAAAATATCAAATAGACTGAGGGACATTTACAAAGTAGCTGGACAGTATTCTTTGAAAGTGTCATGGACATGAAAAGACATTTCATTTGAGGAGACATGAAAAGGAAATTAAGTGATATCCTGATTTGGAGCTTGAAGCAGAAAAAGGACGCTAGTGGAACAACTGGAAAAATTCTAATAAGGTCTTAGTGCTGTGTATTGTATCAGTGTTAATTTCCTGATTTAGATAATCACATGATGGCCATGGTTATATGGGATGTTACTATTAGGGAAAGGCAGGGGAAGGTTCTATAGGAATTATGCTGAATCTTTTCTAAAAGTCAGAAAAAGCAAAGTTCTGTTTACGTGACTGGTGTAGTTGTCTCCTAACTGAGCCGTAACTAACACAGGAATAGACTATACAACTGAAGCAGCCGTACCTAAAATGCTACATCCTGCAAGCATAGTCTCAGGGCCCACCCACACCCAGAGAGGCAGATCTATCCATGTGGGTGCCCAGGAGAGAAAGGAGCAGTGGGTTCCTTGGCACATTGACATCCCAGAGTCCACAGTCTATGAAAATCAGAAAGTCATGTTTGTAACTGACACGGGTGTTTCTTTTAGGTAAAGGACTCTCTTTCTCTTTATTTAGAAAAGTCCTTAATTAGCAACTTGGGTTGAAAGATGAGACTGGAAGGGCTTGGATTTAGCAAAAGCAGGAGCAGTAAGGAAATCACTAAATGGCTCTGGAAATGGACAGGAGTTTGGAAATAGGGGGCCAGGGGTGGGGAGAAGAGGAACAGAGATCAGAAGGCTGGCCAGGACACAGGGCAGAGGAGTCAAATACTTCTGAAATTAGTAACATGGAATAACACTTGAAATTATTTATGGGGCAAGAGATCTCAAAGTCTTCAAAGTGTCTACCTTTAAGCCTCATGTATATGTAGGTGTATGTATGTAGGTGTATATGTATGTGTGTATGTATATGTGTGTGTGTATATGTGTGCACACATATACAGAACCCACAGAACAGGCCCACAGAACCTGACCTGCAAAGAAGCCACCTCAGAGCAGGGAGCAGACAGCCTTGGGTGGAAAGGACCAGCCCCTTGATGTCACCCTACTCATGCCAAGGCCAGGCAAGCCCCGGAGAGCCTGGGGCCTGGGTGCATCCCAGTCAGCATTCTGGAGTTCAGCTGGGGTTTGCTAGGGTTGTTTTTCATTTCATCTTTCATTAAACCTCATTCTCAAATAGCTTACAAGATTGGGAAGTGAGGTGAGTTCTCTCAAGGGTGGGAAGCTTCAACTTTGAGACCACAAATGATGCTGGAGAAATGTGGTTTGAGGTGAAGGCATACTTGTGTGTATTCTTATTGCTTTGATCAGTCTCTTGAAAATTGGTACAATCTTCTCATAGGTTACTGGAGGAAGGTCCCGAACAGGCTCTGCTTTCCTGGGGTTCCAGTTTTGGTGGTCTCATTTTTCTATAATGTCCTCTTTTGGGAGAGTAAGTAAACCCCATGTTTTAGCTGAATACATGACAAATGGTATAAAAATGTCATTTCCTAGCCTCCCCTCAAGGGGCACGTAGTTGGTCACATGACTATCGGTTTGCTTGTGGGATCTGAGCAGAAGGGTCTATGCCGCTACCAGATTCTTGATAGGAGACTGCTTTCTCATGCCCTTCCTCCCATCCTCTAGCTAGAACGTGAGTGTGCTGCTGTGATACTGTGACATAGAGCGCACGGGACTATGGTGATGGCACACGGGTGAATTGGTGGTGGGCAGTCCACAGGGATTACAACCGAGATGAAAAAATGTACAAAATGAAGAATGATGTATATATGACGTAAAATTTTTAAAAGATTTATTTATTTATTCATACAGAACTGGGGTACATGCCAGAGGTGCGGAGGGTGAGAGGCTTCACCAGAGACAGAGTGGGGAGCAGAACAGGCAGATCGACGAAGTACACTGCTGGGGGGAGAAGCGGGCGGGTAACGAGAGGTCTGCCACACCATTATGGGTCACCCCCCTGGCTCGGGATCGAACTTGTGCTGCAGTGGCTGTGATAGCCTCGTAGTGCTGTGCTCTAACTGGCTGCACCACCAGGGAGGGCCCCCATAAAATAAATTTAAAAAGAAAAAAAAACTTAAAAAAGAAGAAATATACGCTTGGTCTTCCTTTCCCTTCCTTACAGAGTTCCTAAAACCCTTACAGTTTCCTAAATGATAAGAGCAATGAGGTGTCTTTTGTGATCACTACCAAATCCCTTTCCAACCCCCACTGAGTATGTTAATGAGGTGGGTTTTTTTTTTTTTTGAAAGCTCCTGGATAGCCACTGGATGGAGGCCGGTTGCCAGGGAAACCAACCTTGTGATCAGAGGGTTGGAACTTTCAGGCCCAACCCCCAGCCTCCTGGGAGCTGATGGAAGTTGAATTAATCACTAATGGTCACTAATGTGATCAACCGTGCTACCCCAGAGCCCCAAAAGGACAGAGCATAGAAAGCTTCCTGGTTGGTGAGCCAGAACGCATCCTCGTGTTGGGAGGGTAGTGTACCCCAAACTCTACAGAGACAGAAGCTTCTCAAGACCCTTCTAGACCGCACCCAATGCATTTCTTCACCTGGCTGATAACTTGTATTTTTTTAATATTCTTTGTAATCAACTGGGAACCTAGCAAGTAAAATGTTTTTCTGAGTTCGGTGAGTTGTTCTAACAATTTCATAGAAAGTGGAAAGGGATTTGTGGGAACCTCCAATTTAGAGGTCGACCAGACACCCAGACTTACAGTTCTGTGTGGGTGGGAGATGGGAGGACAATGGCTAGTTTTCTGGATCTGAACCCTTTGCCTGTGGTATCTGGTGCTCTCAACCGGACAGACAGGACCCTGTGTAGGGGACCAAGCTGGCGGCGTAGGCTTGCTTGGTGTTGGGAGCACTGGCACACATTTGGTGACCAGAAGTGAAGAACTCAGGAGAAAACACTCAGGGGTGTATTTTCCCTGAAGCCAGCTGGTGTTCTGACAGCCTGTGGGCATAGAAACCACACACAGGGGAGCGAGAATATAGGAGAAATCCGGGTTCTCTTGCGTTTGGTGGTGCAGAAGGGCCACACACATGCTCCAGACTTAGAAGGGGAACAGAATGTGCCTCTGTGAAATATGCCTCTTTACCGTAAGGATTATTTTGAGCTAATTATTTTGAGAAACAGCACACACAGAGAAGTGCTGAGCACAAGCTTCCCATTGTAAGGAAGTTGCATTTATAAAGGAAATTCCATTTGGACGGGTATCTACACTCTGTACCAGGAGGGGGAGGCTTAAATCACAAGAGAATCTTATCAATGGGGAAGGCACCCATTTAAACCTACATGATAGAACTTACCCTTGTTATTGGTAACCCCCCTCACAAACTGCTCAACACCCTTCCCACCACCACGGCCACTACAACACACATTTTGTCGTTAGCTGAAGATGGCACTGAACTGGTTAGGCCACTTCAGAGAGTTATTCAGTTTTCAGACTATTCTCAGTATATCCTGGAGGATTTTCTTCTGTTAATCTATCATAGGGATCACAGCTAAGAACCTAAAAGGGTAGAAGGAAAATTATTTTTCCTCCTCTTTAACTTCCCTGGGACTTTATCATAGGCGAAATAAGCATCTGTTACACATCTACCTTAGTTCAGCAGCTGGCATTTGAGGGTTTATGTTACTCACAGCTGAACCCAATCCTACTTGAGACTCAGGTGGTGCCTCACATTTCCTCGGCAGGCGCAAAGGGTTTCACAGCTACTTCTACTCTTCACTCCTCACAATAGCTCTTTGAGGTAAACATTTTCCCGATGAGGAAATGGAAGCTGCAGCACTAAATGGTGAAGTGAGACAAGTGGTGCTAGTTTTGTCTTTCCAGAAGGCTGTTCCTCCAGTTACTGTATTAATCACAATGACTAAGCTCTGTGGTGTCCGTCACGTGCCCGGGGAAACCAGAAAGCACAAGATGTTCTCAGTCCACCATAACCTGCAATTAGTAAAGTGCTGTGGTGGGTTCATCCATCTGGAGATCAGCTCTTAACCAGAAGATGCTAATTTACAAGACCAACAAACATGCCAGGGAAACACCCAAAGCCACTTCTCAATTTCAGAGAAAAACATCTCAAGCCCCCAGGGGGAGCTCTGCATGGCAAACAGTGTTAAGTTTTGCTGATGAATGTATTTTAAAACTAGAGAAAGCAGAATATGTCAGTAAATTACTACTGGGGAGCAGGGGAAAAAAACCAAAGAGTACAACCATGTTTAATAATTAAGGCTGTATTCCTAATTAGTAAAATTTGTTTGAAAGATAAAGGGGACAAGGTAAAGAAGGAAGATGGTACTCTGCCAGGAGAGCTGGACTCCTTCCTTTATTGAAATTTATATTGAGGTAATTATAGATTCACATGCAATGTTAAGAAATAACAGAGATTCCTGGTATGACTTTGCAAGTTTCCCCCAACTGCAGTATTCTGCAAAACTATGATACAGTATCATAACTAGGAGGTTCACATTGATACAACCCACCCCATCAGCCTTATTCAGATTTCCCCAGGTCTCCTTGTTGACCTCCAACAAAAGCAGTCATTCTAACACAAAATGGGCTCATTGGGTAGCAACAGAAGAGAGGGCAGATTGCAGAGTGCGTTCATGGTGAAACCCATGCATCTCCCCAACTCATTCCACACGTCATCTCCCATAGGCAAGGCGAGGCAAGTCCCATCCTGTAGCTTCCTGCTTTAAGTATGCCTGCGCACTCTCCCTCCCAGCCTCATTTAAATAGGGCTTCGTTGTATTAATCTCCACATACTTGTGTGCATTTGGGGTGTGTGTCTGTGTGTTTCATTCTATATAATTGTATTACCTGTGTACACTCATGTCCTATGACCCCAGTGAAGATATTGAAGAGTAGAGCCCTTTTATAAGTGTTCCCACCTCTCCCCCAACCCAGGACCAAGGTCCCTGAAATCTCTCATGTGTTCTTTTATAAAATGTCATTTGAAAATTCTGTTATCAATGGAATCATACAATACGTAAGCTGTGGGATTTCCTTTTTTCACTCAGCATAATTTCCTAAGAGTTATCCAAGTTGCATGTATCATTAAAGGCAAACTAAAGCCTAGTAGAGCGGTAACTAAAAAGGATGTTTAGTTGCAATTTTAAGACTGAAGCCTTGAAGACATGAGCAGTAACTAAAAAGGATGTTTAGTTGCAATTTTAGGACTGAAGCCTTGAAGACACAGACCAAAAAGCATTAGTGCTGTGTGTCTGAGTTGCCAGGGTAGGGGAACACTTACATACACAACAAGGTGAACTAGTTCACACTCAGTTCCCCTTTATGCAAATAAGGTTTTCAGTTGTGCAGTTCTGATTGGTAGAAAGTCCCTCAATGTGAATGGTTGAATTTCAGTGTTGGCAGAATTTGATTGGTCTGCTGGTTTCATTTTCCTTTCCATTCCTGAAGTAGATGCTTCTGGGCATGCCCAAGCATGCCTGGAGGGCCAGGTGTTTAACAACCTGCCATCTGTTTGGTTTTTATCAGACTCAAGTAATATTTTAATATATTCCTTTGTTAGTGCCAGTAGTCTTTTCCTTTTTACTGCTGAGTACTATTCTGTAGTATGGGTGCTCCAATTATTAAAAGTCATCAATTGAAGGACATCTGAACTGGGGTTAGCCAGTATGAACAGAGCTACTAGGTACATTCCTGAATAGGTTTTTGAGTAAACATAGTTTTCATTTACCGGAAAGGAAATACAAGGAGCAAAATCGCTGAGTCATATAGTAGTTGCATGTTTCATTTTGGAAGAAATTACCAAACTTTATTTAGTGTCTCAATGACTGTACCCTCTTATATTCCTACCAGACACCAAGGAGTGAGCCAGTTTCTCCCCATCCTTGCCAGTATTTGGCACTGCCACTCTACTTTAGAATTCTCATAGGTGTGAGATGTCATCTCATCGTCGTTAACTTGCATTTCTCTGACATTTTAAGATGCTGACCATCTTTTTCTATGCTTATTTGCCATTTTTATATTCTCTTCAGTAAAGTGGCTGTTCACTTACCTATTTTTTAATTACACTGTCTGCTTTTTTAACTGTTGAGCGTTGAGATTCTTTTGTAGGATATGGGGTTTGCAAATATTCTTTCCCAGGCTGTAGCTGACCTTTTCATCCTCTTTACATGGGCTTTTGCAGAACAACACTTTGTAATTTTTTTTCTTTTCTTTTTTTTTAAAGATTTATTTATTTATGCATAAAAAACTGGGGCACAGGCCAGAGGTGCAGGAACAGTGAGAGGATTCGCCAGAGACAGAGTGGGGAGCAGAACAGGCAGATCGATGAAGTACACTGCTGAGGGGAGCAGCGGGCGGGTCAGGAGAGGTCTGCCGCGCCATGTGGGTCACCTCCTGGGCAGGGATTGAACTCACACTGAAGCTGCTGCAGCCAGCTTGCAATGCTGCATCCTAACCCATTGGGCCACCAGGGAGGGCACAACACTTTGTAATTTTGAGGACAATGTGTCCATTTTTACTTGTATGAGTTGTCCTTCGGTGTCTAGTCCTACGAACTCTGCATCATCCTGGATCCCAAAGATTTTTTGTTTTTTATTTCCAAGAAGTTTTCTATGTTTTACATTTAAAGCCAAAATTCATTCTGAGTTAAAAATGTTATATGATGTAAGGTTTAAGTCAAGGTTCTTTTGTTTTTTTCACCTCTGAATACCCAATTGTTCCAGCACCTTTTGTCTAAAACCCTATCCTTCTTTCATTGAAACACTTGTCAAAAATCAGCTGAGCCTGTATCTATGGGTCTATTTCTCAGTTCTCTATTCTGCTCATCGTACTACATGTCTATGTTCCTATCTCTGATAACACTACACTGTCTTCTTTGCTATAGCTATGTAATAAGACTTAGTATCCCACAGAATGTTTCCTTCCACTCTACTCTTCTTTGCCAAGATTAGATCAGCCATTCCATGGCCTGCTTCTTCCTGTATAAACCTTAGACAATACTTGTCTGTGCCTACAAGTAAACTTGCTGAAACTGTGATAGGAATTGCACTGCTACTATAGATCAATGTAGGGAGAACTTACATCTTTACTGTATCGATTTCTTTCATCAGCATTTCTTACAGATGCTGTACATGTTTTGTTAAATGTATGTATAAGAATTTCATTTTCCTTGGAGTGGTTGTAAATAGTGTTGCTTTTAATTTTGGCTTGCATGCATTCCTTGCTAATATATAAAAATATGGTTAATTTTTGTGTGTTGACCTTGCATCCTTGTGATCATACTGTTATTCTTTAGTTTGTTGATATGGTAGACTATGTTGATTTTCAAATGTTGACCTGTCTCCCATACCTGGAAAAAGCTCCATGTGTTCATGATGTAGAACTCTTTTGAAACTCTTTTTTCAGTCATTTCCTCTGAATTTCAACTATTAACTGCAGAAGAGAAAAATGCCCAGAGATGAGAGGCAGAGAAGTTTGCACTGGGTCTAGAGACCTGGATTCAAATCCCAGTTTTCCACTTAATAAGCTCTGGACCTTAGGCAAATTCTCTAAACATCGGTTTCTACATCTATTAAATGGGGATAATAGTGCCTAAATATGAGATAATGTGATGATTAAGCGTGCCCTATATTCGGTAGTCAAAAATGGTAGCCATTCAAAATCCAGAAAAAAATAAGCATTTTGGAGTAGAATTAGGAACATTCTAGAAAGGCAGTTATATATATTAAAAGCCAGGCACAGAGGGGACATGAAAGCCTTTGTCCTAGGTGATCACAATCTCTAGTTATTTACCTTAGGTCTTTTCTCTCCTGTTATTAGATTCTTTAATAATGGATATCACTGTCAGGCACCAAAGACTTCACATTAACAGTTACTAACTTATTAAATGAAACAGTCATCAGTGCTCTGTGGGCCTCTCCAGAACCCCATTGCAGGAGCCCCGCACTCATTAGCCACCTAGCCTGCACATACCGTTGCACCCTGCCTCTTCAGGCCATCAAAGAGCCACTCAATTCTAACACCTAATTTTCCAGGTGCTCTTCTTAATGCCTAGTCTTCTTTTGATTTAACTAGGTCTTTAAACAGGGCATAAGTAAGGTAAATGTGCTTTCTGGTTATGATGCAAAAAATAAGTTGGCTGGGAGAAGAATGTGGAGGCCTGTGCAACACTCTGAAAATAAATAAGGAGTGAAACTGATCTAAGACACTGGCCTTCCAATATTCACAACTGAGACTTACAGTGAGAGATACATTTGTACATTGTAGTCCAGCATACACACACGAGTTCTCTCTAACTGGTCAGAGTTTTGTGAAATAACACCTTTCTTACTCGGTGTGACGGATCTGAGTATAGAAGCGTCCCTGTCTACACGACTGTGTTTCATTGCTGGCTGTCACTACCGACGCCCATGACCTGTAAATGAGTGTGAGTGAGCCACAAGTGGGTCTCTGCTACCAGGTCCTGTACACACAGAACTTCTGCTAGGCTGTGAGTGACCACAGTGGTGAGAACTCAGCAGGCCTCCTGCAGGTTGGTCTAACTCTAACTGTGAACAAAAACTCTTTTTTTCCTCTCACGATCAGTCATAAAAGTCAGCAAGCTTTCAAGGGAATTTCCTTCAAAATTCCAATGTTTGCCTGACCGCGTCTAAATTTTCTCAGCGCAAAACACAAGTAGAAGGAACATTAAAGCCACTCGCTCCGCATCTGGCCAGGAGCACAGAGGCCCTGAGTCACTCCAGGCTTGTCCTTCATTCCTTCATGCCACAGGGACACAGGCAACCCAGTGCACTTTTTATT
Organism: Condylura cristata; assembly: GCF_000260355.1. NCBI lineage: Eukaryota > Metazoa > Chordata > Mammalia > Eulipotyphla > Talpidae > Condylura > Condylura cristata. Next base: position 23,014,321 of record NW_004567128.1, on the reverse strand, counting down.
AAAAAAAAAAAAAATGTTATTTATGTTTGCACAGAAGAACTGGGGTGTAGGCTAGAGGTGCAGGGGGCGAGAGAATTCACCAGAGACAGAGTAGGGTGCAGAGCAGACGGATTGACTGAGATACACTGCCGAGGGGAGCAGCAGGTGAGTCAGGAGAGGTCTGCTGCGCCATGTGGATCAGCTCTCCGGCTAGGGATTGAACTCAAGGATCGAACTTGGGCTGTTGCGGTGGGCCCTCAAGGTGTAGCACTGAGACTTAACCCCTAGGCCACCAGGGTGGCCCTCCAGTGTACTTTGAGGCCAGGAGCTCTTGTGATCCTCTAATCAACCTAGACCCTGTGAATGAGTAAGTATGTGTGCCTGTATGTGTCTGCATGTGTATGTAATGAATGGGGAGTAGAGATTCCCGTATGCATAAAACATAACAATACCAGGCTCTCCCTGGTGGCACAGTGGGTTAAGGCGCAACACTATGAAGCTATCCATAGCGACTGCAGAACATTCGTTCGATTCCAGCCAGGGAGGTGACCCACAGGGCAGGGCAGACCTCTCTTGAAAGGCCTGCTGTTCCCCTCAGTATTGTATTTCAGTACATCTGCCTATTCTGCTCCCCACTCTGTCTATGGTGAATATTCTCACCTTCTGTACCTCTGGCCTGTACCCCAGTTCTTGTATACATAAATAAGTAAATCTTTTTTAAAAAAAAAATAACAATCCCTGGCCCTCCCTGGTGGCGCAGCGGGGTAAAGCACAGCACTGAGAAACTAAAGCCACTTCCGCATGAGTTCGATTCCCGCCTGCCCCAGAGGTGACCACATGGCGTGGCAGACCTCTCCTGACCCGCTCGCTGCTCCCCTCAGCAGTGGACTTCGTCGATCTGCCTGTTCTGCTCCCCACTCTGTCTATGGTGAAACCTCTCGCTGCCCCTGAGCATCTGGCCTGTACCCCAGTTCTGTATGCACAAATAAATAAATCTTTAAAAAAAATAAATACAAATAAATAACAATACCAACCACCATCTGCCCCATGACTCTGTCCCCCTTGACCTTCTCTGGCCAAATTGTTTGCAAGGCCATGAAAGCCGTCCCCCAATTCCCCACACGCACTACCCAAGAGCACCAGTAGTGCAGATACTCCCTGGTGGCCAGTGATGGAGTTCTCAAATTTCTGGAATCCTGAAAATTCACTTAACATCACAAGCAGTTTCTGCACTTTGGGTAGGGACTTGGAGGGCCTCTAGGAATGACGGTCCTCTGCTTCCTGAGCCACTTTCCCAAGGCAGACAGAAAGGCAGGGCCTTCACGGCAGTCTGGGGGAGTGGGGGTAGAGTGGGGTGAAGGTAGGATGTATGGGCCTGAACACCGTCTCAGAGGGAGATGTGCTGCTCTGTGGCAGAAAGAGGAGTATCTTTCAAGATAAAAAAAAAATGGTCATACATGTAACACTTTAAAAGAGAATGATGTAGGGCAGAGGGAAACTTTCCCCCTATGCCACTGGCTTCCTATTGGGTTGGTCAAGTATCAAAACAGCATGGGACAGATTAGTAGGAGCTAAAAGCCAATTTCATTATATGCATATGGGGAACCTACATAGAGAAGGAGAATTTTAATTTCAGTGAGTGACATGGGGATGCCCCAAGTGATATAGGATATGGGCTAGCGGCCTGGGGTCTCACAGAGAGAGGAAAATGACAAAAGGGTGATTTTTTTACAAAGACCAGGTGCTCTGTAATTAGATATTCTCCCTGCCATATAAACAGGTATCTCCATTAGAAAGTTATTTCTGATGATAACCCTAATTCTGAGTCATACTACCCATTGTTACTATTTTTCTAGATAGTTGAAGGGTGCAAGTTTCTCTTGAGACTGCCAGGCCTCCATTGACCTCAGGTTGAAATAATCCACACACCAAAGTGGCTCATCTTGGAACACTTGCTCTGAGCAACTTCGGGACATCTCTGTACCTACTAGCAGGGTTTTATCTCCCAGTCTCTCCCAGAGATCAGAGTTTTTGAGGTGAAAATGTTACTTTGTACATCTTTAAGCCAACTTCTGTCTCCATAACTGTGGTTTGCTCTTTTGGAACTCTGAGTAGAAGTTTCTGGCAACATGAAGCTGGTGGGAGGAAGGGCCTGACTGAAGACAGGCTGGCAGGCAGGCTGAGGATCTGGATTAATTGGCTCCTTCAGCTCTGATGGACCCAACCTTGACCACAAATGACAACTTAATGGGGAGTGTTATAGCAAAGACTAGCCCAGCATCCCTGAAATGGTGTTTCTCTGTGGGTCTGGGGAGGTGGGCCTTAGAATGGGGACAAGAAAAAAGTCCTCCCTTGGAGTTTGGTCTCAGAAAGATAGCAAGGCTAGTGTGTGGGTGGAGGAGGTTGCTGGGACATGGCCCCTGACATGGTGGGATCTGTGGGTTATGCCAACAGCCACATCCAACAGATATTGCTCTCTACAGAGCAGCATTATGGCGGCCTAAGGGTTGGGTGCACTGGTGGGCTGTTGACCATCCTTGTGAAATCACCCCAGTCAGACCTCCTAGAAACAGCCACAGCCTTTCTGAGAGAATATTGTCCAGAATCAAGCTTCCAGAGATTTGAACACTCTAAGGTATTTGTATGGAGAACATTTTGTAAGGGGGAAAATATGAACCTCTTTGTCTACATTCTCTCCCTGTTTTTAAAAGACTCAATATAGCCCCCCCACATACATCCCCCCCCCCCACGATGGTGCAACGGGTTAAACCACAGTACTATGAATCTGTCTGCAGCCACTGCAGCACGAGTTCAATCCCTGGCTAGGGAGCTGACATACATGACGCAGCAGACCTCTGCTATCTCGCCTGTTGCTCCCCTCAGCAATGTGTTTCAGTAGGTCTGCCTGTTCTGATCCATTTCTGGTGAATCCTCTCATCCCCCGCACTTCTGGCCTGTATCCAGTTCCTGTATGCATAAATAAATAAATATTTAAAAATAAATAAATAAAAATAAGACTCAATATAATGAAGCCAAAGCATTCATACTGCCTACAGAAAACACTGTTCAAAACCCAGGTGGGGTGCTTGTGAAATGACTATGGTTAGTGTCTGGCTCACCAATTTTCCCCCTCAAGTCTCTATTTCTTCCAGCAGTTCTAAGAATTCCAGGCTTGATTCTATCAGGGGGCTATCCAGTGCCACAGAGCACTGGTGGTGTTCTCCAGCATTCCCAGTTCTGCCTCAACTAAGTAAGTGTGACAGTTTTGGTCACACCTGGGTGGGAGTGCTTAACAAGGATGCATGACACCCCCAAGCTCTCCTTCTCTGCTGCAGCAAACCCTAGAGCCAATGCATGGATAAGTGTCCTAAGATGCCAGAACCTTCATCAGTCTAGGTCCCTGAGGGGTGACAATGAACAGAGTCCTCACCCCCAACACCTCCAACCCCATTAACTCCTGTTGGACATGCAGCATGGACAAGAAATAACCCTCACTAAGCCACTGAGGTTTGGAGATTGTTTGCTACCACAGCATAACATGGTCTCTCCTGACAGGTACATATAATTTTACTTAGCCAAATCCACAGTACCTAAAATTTCCCAAGGTACTAATTAGCCAGTGATTGGGTGAGAGACTCAATGAACTCAAAAGTGGGAATTCTCCACTCCTTGTTCTCTCATGAGAGCTTATAATGGGCGCAATTCACTGGGAACTCGTTCCAGCAACTCTGGATCTGTTTGGCAGTAACTCCCATGTTCCCAGAATTCTACTGGGCTGAGTAGCTCCATAAAAATCTGTCTCCCCAGAGGCTATTTCAGTGTTGATACTTGTTCAAAAACATTCAGCCAAACAAATGTTCATTAAAAAGCTGGCCCCTCTAACCACCCAGGCAGAACTGGAGCAGCATTCTGAGGCTGATTCTCAGGAACCCCACTCCAAATGAAAGGAAGGACATTCCTCCCAAGACCGCATCTTGTTCCTCAGTAACCCCGGCTGCATGTCTGCTGTGGGCTTCCATGGTTACCTAAACGCAGAGATCTAGTCTCCAGGATTCCCGTGATCCTCATTCAGTTACCATGGCCACAACACATGGTTTGAACAAACAACATTTCTGGCCTCATGTAGTTCTCACATTTGAAAAGTAAGACATTTGGAGAACAAATGCACTATGAATCATTAAAAGCACTCGAGTTTTGAACATCATGATCAAATGAAAACAAGTCACAACCTAGGAATCTAATTTTATACCCTCAGAAAAAGGAATGACGGCTTAGAAAAATCACGAGGACAATTGTTGTAATTTCAATATCCACCTGAAATGTATACACTATAATGAAATTTATGTACATAAAAAGAAATTTCAATAGAGTATATTTTTTAAAATCATATTCTAGCAATGATAAAGTTCCTGATCTTGATCATAGTATTTTGGGTGAGAGAATGTCCTTGTTCTTAGGAAATACATACTAAAGTATTTAGGGCTATGGGCAAGTAACTCAAATTGTTAATAAGAAATGACAATAATATGTTGAAAGTAGATACAGTAAAATGTTACCAACTGGGAAAAGGGGATATAGCCAAAGTATCCATTATACTATTCTTGCAATTTTCTGTTGGGCTAAAATTTTTCAAATTGAAAAGTTTTGGTTTTTTTTTTTTAAGATTTATTTATTTACTCATACAGAACTGGGTTACTAGCAAGAGGTGCAGGGGCGGTGAGAGGCTTCACCAGAGACAGAGTGGGGAGCAGAACAGGCAGATCGAGGAAGTACACTGCTGAGGGGAGCAGCGGGTGGGTCAGGAGAGGTCTGCCGCACCATGTGGGTCACCTCCCAGGGCTGGGAATCGAACTTGCACTGAAGCTGCTGCAGCCAGCTTGCAGTGCTGCATCCTAACACCTTGCGCCACCAGGGAGGGTCCTCAAATTGAAAAGTTTTAAAAAATCATGCATGTACCAGATAAGTGACTTTCAAACTTTTTAAAACATAATCCACGATATAAATTGTACATAGCAATCCAGGACACAAGCATACTTGCATACAGAATGGGAACAAATGCGTACAAATTAAAAGGTTTCATAAAACAATACTTTTATGTGATTACATGGGATACTCTATGCCTTTTCTATTCTGTTCTATCTTGTTTTTTAAATTGCATGTCGGGGGTCCTCCCTGGTGGTGCAGCAGGTTAAAGCACAGCACTAAGAAGCTAAAGCCACTTCAGCATGAGTTTGATCCCCACCCTAGAGGTGACCCACATGACGTGACAGACCTCTCCTGACCCACCCGCTGCTTCCCTCAGCAATGTGCTTCATCGATCTGCCTGTTCTGCTCCCCACTCTGTCTCTGGGGAATCCTCTCACCACCCCTGCACCTCGGGTTTGTACTCCAATTCTTTATGCATAAATAAATAAATCTGTAAAAAAAAAATCGCATGTCGGGATCTGTTAAGTAGTAGTTTCTGCAATACCTATAAATGCTACCTACAGGCACAGAAGAAGTGCTGTTGCCATGAAAAAACTGATGGCCCCATCTTTTCATATAAAAAGAGAGAAATTTAAGACACTAAGATTAGAGATTTCCAGAATGTTGGCTAATTTGGTCATCATTACATATGTGTGAGGTACAGCTTGTGCAAATATTTGGCAAACACACAACCTTGTCCTGGAACTCCGGCTTGGGGCTTACATTTGCCCTTGGAAATCTTGCAGCCCCCTTCCCAGCTACTGGCTGTACCTCCTTTCTTTTAGGCCCTTAGTCAGCCCCTAGGGTGCAATTCATAATAATTTCCACACCTAATGGATCGTCCAAGCTGGAGATTCCCTGCCCTGCTAACACAGTATCTCTGTGTCTTTGGGACACGTTCTAAAAAGTGCTAAGATTTGTGGTCTCCTGGAGATTCACCAAGCATGTTTGCATATGAAAGACTGCAAAGTCCCACAGTAGAGAAACCGGTTTAACCTTTTTTCTTTAAGTCTTTGGATTTTACACGTTTATTTGTCCACCAACACTACTGCCCCCCACCCCTTTTCTTCTCTGAATCTGCCCTAAAATTCCTTTGCAGCTAAGGCCACCCCTGGGACTAAGTGTGGAGTGAATTAAAGGAATGCTTGTTTTGGAAGTTTCCTGGTATATTTCAGATGTCGCCCACTTGCATCTAAGTCCCTCTCTTAACCCTCTTCTCTCCTGTCGTGCTCATCCACCTGGACTCCAGTGTCCCCAGCCTGAGGGGGAGAGGAGGGAGGTCTGTGATAGAAAACAAAGGAAGTGGGTTTAATGGGTCACCCAGTCAGGAGAATTGACACAGCTCTTAGCACTTAGCCAGTGCTCTGACTCCAGTTGCAGCGTTCCAGGCCCTATTTCCTGGAGGATGAGGGGACTAAGGTGAGGGTGGAGCTGACAACTCTGAGCCTAGTCATCGAAGGGCCCTTGTTCATTCCTGCTCCTCCACTCTTCTTCAACTAGTGCCCACGTGACATGAGCAGGAACCCATAATCTCCCCTCCTTCCTCGCATGGCACTTCCCTGCGTTCTCTTCCTAAGGCCATCTGGAAGCAAGCTGTTCCTTCCACCCTCCCCTGGAATTTTCACCACCTGCCCCAACCTGTTCCCCTCTTCCCCCTCCACAGACACCCCAAGCCCAGTTAGCTAAACTCCTCCACTGCCCAAGGCACCCCAGTGTGGTAGGGTCAGTCTACCTGCAGGGCAAACACCCCATGCTGGACCACACAAACAGGAGACTAGAACCCACGAGAAACGCAGTCTGACGGCCCAAGCCTCCCAGCCCACCGGAGGGAAGGCCGCTGGACAGCGAGGCGTTGACGGGCCCTGCAGTGGTGTTGGCCACATCCTCCGCTAGGGCCCTCGAAGCCAGGAGCTTGTAGAGGAGGCTGCTGAACCTGCTCACCGTGGTGGCTGCCGGCTCTGGGGACCGGCCTGAACTGGGCGCTGTGAGCTTCAGCTCCTCGGGGTCCACACAGAGGCCACTGGAAGAGCGCCCGAAGGCCACCTCGCTGAGGTCCAGGCCGGCCACGGAGCCCGGGGAGGCGCACGGCACGTCGGCGACGCGCCCCAAGCTCTCCATCCAGCCCCGCAGCCACTCGAGGCGGCAGTCGCAGCACCAGGGGTTGCGGAAGAGAAAGAGGCGGCCGAGAAA
>NW_004567128.1:22969517-23006547 GCF_000260355.1 Condylura cristata | reverse complement strand
GCGAAGGTGCGCGCGTGGAGGTAGCGCAGGTCGCCGTTGTGCGCCAGGCGCAGCTCGGCCAAGCGCGGCAGGCCCTTGAAGGCGCCCGGCGTGATGAAGGACAGGTTGTTGTGGCGCAGCGACAGGCGGCGCAGCGACGGCAGCGTGCCGAAGGCCCGCTCGCCCAGGAAGCGCAGGCCGTTCCGGTCCAGGTCGATGGTGGCTGCCGCGCACGGGAACTCGGCGGGCACCTGCAGGAGGCCCGCGCGGTCGCAGCGCACCGAGCAGCCGCCGTCCACGCCGCTGCAGGTGCAGGTGGCCGGGCAGGCGCGAGTGCAGGCCTCCGTGGCCAAGGCCCGGGCACTGGGCAGGCCGAGAAACAGCGCTGGGGTGAGGGGGGTAGAAAAACAAACTGTCAGCCAGAGCGTCCCCAGGTAGAATCCTCCCCAGGTAGAATCCTCCCTGTGCGCGCTGCAGAAAGCTGCCCTCCACCGAGTCTCAGACTTCAAAGGGCCGGTTCCCCACCCAAGAAACCCTCCCCCACGACACCCTCTGCTGCTTTCCAGTTATCTTAACAGACAAAGCCCAGCTGGGATCCTGAAGCTGGTCACTTTCCAAACCCCCGCACTGTGCACAATGTCCCTGGTGCTCTCCCAGAATTCAGCCTACAGAGTCGATGCTGCACGCGGAGGGGAACCTCGAAGGCAGCGCTGTGGCCTACACTCAGCTCTGTGCGGCTTCACACCGCGCCCACTAGCCACATAAGTTGGCTAATGAGCATCTGAAACGTGGCTAGCTCCAGTTGAGCGGTGTTATAAAGGTAAAATACACCCCAGGTTCCAAAGACCTCGTACCTAAAGGTAGCCTACCTCGTGAAAAATTTTTAGATACTTTAGGTCTATTGCCTTACATTTAAATGAATGTAAAACGTTCCTTTTCACCTTTTTTTTCAGTGGGACTACTTAGAAAACTTAGCATTTGTGGCTTCCATTACATCTCTATTGGTGCTGCTCCAGTCCCTTCCACCATATGAATTCAGTTCCTGAAAACCTCCATTGAATAAATTAAGCCTCAATGAAGAGGTGAGGATTAGGGAGCAGGAGGTTGGGAGTGAAGCAAAAGTTAACCCCCCCTTTTTTTTTTATTTTGTTTCCTTTAACAATCACTTACACTAAGACATAAGGTTGCCTGTTAAATAAACTATCAATGACCTTACACATCTCCAAAGAATAATTGTGGACCATTTACAGTACATTTCCATTCACCATTTGCTCTCTAGAGAATTTTATCACAGCAAGTAAAGGTGCTCATGAATTTTGTTGTGAGCATTTGAATGAAGGGTCAGTAAAGATGTCAAAAGCCCTCCAATAGGCTTGCCACCTGCAGCAAAGCAGAATGGCATGGGCTGCTATTCTGTGCCAGCCACAGGCCCCAAACCCTATCTTGAGGTCCAGTGGGAAAGGCCGCATGTAAAGTGTACAGGTTTTCTGGCCAGGAACAGCTCGAATGTCAAGTATTCTGCATTTGAAATTCCTGTAGAGGAACAAAGGTACCCGGATGTAAAACTGACCATCAGTAATTATAATTTTCTACTCATCCTCAGCAATACTCCCAAATGCCAAACAAATGCCCCAGGTCCACCATTAAGTTCCCCTCACCCCCACTGTGTACCCATTACCTATCCAAGCCCTTGTGGGAACCTGAAAATGTGGCCACACGAGTATGTAGAAGATGCTTGCTGCTGCTTCTGCAGGTTCACTCGGCTTGCGGTGTCTTTTCAGCGCATCTGTTGTGGACACTCATGCTTTTTCAGCTGCTGGGAGGGGGATTCAGCCCTTTCAGACTTGGCTGTAAACTGGAGCTAGCTCAACATTCCGATTTAACTTAGCTTTTCTCTCTCGCTAAGTACTGTAAACTAGATAATGAGCTTCCAGCAAAGCTCTTGGACCCTGTGCTGTACTTGGCTGTAAACAGGGTTGCTGCTGGGCTAGACAGACACCACGTTAGGGAGACAGGGCCAAGAATACAACATTAACTCCAGGCGTCAGCTGGACAAGGGTGGAAACTTTTTCTATCAGTTCCTCCAACTGGGTCAAGTAGAGGCATCAGATTTCCTTACAAATAGTCCCTCATTCTACTCTCTTCTCCTTTCTAATTAACAGAAGTGCACTTTCAACCATGAGGCTCATGTTTCTGCTCCACAATAACTAACATTATACTGGGCTCACTGTATGGCTCAGTAAATGTTTGCAGAATTAAATTAAATTGATGCCTTCCTCTGTGAGGATTCCTGCTAGAGGATGTCATTTATAGTTTTTAAAAAATTCTTTGTCAAATAACTCATAGGATAATGACAGGTTACAACCAATTTGCTTATACAATGCAAGAGATTACAAGTGTAGCAGTCAATTATAAAAACACATGCAAGAGGGGAGAGAGAAAAGCTTTCTATTGTATATTCTTTTTACCTTTACAGTTTTGACACATGTGAATGTATTGCTTAGCTCAGAAGATAAGTTTACTTCAAGCTTTAATGACACACTGAAGATGTAGTCATTTTTTTAAGAACCATTTTTAGGCTCTGAAACCTTGATAGCTACTGGGAACCAGAATTTATTGGATTACTTAGTGAAATATAAATTAAATCAAGTAAATGCTCAGGACAACCAAACTTCAGTACTAGTCTACCCAGTATTAAGACAAAATATATACTTAGTGATCTAGAAAAGCAGGGTACCAAAAATTTTTTTAACTTAAATATTAAGATATTTGCGTGAGTTCTGCTTACAGTAATGACAGAGTAGCTTGTAACAGACATTATTGCTGATTGCCAGTAGCAACTCTGGACAAAATATTTTTAAAACATTGTTTGAAAGCACCAGAGAGCACCCTACACAGGCAGCCAGAGTAATTACAACCCTTGAAAGAAGACAAGCAATCGCAGCAACAGCCACATTTCCTCTTTTTCCTCTTCAGGGCATTTTCAAGCCCATGCACCACAGGGGCAAGAGATCTCATGCACAAGCAAGCATCTCCTGAGGCTGACAAGTTATGAGTCAGAGTGCACACTGCCTCATGACTGGAAGTGAAGGGGGAAAGCATGCAAAAGAGGGAGCACAGATTTGGCACAGACTCCCCTGAGAATCTTGAGTCATAAAGTGTTTGGGGTGATTTCAAGGCACTAAGAACTGAATGCCAAAAATGCTAAACAAAGATATCAGCTATTCCCAGTGATGGGAGAAAGATTAAGAGTTCAAGGTCCATCGAGTTAGAAGGGCTTGTAAAATACCTTACCCTTTCTGAACCCCCAGAGGGCCACACCTCAGGATGAAGACCATTTCCCAGGTGAAGGGCACAGGACTCCAGGCTTACCCTAACAAAGGCGGAAAGCAAACCTCCCAGGTAGCAAGGTTATGTGTCAGTAATTTTACTGGGTATCATAACAAAATTCAACACTCTTCAATGGAAAATAAGATCTAGAGGTTCTATAACTAACATCCACAATATCTGGTATACAACCAGACAATACTAGATATATAAAGAAGTAGTAAGTCATGCACTAACCAGGAGGAAAAAGTAGCAGAAGCAGATCCTGGGGAACAGAATGATTTCATGGAGAATTTTAACTTTAGAAATATGGAAATGTGAAAAATGAAAACCAAATCTCTGAATTTCAAATACAGTATCTGAAAATCTTTTTAAATCATTAAATAAGAAAAATAACAAATTAGGCACTGCAGATTTATGAAATTTGAAGAGAGATTCCTTGATAATGGGACAATATCAAACAATAAAACTAACGTGCACATATTTACAGTCCCCGAGGAGAGAAGAGAGTATGACAGAAAAATAATTTGACAATTTCCAAAGTTTTATGAAAAGCAAAAAACTCAGCAAATCACAACTGACATCACACACCCACACAACACAGCCCCCAAGTGCTTTTAAACTTAAAAACCAAAGAGAAAACTCTGTCAGCATCCAAACATAAAAGACACATTACACAGAGTAAACAACAACAAAATATAACAGACTTCTTATGAGAAACAATAGAGGCTGTGCCCTCCCTGGTGGCCCAGGGGATTAAAATGTAGCTCTTTGAAGCAGCCACTGGAGCCCCACTTCCATCCCCAACTAGGAAGCTGATCCACATGGCACAGCAGACCTCCCCTGTCTCCCTCACTGCTCCCCTGAGCAATGTATTTCAGTTAATCTGCCTGTTCTGCTCCCTGCTCTGTCTCTGGTGAATCCTCTCACTGCTCCTGCACTTCGAGCCTATACCCCAGTGCTGTATGCATAAGTAAATAAATATTTTTTCAAAAGATACACCTTTTTATATAAGACCATCCCATACAAGATGGGCAATATCATTGGCTATTAGGAAAATGCAACTGAAACTAGACATCTATTAAAGTGAGTAAAGTTGGACGAATCGTACCAACTGTTGGAGAGCATATCGAACAACTGGGATTCCTAAACACACTGGTGGGAATGGAAGACAATACAACTACATTGGAAACAAAGAGGGAGGTTTTTCAGAGTTGAACACACACCTACCTTAACATCCATTCATTCTACCTCTAAGAAAATAAAAGAATATCCCATACAAAAGACTTGTCATGATCATTCACAACCACTTTATTCATAACACCCCAAACTGAAAGCAATGCAAATACCCATGGAGAGTTGAATGTGTAAACAAATAATGATATGGCCACACAATGGAATACTAAGCAATAAAAAGGAATGGACTATTAATTATCTGGAACATGGATGAGTCTCAAGATAACTTTGCTGAGTGAAATTTCACTCAATTCTTATATGCAGAACATGAAAACAACTCCTTCAAATGAATAGTGAAAAGCCAAACTAAATAAATACATTTTAAAGATTTTTTAAAAGATTTATTTATTTGTGCATATAGAACTGGGGTACAGGCCAGAGGTGTGGTGAGTGAGAGGATTCACCAGAGACATAGTAGGGAGCAGAACAGGCAGATTGACAAAGTATACAGCTGAGGGGAGCAGCGGGTGGGTCAGGAGAGGTCTGCCATGCCATGTGGGTCAGCTCCCTGGCCGAGGATTGGACTTGTGCTGCAGTGGCTTCAGAGATCTTCATAATGCAGTGCTTTAACCCATTGTGCCACCAGAGAGAGCCCAAATTTGAACAATTTACAAAACAATCTGTTAGGAAGTTGTTAAGCCCATGAAAAGGTAGTCAGCATCATTAGCCATCATTAGGGAAATCAAAATTAAAACTATAATAAGAGGCCCTCCCTGGTGGCGCAGCGGGTTAAAGCACAGCACTGAGAATCTAAAGCCACTTCCACATGAGTTCGATTCCCGCCTGCCCCGGAGGTGACCACATGGTGTGGCAGACCTCTCCTGACCTGCCCACTGCTCCCCTCAGCAGTGTACTTCATTGATCTGCCTGTTCTGTTCCCACTCTGTCTCTGGTGAAGCCTCTCACCGCCCCTGAGCCTCTGGCCTGTACCCCAGTTCTGTATGCACAAATAAAAATAAATCTTTAAAAAAAAAAAAAACTATAATAAGATTTCACTACACACTCACTGAATGGCTAAAATTCGCGACTGACAACCTCAAATACTGATGAGGATGTAAAACGGCTGGATTCTCTTACAGTCTTGATGGGAGTGGAAAATAGTTCCGTGGAAAGCTGGCAATGTCTATTAAAACTAAGCATATGCCTGCCCTCTGACTCAGCAATTTCACTCCTAAGTATGAATGTAAGGAACCGAAAAACGTCTACCGAAAGGCTGTATGAGAGTGTTCATAGTGGCTTATTTATAATAGACAAAAACTGAAAATCACCCAACAGAGTGGATAAGTAGAAAGAAATGTAGCAATATATTCATATAGCAGAATATTACTCAGCAAGAAGAAAACAAACTACTGCTACAAACAACATTACATTGAGCAGAAGAAACGACACCAGCGAGTACATATTACGAGATTACGTTAATATGCAGCCCTGAACAGTGCTGCTTAAAGAATAGCTCAAAGCTCAACTGAACAAGGCCTGCAGATGGAACCAGTCCTCAAAGATAGAGCATGTTGACAGGATATTGTTTAGGAATGTTATCTGGTTGGAGATGCGAACATGTATAACGGCACTCAAGTAGAGCTCTGTGTGTGGATTTCTTTTGTTCCAGTAACAGTAGTCTTTTTTATTGACGCGATATTGGTTTATAACAATGTATGGGTTTCAGGTGTACAACCTTTTTTTTTTTTTTTAAAGATTGATTTATTTATGCACACAGAACTGGGGTACAGACCAGAAGTGCAGGGGCGGTGAGAGAATTCACCAGAGACAGAGTGGGGAGCAGAACAGTCTAACTGACAAAGTACATTGCTGAGGGGAGCAGCGGGCGGGTCAGGAGAGGTCTGCCACGCCATGTGGGTCACCACTGGGGCAGGCAGGGATCGAACTCGTGCTGAAGTGGCTTTAGCTTCTCAGTGCTGTGCTTTAACCCATTGGCCACCAGGGAGGGCCCCAGGTGTCCAACCTTTTAAATCAATATCTGTACACATTTCTTTCCACTCATCACCAAATTTTTAATTTCCATCCATCACCATATAGTTAGTTCCTTTTTTCCCAATAGGCCCATCTCCTCACTCTGCTTCCCTGTGACTAACCACCACTTTGTAAAGTCTAAAAGTTTGTTTTTATTTATAAACAACTTTTATTAAGTGTTTGCTTGGGGCTAAGTTTGCTACATACATCATTTCACCTGTTACAACACTAAAAAGCACTGTTCTCTTCTCTCAAAAAGGGAAACTGAGATTCAGGGCATTTCAACACCACCAGCCTTTGTTTTTTCTCTTTGCACTTTACTGGACTGCACTACCCACACAACACACCTAGCCTTCTGAGCTTCCGTTTCTTTAACTATAAACTGAAGTGCTTGCACTTCCTGATCTTTGGGGCCTCACTGGCTTTCATTTTCCATGGTCTAACAGCAGCTATTGCCAAACACCACCTCTAAAAAAAATCCCCCGCTCAGAGCCAAATGTCCCTGCTGCCTCCTCCCAGCTACAGTTGTTGGTGCACAGGTGAACACGTCACTGAAGTAGCGTCAGTCAGATTCATTCCTTCTGGTGAATTTGGAATAGGCAAGATGATGTGAACACCCATCTGCAAAACACTGGGTTTGAGGTGTGCGTGTACAGTCAAAGGTGTGGGAGAGCAGGAGCCAAGGGCAAAAGGAGAGAGAAGTAAACCTGACACAAGCATCAGAAGTTGCTCAGTGGGACAGAGGGAGCATCGCGCCAGTCTCTAGCCCATAAGGCCCTGCTTCACCCGGTCCTGTCATTGTTCCCTGTTTCCATTTCAGAAACAGGGAACTTCAAGCCCCTGTGTGGACAAGTGCACTCTGTTCCTCGCACCCAAACTTGACATCTTTTCTGGCTACCCAGCATCTTTAAATTACTACTTTTCAGAAATTTCCTACATGATAAGTCCTACCTTCTTAAGATAGAAGCAGAAACTCTTTCCCAACTTTCCTTGCATTTACTGCCCAAGCCTGTGACGGGGCATTGTCCATCAGGCGCACGCAGCATAATTTGCATTCAGAGGTAAGCACTGAGCAGAAACTTTTCTGGACAGGGTGGAGGCAGCAGGTGATCTGGCCTTCAGGGTGTCATGGTGAAATTTCTGGCACCAGCACCCAGACTGATACCTGTGAGCTGCCAGGTACAGCCTCCAGTGGCGGTGGCCACAAGGGCTCCCTAGGAGCGGCCCCAAGACCTGGTTCAAGCCCTGCTCTGGGCAGTCGGCCTCCAGAAAGGAAGCCAGAAGTCACTTTAGATCCCTAATAAATCTTGTCCTCAAGGACCTGGGGGGGGGGGGGTTCCGGTTTACAAAATTCCTAAGCAGCATCCAGAGTAAGATAGACTTCCTTGCTCTCTCTAATAACATCCCCTCTCCCCTGAAGAATCTCGTGGACTTTTCACCTTAAAAGAGAAAATGCAGGACCAGGCAGTGCAAGGAAGGCACCCGCCAATGCAAGGAAGTTCCTTGCCAGGCATTGACGGGAAATGTATGAAATTGAATCAAAAGGTGTGTAGGCCATCCCTGATTTTTCCAAATCCAAGTGAAAAGTGGCCTCTCCTGGAATCAGCAGTCATCATTCCAGAAACAAATCTCCTTGGCTGCTCAGAGCTGAGTTCCATGGGAATACTTTGGCCAGAAAAAAAAATATTTACAAATTGAAATAAAGATCAGTTTGTGAAAAGAGAAAGTCAAGCTCCTTGGCAGTTGCTTAGCAATTTTTCTTCTCACACCATTATTTTTGGGAAGGATCCATGTGGAAAGCAGAAAAAAACTTCAGTGCTTTTATTCCCAGTCTGAGGTAGGGAAGGGAAAATGTGAAATTCCACAGAGCTGGCCAGCCTCTGTCATAGCTGGGGATTCAGATTGGCATGTGGGGCTTTGCAGAGCATTCATTACAGCAACTCACCCTGAGGGCCACTCACTCTGGTTCTCTTGCACTCTGAGAACACTCTGCCTTTCATCCCTCTTCCTTCTCTCACACTGCTTTTTTGTGTTGTTCTTTCTTCTTTTTCTTTTTTTTTTTTAACCTCAGACAACTTTCTATATCAGTTTTCTCATTTGTAACAGGTGGACAAGTATAAGGAAGAAATGAATTTGTAATGTTCGCAACAGCCATGAGAATACTGAGCAACGCTAACCAGAGCCACTTTTGTCACAAGATTAAATCCTGTCAAGAGACCAGTCCTTCAAGGACCATGTTGAAGTCTGCCTTAGTGGAGAAAGCAAGATATCAAGTGTCAGACTATTGAAGCTCTTACTACGAGTAGACTGCAAGGACGAATCCAGAATTGTTCACTACCTGGGCCGCACATTAGAATTGCCTGTGAGCTTTTTTTTTTTTTAAGTTAGTTTTACATATTTTTGTACATTTTTCCATCTCAGTTGCAATCCCCTTGGGTTTCCCATCACCAAATCACCCATGTGCCATCACCATACGCTTGGAAGCTATTAACCCACTCACAACCCACAATGTCCAGGTCATACACCCAACCAGTTATATCAGAATCTTCAGGGATAGAACTTGGCATTAGTGTTGTTTAAGCTCCATGAGTAATCTAAGGTAAATGCAGTCCAAGTAAAAAACCAAAGGTCTAGTGGACCAACTTTGTTGTTTAAGCTCCATGAGTAATCTAAGGTAAATGCAGTCCAAGTAAAAAACCAAAGGGCTAGTGGACCAACTTTGTAAAAATGGGATTTATCTGTGTGTTATAAAATGTTGCATAGTGTAAGGCAGGGTTACCATATGCTCCAGCAATTCTGCTCCTAGGTATCTACTGAAAGGAATTGAAAAGGGTTCTAACAAATGCTTGTACATGAATGTTTATAACAGCATTATTCATAATAACCAAAAGGCATAAATAATAAATGCTTATCAACAGCAGACTGGATAAACAAAACATGGTCTGCTCACACTGGAATATTATGCAGCCATGAAAACGAACAAAATACTGACACATGCTAAACATGCATGAATCTCAAGCACATTATGCTAAGTAAAAGGCACAAAAAGTAGATTAATGGTTGCCATTGGTTGATGAGGGAAAAGTGCGCAGTGTCTACTTAACAGGTATGGGGTTTCTTTTCATGGTGATGAAAATGTTTTGGAATAAGAAGTGGTAGCTGGACAACACTGTAAGGGTCTTAAATCCTGCTGAATTATATACTTAAAAATGGTTCACTTTACGTTATGGAAATTTCCCTTCAATTTAAAAATATGTTACAAGGCTATTCTGGTGGTGCAGAGGTTAAAGTCTCAGCACTATGAAGCTGTCGGCAGCCACTATAGTATGCGTTATAGTATGCGTTCGATCCCCCACCAGGGAGCAAACCCACATGGTGCAGCAGACCTCTCCTTTCTCACCCACTGCTCTCCTCAGCAGTTTCACCTGTTCTGCTCCCCACTCTGTCTCTGGTGGATCCTCTCAAGCTCCCATCCCTGCCCCTGCACCTCTGGCCTACACCCCCCTTGTTGTTTGCATAAATAAAAATAAACAAATAAAAATATGTTACAAGGTGTCCTTGAATCTGGGCATATAGCAGAAATGTCTCCCAGCATTTGTATTCTGGTCTGATGTACTGGCCAGCCCCTGAGCTACAGGGAGACAGTGGTGGCCCCTGAGCTACAGGGAGACAGTGGTGGCTGGGTTCAGAAACCCCGAGGAATGTCTTAATGCAGACCGACTGAGGACTTGTGTGCCTTTCTAATATGTGCTTTTCCCCCTTGAGGTTTGCTGGGAAAACAGTTACTCATGGAATTTCCAACCACAGACTGAGTTTGGAGTGTTTCTTCAATCTCATTGTTTTCAAAGAACTTGTGTCCATGAAACCAAAATAGCAAGGGAAAATATGGTCAATTTTCTGGTCTCAGCAAATTCTGAACCACTTTGGGCCTAATTCATCCCCCCTCCCACTCCTGGCAAGTGCTACCCCCAATTGCTCCTCACGTCAAGATTCAGAGTTTTTTTCAAAACAAAACTATCTCAGGGTAAACAAATGCTGTAGGGGAGATCATCCCCACCCCAACCCCTGGCTCTGACTTTATGGTGACCTCAGAACTTGCTTCTCACACTAAGCAGCTATCTTTTGTGACAGGAATGAAAAGACCATGGATTCAAGCTGCAGCTTTGCTGGCCAAATTGAGTCACGGGAATGAAGAAATCACTTTGTTTCCAGAGGAGTGGTCTGCTGAGAGCCTGTGGACCTCGAGGTAGAGAGCTGTTCCTCAGCAGAGAAAACAGAAGATCTCAGAAAGATCTCTTGGCCTACACATTGATACAGTCTATACAGAAATAACTTAAGTGTTCAAACCAGTGAACTGTTCGAGGGAATATGAGGTAAGCACAGAGATAGTACCCAACATTTCACAGTGCCCAAGAAAGAGGATTTGTTCTGCTTGGAGTATAAAGCTGCTTTCTCCATTGAGCCTTTCTTTTTCCTTTTAAATCAAGTTGATTGAGGTATAATTTATTTGCAATAAAATATACCCATTTTAAGTGTACAACTCAGCAAGTTTAACAAATGTCTTTACCCATGTGTACAACCACCACTGCAATCAAGATTGACAACACTCCTACCTCCCAGAAAGTTTCCTCTGTCCTCTCGAACATCAGTCCCCTCCCCGTCCTTGACACCAGACAACCACCAATCTGCTTTCTGAACTATAGGTTCACTTTGCCATTCTAGAACTTCATACAAATGCAATCAAATGGTTCTTTCAGTCAACATTATGGTGTGGGATTCATCTATGTTGTTCTGAAACAACATAATTGATGGATCTTTGTAATGGCTGAGCAGTATTCTAGTGTATGGATTGACAAGATCTGGATTCAGTTACCTGTTTACATTTGAGTTGTTCCCATTTTTCACTTTTGTGACGAAAGCTGATGCAAGGACTTGTGTGCAAATCTTTTTTGTGGAAAAAAAAAACCTTTTTTGTACAAAACTCATAAGTGAGTTTTCATTTCTCATTTATCTAGGAGTGGGATTTGGGGGTTATATAGTAAAAGTATATGTTGAACATAATTACAGAGGAAACTGCCAAACTGTTCTCCAAAGAAGCCACACCACTTTACATCTCGACCAGTTGTGTATATCTCTTTTTTTAAACAATTTTTTTCAAAGACTTTATTTACTTTTTTTTTAAAGATTTATTAATTTATGCTCACAGAACGGGGGTACAGGCCAGAGGTGTGGTAGGTGAGAGGATTCACCAGAGACACAGGGGGGAGCAGAACAGGCAGATTGACAAAGTACACTGCTGAGGGAAGCAGCGGGCGGGCCAGGAGAGGTCTGCCATGTGGGTCACCCCACTGGCCGGGGATTGAACTCATGCTGCAGTGGCTAAGGACAGCCTCACAGTGCTGGCTTCCAACCTCTTGTACCACCAGGGAGGGCCCAAATCAGATATTTTGTATCATTCTAATCTGGGTGGCTTCACCCATTCATCAAACTTTCATCAAGCACCTACTCTGTCTTAGCCTGTAAAAACAGGGTGAATAGGCCCTCCCTGGTGGCACAGCGCATTAAAGCACAGCACTAAGAAGCTAAAGCCACTTCTGCATGAGTTCAATCCCCGCCCTGGAGGTGATCCACATGGCACAGACCTCTCCTGGCCCGCCCGCGGCTCCCCTCAGCAGTATACTTCATGATCTGCCTGTTCTGCTCCCCGCTCTGTCTCTGGTGAATCCTCTCACCACCCCTGCACCTCTGGCCTGTACCCCAGTTCTGTGTAAATTAAAAAAAAATAACCACAGGGTGAATAAAACACAAACCCTGGTCTTTTTCTAAAACTAGTGGTTTTAGTGTAAGTAGATGGCAAAAGACCCTGTAAAACAAGTTCAGGAACTGGGTTATTATGCTGTGGAGAGCAGCAAGACCCCAAGGGGGTAAGAGGAGTGGCCATTCCGAGAGACCAGTGTCTGAGAATTTCTGTTTCAGTTCTACCCGGATTTACCCTGCTAGGAGCTACTTGTAATTCCAGCACGGCCTTATTTTGCCAGGCACATTTAATTACATTTTTCTAGTCCAGGAGGGAGAGTCCTATCCCTGCCTGCTTTGCAGGAACATGTCATCCTTCATCCTTGTGACTTGCACTCAGTAATATTGTCTGTGCTGCTTGAGTGTGTTTTAAATTAAAGCACCAGGGAATGTGGAGATGGTCATTAAGTTTAAGTGCATCTATTGTTAGCAAATGATGTCACTGCTAAGTTCTCCAACTTGTCACAAGAAGTCTGGATATATTTCAGGCTTCTGCAGCAAGGACAGTCCCTGTTTTGCAGCGCACAGGCTATGAATACTATCTGCATTCTGTGAGGAGCAGGAGAGCTTTTGGTGCACATTTAAAATAACATTGGCTCTCAGAAGCAAACATTCTGTCCCAATGAGTCAATCAAACTTCATACCCTTCTAGGTAGGACAAATGGCAAGGAGCTAGCTTGGTAATTATATAAATGTCAACCTCTGTTTTTTGGAGGCTTCTGAAGGTAGAAAGTCATGTCCTATTACCATAATGTCCCTGAGCCCTGTTCCAATTTTTTTCTTATTTATTTATTGTCTCCGCGAGAGAATATAAGTTTCTCCAGCACAAATGTTATGCAGTTATATCCCTCATCATCTCCCTGCGTCTACTAAAGCAACCATGTGTACCTGTTGAGTCACAGAATAGAGCAAGTTTTCTCTTTAAAAAGGTAGGCTGAAGAGTAGGAAAATTCTATTACTGCTGTCTTAGAAGTGTCTGGGGAAAATATCTCTACCAACACTGCACACAGAGGTCTCTTACATGGATAGTTATAACCTCAAAAATCAAATTCTCTCAAGGATCAGAAAAACCTAGAATGTGTAGATAACTTAACAAGGAATTTTTCCTTGAATGATCTCAGTTGATTTGAGCAGCTGGAGCTGCAGAGGTGTGGAAAAGTTTGTGATGAGTCTTTTTGCTATGTTAACACCCAGACAATAACAGGATAAAAACTTAGGGGCAGTTTAAACATCGATATCACACAATCCACACATATTCCTCACTTTCCCTTCTTCCTTTCAGAAGATGCTTTCTTTAAGAGATTTCTTGAACTAAGTGAGCTTAAAATAATGCAATTGGAAAACCACTGTTATTTTTGGTGATCATACCAATGAATCATATCTGAAATCAGAATAAGAAAGTCCATTTATTTGGCTCAGGAGTTTTGTTTTTAAAAAAGGGACAAACAAAACACCCCACCACCTACTGTTTTTGCTCATTGTCAGTAGCCTCCCCATGCTCAAACCTTCAAGGAAAACTAATGGGAACTGCTGTCGAGGTAGAGCTTTCTGGAAGCCACTTGAAGACCCACCTCCCTGGGGAAAATCTCTGCTAGGGGACAGAAGGAGCAGGCCTTGCACTCACCAAGCAGCGACAGAGCCAGCATCCTGCAGTCTTTCACACACCTGGTGGTGTAGAACCACCCCACTGCGGGCTCCCTACCTGAGGGGAGAAAAACGTGGTCACTGGGCACCACAAGGGGTCCCTTGAGAAGGCAGATGCTCGGTCCCCACACTCCACACCGCCTGCTGAATGCCCACACTCATTCCCCCCCCCCCACCTTGGTGTTTGGCTAAGGGAAATCAGTAACAACCCACATTAGCACGATCAGCAACTCCCTCCCAATGGAAAGCTTGGAACCCTTCATCAGGCCAAACCCTGTCTGCCAGTCAAAAGGGAGCACTGGCAACCCAGCGAGAAAGTGGTCCAAGGAACCCTCTGCCAAGGGGCCTCAGTGAGCTGTCCCCAAATGCCACTTACCATCCTGGCGGGCTACCTGCTCCTCCTGTGGAGCCACCCTCTGCTCCCCCAGCCCATGGATCCCCCAAGTCAGGCAGAGGCAGAAAAATACTCCAACTGGAGAAGCAAAGCCAGGAAGGGGAGGGAGCGGGCTAAGGAGGAGCAGTTGCTGGTGCAGGCCTGACTGCTTATTTATCATTCTCCAGAGTTAATGGCAGGAAAATCCTGTATCAGATGAGGATTAACAGAGATGAAAGAATGTGTGTGCCTTTTGAATCACCAAAGCCAACAGCAGATTTTGCTGACACACCAATCGGCTTTGTCCTCTGGCCTCAGCCACGCTGGCCCTCCGCCCTCTCCATCTGCTTCTGTCCCTTTCTCTCCTTAAACTCTCCACAGACCCCGCCTGCTGCGCTGACCCCAACCCCAGCCGCAAGCAATATGCAGTCAGAAGTTGGCTTTTTGCCACCCAAAGAGCATTATCAGCATTTTCAACAAGGACATGTTATATAACTTGGAGAGATGGGGAAAGGACAAGACAGCTTCAAATAATGATATTTTCGAGAAATGCAGGCTGCAGACTTCTCTTCCTTGGAGGAGTCGATGGTGGATGAAGCAAAGCACACTGTGGTGCGGACTCCAGTCTGGTTTCTGGGTTGAGGGTGCACGGGGTGCCGCCCAGGCCAGCACAGATCTGGGCCATTTTCTTTTCTTTTTATTTTAGGATTTATTTTTATTTATTTATATCACAAGAACTAGGGAACAGGCCAGAGGTGTGGGGGTGTGAGAGGAGTCCCCAGAGACAGAGTGTACAGGCAGATGTACTGAAATACACTGCTGAGGGGAGCAGCGGGTGAGACAGGAGAGGCCTGCTGTGCCATGTGGGTCACCCCTTGGCCAGGGGTCGAACTCATGCTGCGGTGGCTGCAATAGCTTCATAGTGCTGAGACTTTAACTTCTCTGCCACCAGGGAGGCCCAAGGCCCTTCAAAACCTAACTGCTGTTTCTAAGCCCATCCTGAGTTAGGCACATGTCAGGCAGAGAGGTCTGCTAGGCCCATGGCCACTGGCAGCAGCAATAGTATGAGGGGCTGGTTAGGAATTCAGAATCTCAGCACCCACACCCCTACCGCAGACCTCTGAATTCAGCTTCTGCATTTTAGCAAGGGTCCTATGCCTAGCAAACTGCAGCACGAAAGTCCCAATTTAGGGAAGTGGCCGAAGAGGCCTGACCAAGGTGGTGGCCACAGTTCTGCTGCCCCACATTCTTCTGGCCCCAGCATCTGCCGCAGCACCAGGCCTGGTTCCAGGGCCTGGACGTCTGTTCTGTTAGGACGGTGCTCCAGGTCTTATCTGTGGCAACCTGCCACCTTCTGGCACTGCCAAAGGGTGTGCTGGCAGTTCCCTTCCCTAAACAAGGGTTCTGGGTGTGAATCGAGATGCCTGATTCATTTACCCTGTGCCCTGGGGAATTTTCTCCCATTTGCACCATCCGATGACTGAACTTGCCATGACCTCTGCGGGAAAGGAGGCAGTGCTGGAGCTGGGGCAGGGATGTGGAGAAGGAAGCCCCCAAGGGGCAGCTCACCCTGCACCAGTGGAGAATGGACAGCACCCCTCTGCTGTCCTCGGGTGTTGCAGGCCTTCTTGCTCCTTCATTTCCTGTGTTGGCTCAAGGGTCCCACTCCCCCTGCAGCAAGCCAGAGGCTGAAACGTGGCGGACAGCCCTTCTGCGGCCCACTAGGTCAGCCTCACCTTCAGTCCTCTTCAGGTTAGTGGGCCTGTTGCTAGGAGCCGAGGAGCTCTCTGAGGAAAACCTTCTCTGCCTGTGAAATCAAACATCTCTCCCTAGTAGAAAATAAGGAGCAATCAGGGACTCTCAGGGGAGAGCGGAAGGGGCCTGCCCACAGGGACTCCCACTGGCAACTGGGAGATCGATCGGCAGACTTGGACTCAAAACCTTGCCTCAGAGGCAAAGAAGAAAACAAGGACATAGAGGGGTTGTCACAGAGCAAGAGAACTGAGTGGTGTACCCCCAAGGAGAGACTTCAGACTGGTCCCTGTTAAACAGCGATCAAGATAGCCTGCCCCAAGTCCCTGGGGGCTTAGGGTAGATTGTACCAAAGCAGGGTCTCCTTGCTGGCTGCTGGTGACCAATGGAAGGGGCTGGAGAAGGGAGGAGGGGTAGCCCATGATGCATCCCTTTGCCTTTGCAGGTGGCCTTCTAGAAAAACTGGTCAGCAGAGTGGGTATGGGAAGCCCTTGTGTTTCTTTGTAATTCTGCTCCAGCAGGTTGGGGGGTAGACAGGCGGACCCAGCAAGGGGCTTCAACGAAGACTAGACAAAATTCCTCCTTCAGGTTCAGATGTCCAGCAGCTTACTAAACTGTGCTCTTTTACTGTTCCTTCCCTGCTCCCAGCTTGTACATACATACATACACGCACCACATGGAGACAAGACCAGTCCACCTAGGCAGAGGGCCTGGGCCGGGAGAGCCTCACCCCAAGCAAATGCAAGGCAGGGCTTCAGGTTTGATGCGAGGCAGGTGGGCAAACCCCCGGCACACCCCGGGAAGGAAGTTGGCCATCCTTTGTTGGAGACCTTTTACAGAGAGCAAACCTCTGGCCAAAATGCAATAGGAAATGTCCTCATGCTTAGTTCGGGTTACCCCAGAAGCAGATCTTAAAACCAGGACATGAGTGGAAGGTCTTGAATTGGGAGCCCATTGGGGGAGCAGCCACAGAGACAGGGCCCTGTGAGCAAGTGGAGACTTTTTCCAGCAAACTGGGGAACAGAATGATTTCAACTACAGGGCTGAGAGCCAACTCTCTTATCTAGCAGTCCTCCTCCTGGGTAGAGAGAGGAGATAAGGCTGCTTTTCATTCTCCAGCAGCCTCTGCCTACCAGCAAAATAGCATAGATGCACTGATTCCAAAGAAAACTTCTTTCCAGAACCATCTCTTAGGACAAACCAGGTGGTGAGAGGATTCCTTATAAAAGCTGGGAATTGCGAACCTGCCCCAATTTGAAACTGGAAAAGCGCCCATTCGTTACCAGGAGAGGTGCAGAGACAGGCATCATAACTTGTGCTCTGGGCAGAGTTGCCCCAGGACAGGCTGTAGGACCTTGTCCTGCTCTGATAGTGAAGCTGCCCTTCAGGAACTTCTAGATGGGGTCGCCCCACCCTACTACTGCAGATCTCAGTACTGGAGGCTTGCCTGCTATTAGGACACAGACCTGCCTCTAAGCTCTCTACACTGTGCTCACTATTCGCACACTCAGATGCTGAATGGCCCCCTGATCTCTGTTCCTTTCTTCCCTATTTCTCCACCTGCTGAAACCCCAGCCTTTCCAACAGGCTTAGTACAAGTGCTACTTCCTCTAGGAAATTAGCCCTTTCCTGGCACCCTCCCTCCTCTCCTTCGGCCTCTCCTGGCACCTGTTAGATGGCCCAGGACTGTACTTCATTGAATCTGCTCCTCTTGGCCAAGCAGGAACGAGGCCCCGGGCAGGTTGTCACAGGCCAAGGGACTTGCCACGTTCTTGGTACCTGGGACCTCTGAATACTCTGCCCGCTCCATTCTTGGTCCATCCCAAGGATAGACAGCGCCATCCATGTGCACACTGGAGAGATGGCCTTAAGGAGCAACTGTTTGCAGAGATTGGACAGAACTCAGGCGTGAGAATGTGTGGCATTCTCTTGAGTGTGCGGGCCTTGGTGGTGTGGGATGGATCTGGCTAGGAAGCAAGGGAGGCCCCATCACAGACCTGGAGCTGAGGCTGCTCAGAATGCTGAGGAATGTAAAAAAACCAAACTTGAACTTGGCTTTACAGGTAGTTACAGAAATGTTTCTATAGGTGGGAGAATAGAACATATATTTTTCAAACAGTTTGTAAGCCTAATATACAACTTCTAAATATTTAGACATATAGTATGTGGCGATCTTGCGTACTCTTGCCCTGGGTCCCACAAACATGAGGGGGGAAGCCTGTGTTTGGCAAACAAGTGGAGGTGCACAAATGTCTGCTAAAGAGAATTGAACCCCGGGTGAGAATTTGAATGGGGAGCTACAGAAAGGGATTGGGGAGAGGGACAGCCTCGGCCCCTGGCCCACCTTTTTCACTGACTGACCAGGTGGTGTCAGGACAGGCACCTGCAGCCCCCAACCCTATAGTACTAGAAACACTTTCCATACCCTAGTCATTCTCCGAGGAGACTGACACCCACAAAGTTTAAGTGACCGTAGTGGAAGTGGACCTCAGACCCAGTTCTCCTGTCTCCCATCTGAGACCCTAGCAAGACGGGATCACCGAAGACCCCAGAGGTCCCTGGCTGCCTGCGCAGGGGGAAGCAGCAGGCGGAGGCAGCCATTGCACTTCCTGCAGGGCGCCCCTAAACTACCCTACGCTGAGCCGTGCTGTCGTTCAGGCACAAAACTCCTTTGATCTCTCTTAGCCACTACCCTGTTTCCCTGTTGTTTCACTTCCGACCTTCCCACCCAAATTCGACTCAAAGGGATCAACTGGGGCTCAGGGGCCTCTTCTGGAATTGGCTGGGGGGAGGGGCTGGAGAAGTGCATTCTGCCCACCCCTGATGGAATGAGGTCGCCTCCGCTGCAGGCCCAGACACAGTCGGGGCGCGAGCTCGCGCCCCCTTCCGTCCCCTCAGGCACAGGCCGCGAGACAGCGGTAATTGAGGGGCGGTAGTCAGCTAGTCACTGCTCTGGACGTTGCACCCCAGTTCCTCTCTCTTTCCCTCCTCCCCTCCCCCGGCGTCGGAGAACGAGTTCAGCTCGCTAGCCCCGATTGGCAACCACGCGTGACACAGTGGTTTTCTTCCCCCTTAAGGTCACGTCCTTGCGAAACCGCTGCAGCTTCTGCAGCATCCGCCCCGCCCCGGAGGCGGAGAGGCGGAGCATCCCGGAGCTGGCCCCACTCCGCCCCTAGCCGCGCGCCGCGTGGCCGCCAGAGGGTGCTGAGGCCCCGGTGCCCGGACGGGGTGGCCCCCACCCCCGCGCCGCTCTCACCAGCTCCGCGGGGCGGGGCAAGGGCCCCGGGAAATTCCCAGGGCGCGTCTGTTCCGGAAACGTTAGTCACGCACCTGGAGCCGCAAAATGTCCGGCTAGAGGGAATGCCAGACCGGGGACCTACCAAAGGTCACATCCTTGGGTGGGTGGGGGTGGAGGTCCTCCAGCGCCTCCTGACCCGGCCATGTGGCTCTAACAGAGGCTGATCTGTACTAGAAGAAGAGCAGGCCCTGGTTCCCTTCCTCCCATTGCGGTCATCAAATACTGCCCACTGCCGAAACATACACCTCCTTGAGCCCCTTTTAACACCTTCGTTCTTGACACATCAAAAGTTTACTTCCCTTCAGATGCCACTGACAGGAAACAGCGTTCCAGGTGTGGGGCAGACAAAGAACAACCTGAGCCGGAAATACTTCATTATTTCACAAGACAAGCCCTTGTGGAGTGGTTCCACTGGCCCAAGGTGGAGGAAGCATCAAAAAGAAGTGACTGTAATGAACTGCAAGGTATCAAATGCTGAATACATTCTGAAAAGTAATAATTACAGGGCAAAACTCAAATGGTTTAAGGTAACCGTATTCACTAGTTAATGAGGGAGAGTTTTTTAATAAACTGTTTTTTTTTACTCACAGCTAATAAATGTAGAGGTGATGGAATGAGAAATCATGGTGTTGCAGTGAAATTACTGATCATCCAAAACACACAAGTAAATTTCAGGTGGCTCTTGATGTGGGCTTACTCAGAGTACCCAGCTTGCGCTACCATTTAAACAAGTAGGAAGGATGGAAAAATATGTTAAAAGACACCAATGATACAATGAGCTAAATATAGACTGTGGAAAGTTCTGCAGGGCAATTGATCCAGTTTTTCCTATAAATGAATGGAATAGAGGAAGAGTGGGAAGATGTAAAGGAGTAAAAGAGATGTAAGTAAAAGCAAGTTAACAATAAATGCAATGGTCCCTCCCTAGTGGCTCAGTGGGTTAAAGCACAACACTATGAAGCAATTCAGTATGAGTTCGATCCCTGGCCAAGAAAGTGACCACATGGTGCAGCAGACCTCTCCTGACCCACCCCCTGCTCCCCTCAGCAGTGTATTACTGTACAGCTGCCTGTTCTGCTCCCCACTCTGTCTTTGGTGAAGCGTCTCAGCCTTCCCCACCACCCTCAACCCTCCTCACCTCTGGACTATACCCCGTTCTTGTATGCATAAATAAATAAATCTTTTTAAAAAAACAATACAATGTTTGGACAGTTTTGAAAGAATCAGTAGGAATGAAATGCAGGCTAAGTGTTAGATATACAGAATTGGTTTTCTATTGGGTGTGATAATAGCCTTATGGTTTTATTTTTAAAGTTGTATGCACAAGGGAAAAAAATAAAGTATTTATAGTGAGATGATATAATGTCCAGAATTTGCCCTAAAATACTCCCACAAAATAAGTGATAGGATGGGATTAAAACAAAACAGCAGCCAAGTTGATAACTGTGCAAACTGGGTGATGAATATACGAGGGTTTCTCTACTTTTGTGTGTTTGAAAAAAATGTTAGACCCTTCATTTGGCCCCTTTCGGATAAAGAGGGGAAAACATTTTTCTATTTTTCTGCATTCTCCTCCATTCCTATCAACCTTCCTATATTTCTCTTACTTGAAATGAAAACAACTTACAAAAAATGCAATAATTAGCACTTCTCCTTCAATCTATAACTATACTATACATAACTCAGAACTCAAAATGGTTAAACCAAATAGGCAAGTGAGACTCAGAAACTCTGAGGTTTATGGCCTTGGATTTGTCTGGGTTTTCTTATTTGTTTTTCCCTTTGTTTGAACAACAACCAGAGGTGACTTATAATAAGTAATACTTTCTTATGCACTCCTAAGAATGCTGTTTTGGCTCCGGTGTCTAGAGCGTCAAGGTATGAACAAATTTGCACTTCTCATTTAAAACTTCTGAATGTCAATTCTTGGTGGAAGCGAAGGGGAAAGGTTGAACTTATTGTTGAGCTGTGGAGAGACAGCTTTATTCTGCTCAAATCCTTCCCCCTCCATAGAAGTCTTGGCTTGTGTTTCACTTTCCTCTTTTGTAAAATGAGGCTGCTTTAATTCTTCTTAGTGGAGTTATAAGAGCTAATTAAAGGCTGTGGAGGCACTTTTTAAAAAGATCCTAAGATGTACCATACTTGAGAAGTGAAAACTATCATTAATATATTTTAATCATCATGTTAAATACCCACATAGACACACCCACCTCTTCTCCATTCAGGCAGATTTTTGCAAAGGTGTAATTAAGAATGATGACGTCATAACCACAGAATCCCACTTTCATCCTGAAAGCTGCAAAGTTCTCAAATACTAACTCCTTATTAGACTTCTAAACATTTTAAAAGTACAAAACCCCCATATCAGAGGAAAAGCAATGCTGGAAAGAGAAACATTCTCTTTGTAAACAGAGTAAAAGAACATTTTCAAGTAGACATCTTTTCAGTAAGTGTGCCAAGAACCCAGAGGGCAACAGTAATAAAATAAAATAAAATGCTGAAATTGCTGTTTGGAGAATCAACTTGGCTGCCTCCAAAAAGACTCTCAGAGATCTGTACTTGTCTTTTAAGTCCTTAGCAGGAAGGAGGAGCCTCAAGATTCTCGACTCCTGGCACCTGGAGAGGGATCCCAGGTAACTTTTTAGCCACTAAACGCCAACCCCTGTGGGCAATAGTGACACTGATAATCCAGACAGCAGCTACATCAGCTCTTTGCAATTCTAATGCAGTGGGCTCAAACCCCCTTGTGGAGGAAAACACTGTCATAGTTCAACATCTACAGGAAACCACGGAAGAGTGGGGTGCAGCAAGACAATGGTACCCTTTACCTAGAGACTTTCGGTTCTGCTTTCTGGCTCGCTCAGAATTCTCTCACTTACATTTTACTTCTTGTTTTTTCTCCATTCCAGGTCAACCTTAACATGTAATACAGCCTTTTTTCCTTGATCTCCCCAAGATACCCTCACCAGAACGGCTGTGGATGTGTAGCAGACTTTTGCTGAGAATTTGGAGGCAGCCATGGGAGATTAACTCACTGGGGAGCACAGAGGAGAGCTTAAGACCCAACAGTAGCTACTTCAGCCACACTCTTCCCGTTTCCCCGCGGGGCCCCTTCCCTGGGCGTGTCTCCCCCTCGGCTCCACCTCCAGCCACTCCGCGGAGCTTTTCCCCTCCCACACCTTTGTTCCTCTCGCTCCGAACTCGCTCAGACACCCGAAGTTCTTTCTTTTCTTCTGTTGAAGAGTCGCTTCAGTCTCATTCCCAGCTGACCCCAGCGTGTGATCTTCCCACAGCCACAATAGCCCATCAGTGTTTCTAAATAAAGGCAGTTCTCCCCCAAGAGTTCTATTACGTATCACTCAGGAATGTTTTTCAGAAATTAAAAATGTCTGCGGTAATCAGCAAAAAAAAAAAAAAAAAAGCCATCTAATAATGGCCCTAGACCAGCAGCTCTCAAACAATAGATTGCAGGGTTCCTCTCCACTTTTAGAAATCATTGAGAGTCCCTGGAGCATCAATTCATCCAGCTAGAGGAAAGTCTCAACTAATTCCAAAATAAAGTGTTGACATAATAAAACATACCTCTACACACATAAAATTAGAAATCAATAAAAAAAGAAACCCTGAGGATTCCAAAATGCCTTTGTGTGGGTTAGATCTATCAACATTGATTATTAAAAATTAAAAGTAAGAAATGTTTAAGATTTGTATTTACTTTATAAATAAACTCATTCCATGTTAATATAAATAGAACGCTTGTGGAAAATAGTTCTAGTTTCAAAAAAAGCCTTGTGAATGACACCATTTTCCATTTTTGCAAATCTTTTTCATGTCTGAACATAGAAGACAGCTGGATCCTCTATCTCCTACAGTTTCTTGTAATATCAAACACCATTCAGCCTCTGGAAGCATCCCCTGTTTCATGAGAAAATGAAGATTAAAAAAAGCAAATGTTATCTTAGCATTATTATGAAAATTGCTTTGTCCTTGTGGGGCCTATTAAAGGGTCTTTGAAATCCCCAGGAATGTCTAGAAAACACTCTCAGAACATAAAGACATTGATTGTTTATATAATATGAGGTTGAGGTGGTCTAAGATAAGTGGGTGCAGGGTTGATTTGACTGGTAAAGGCAAAGTCAGTGACTATATAAATAAAAATATTATTATTTAATTTTTAGCTGAAACATCTCATTCCAATAGAGATTCTAGTAGTGGAGCTGGAGTTAGTGGGTTTGGCACGCTGGGCCCCTAGGGTCACTCTGGGAAAGGTTTCCCCAGAGCTCCCCTTCAGCAGCACACAGCAAGTTTTGCAGGTGAGTTTCTCCACGACAGAGAAGTTCATTACATTTAAAGAGCAGGTTGATTGGGGAAAGGGACAGAAAAGTAACAGACACTTATATAGACACAAACGGGCAGGAGGAGCTGCCTGAGAGGAGCAGGCTTGCTGAGAGAGGCCTGCGTGGTCGCAGGCGGGCAGCCATGAGGAGAGCGGCCTCCGCTGAGGGAGGTCAGTGGAGAGAAGCTCCAGCAAGTGCAGGTCATGGGCAGGCAGGAGGCTACTGCCCTGCGGAGGGAGAGAATGGGTGGAAGGAAGCACCTGCATGGACACAGGTGGGCAGAGGACTGCTGCCCGGGCTGCTGCAGAGACTGCACCAGATAGACAGCTTCTCTCTGGGAGGGGTCACTCCTTGTGAGCCTAGGTTTGTTGTTAATTTTGAATAAACTATGTAGATTCTGAAAGGGACAGGAGTCTCCACAATGCTCTCAATCTCCATACCTTTGAGTCTACACTCTAGACAGTCCTGGCAGTCTGTTACCTGCTTGGGTCTTGTGCATTGTCACCTAGGCCTTGTCCCTTGAGGATCTGGAGACCTTCGGATCTATAAGCGGGGCAATGACTAAGCTTATCACTTCTACCATCAACTCCTAGGGAGTCTTTTGTGCCTCCTTTGGATTTTCTAGTCTTTCCATAGAACACAAATGGAAACAAAATAAACTGGGTATCTACAGTACAAATTTTTCTAAAAATATATTTTCTAATCAAAGCAAAGAACTAGAACAAGATAGAAAACATTACAGGAAAATAGAAAGAAGCTAAGGTTGGTGCCTAAAAGTTATTGTAACGGGGGGGCCCCAAGAAAAGGGAAAGTTCCAGGTTCCCTGCGCCACCCAGGAGGTTGGAGCTGAGCAGAGAAAAGGAGAGAAGAGCAGGAATCTGAGGAGGAAGGAAGCAGGATGGAGAGCCAGAAGGAGCCCTGAGGAAGCCACATGGAGCAAAGAGAGACATGTGAAGAAACCGTGCTTGTTTCTTGACCCTGGACTGGTTCAAACAGATGTGGGTGAGAGACCCGTGGGGAGGTGACTATGGCAGTGTTTATCTTGATTTTGATTTTGCTCTTTTCCTGCCAGACTTGTCTGGCCATTGCTGACCCTTTTCTATGGGCCCCGGCCAGAAGGTGCTTTAGTCTTGTGGCAGCTTTCAGGCCTTGCTTTGGGCCAATCCCTTTTGGGTGGACTTTTGCCCATGAGGGGATGTGTAACTTCAGATGTTTGATTTGGAATTATGTTCTTTGTCTTCCATACTATATACTCATTGCATTAAAGCTCCTTTTCATTAAAGTCTTGTATGTTTTGTCTTGATGTGGCAGATGGCAGAACCTATTTAGAGCATGCAGATTTGGGGGTTCAGTGGTGCCCCTCTCTCCCTTGCCCTGTAACATTATGACATAGGTTATTTGCTTGTTTTAGGGACAGGTTTCAGAATTAACTTCCACTTTCCTGCCAGCAGCCCAGGAAGATAGAAATGCAATTATAGCAATTTTGTTACAAACAATATTTTCTATGCCAGGCCCATGTAAGACAGGCAGGCAGGCAGATAGACATACAGGCACTATGCTACTTTAAAAAAAAAAAAAGGCAAAACAAAAATAAATAAGTCCTTAAAACAATCTCTATGATAATTACATTTACTACTTTGCGTGGGCAACAGGTCTTGGAAACTGAGTTGGAGTGAAAACAGGTCTTTGGATAACAATGCTTTTTTTTTTTAAGATTTATTTATGCACACAAGAACTAGGGTATAGGCCAGAGGTGGGGGCTGGGGTGAGAGAATTCCTCAGAGACCCAGTAGAGAGCAGAACAATGAGATCTACTGAAATACACTGCTGAGGGGAAGCAGTGGACAAGACAGGAGCGGTCTGCCGCGCCATGCGGTCACCTCCGGGGCAGGAGGGGATCGAACTCATGTGGAAGTGGCTTAAGCTTCTCTGTGTTGTGCTTTAACCCGCTGCGCCACCAGGGAGGTCCCCAAGATAGAATTTTTATAAGAATATCTAGCAACTGGCCCTCCCTGGTAGTGCAGCGGGTTAAAGCACAGCGGTGAGAAGCTAAAGCCACTTCAGCATGAGTTCCATTCCCGTCTGCCCCAGAGGTGATCCACTGGTCTGGCGGACCTCTCCTGGCCCACCCGCTGCTCCCCTCAGCAGTGTACTTCATTGATCTGCCTGTTCTGCTCCCCGCTCTGTGTGTGGTGAATCATCTCACCATCCCCGCACCTCTGGTCTGTACCCCAGTTCTATATGCATAAATAAATTAAAAAAAAAAAAGAATATCTAGCAACTATAGCTGATTGGGGGTGGAAATGTACAGAACAGAGAATAAAATTTTGAAACCTAGATTTCTAACATCCCTACATAAGCATTCAAAGAATCCTAAGTTAAAAATAGAAGTAAATACTAGAACAAAACAGTTGTATAAAAGTCTAATATATTGTAAGTGGTAGAAAAACAGGCTGATTCATTAAGTTTATCTTCTCGTATAATTCAAAAGGAAACAAAATGTATAGCGGGCCCCATATGAGCTTCAAAAATAGAAAGGGAAAGAACAAAAACAAATTAAAATAAATTTAAAAGGAAATATGATATGGTCAAATTTCATCACTTAAAATATTAAATTTAACCATACTGAACTCTCCTATCAAAAGGCAGCATCCTGACTGTTAAAAGAACAAATTCCAACAATTGTTGGTTATAAGAGACACACAAACCAAAAAAGAAATCAACAGAGTAGCAATGTAAGAGGATATTCCTATGAGAATAGAAGAAAGCTGGGATTACTATTTTGGTAGCAGATAAAGCAGATGTCATAGCAAAAGGCAGTACAATAAATAAGTTCATTATGTAACGGTCAATGGTACATGAAATTATGAAAGTCAAAAAATACTACATTAACTATGATTATAAAACCCATTGCAACAAAATTCAGGAATGAAAATAGACAAAACTGCAAGAAGAAATAAAAACTATTATTTGTTTAATTGGCACGCTCAACATTCCATATTGAGAAATAATAGACAAAAATTGGAAAGTACTATATTATTGAACAACTCATTCAGTAAAAATTGGGGTGGGGGTGCTCACTAAATTCCAGGGCTTGTGCTACATGCTAGAAGACCATTCCATAAACTGAATTTAACAGGTATGTGGAGAAACCAAAGCAGCACAAGTTAATATAGTCTCTCTTCGAATATACCATTCACAAACAAACATACACAAAATCTTGATCCTATATTGGACCATTCTAGCACACATAAACATACTGACTTTGTTATTCAACGAAAGGCAAAATACCATCCAGCAAATGGTCAAACCACAAGGCATTAAAAAAAAATTTTAATAACAAAAACAAATGCCAAGCACATAAGAATGTTTTGAAACATTCAAATGCTCTCTTTTGGAAGTGCTTGGGTTACACAGGAAATCTATAACATATGTAGTGGACATCTGCTGTTTTGGCCTAGCCCAATTCTTCCCCTTTCTGGGAACAGAGGTCATCTCTTTGGGGAACTTCTCCTCCCCCACTCTGCAGGACTTGGGTGGAACTGTCAATTCCATGGTTCTGTGATGACAAGCTGCCCCAGATGGCCAGAGCAACATGGGATCCAAGCAGGCCAACCAAAACTTTCTCAAAGATTGATGTACGTGGACACTGGGGGGGAAAGAGTCCTGGTCAATTCTCCAGGAACCTAAGGGCTCAGGAGGACATAAACCTAGTGACCCTGGTGACCATCTCAATTGCCATGTAGACAGAGTCTACCTGGGATAGAAATCTGCACAAAGAAGAAAGACATAGGAGTGAGAGGGACAGAATTCTAAATGATATCACTTGGACTGCTGGACCCAGCCATGCCCAGTCACCAGTGCTCCCTTGAAAAAAATGATGCTCAAATACATAGACCATAAAATGTGTTTTCTCACCCTAGTCTTCCTCCCAACATAAAATTCTCTTTGAGGCTTTTAACAGTTTTGACTTTGATTTCTGTTTAAGAGTCAACAAAAGCAACTTTGTAAGAGAAGACTTTTAAATGATGAAAGCATACAAGACATACAATTACGTACAACAAGAACTATAAAAGGATTTATACCCTTTGGCACAATAATTTTATTCAAAGAACCCCCTCCCACAGACACACACAAACATATGCACACACCTCAAAAAAACCCATATTGAACAAAAGAATTCAGATGGTTGGTAATAGAGAACTATGAAAACAACAGCAAAATAGGTGACAAATAAGCAAAAATTTAATGACACATGCAGACTATGTAAAAAAATGAAAATATTTATATAAGATCATGTTTTTAAAAAAGCAAGAGAAATAGCAGTCTTTCATTGAGATTAAATGTATCAGGATGAAAGATTTGAACACGTGCTTCCCAAACACCCCTACGAAGTTTCTCAACTTCATTTATGATCAGGAAATGACAAATTAAAAACCGTCAAGCCATATCACTCCACACTGGCCAGGCTGGTTCAAAAGAAAAGACTGTACCAAGTGTTGACAGGGTTATAAATAACGAACTCTCATACGTGGTTGCTAGGAGTGTAAATTGGTACGATCATATTGGAAAACTGGCAGCATCATTCCACTGCTGGGCATGCACCCAAGAAAAATTTACATACTCGAATGCTCACAGCAGCTTCATTCCTAAGAGCCCCAAACTGGAAACTATTCGAATGCACACTAGCTGTAGAGTGGGTCGATTGATTCACACAATGGAACAGTACATGCAAGGGTCTGAATCTGGGGTCTGCAGGCTAAACCCAGTCTGTTGCCTTTTTGTAAATAAAATTTTATTGGACTCGGCTATGCTCGTGGGTTTTCATGTTATCTATGACCACTCTCACGTGGCAAAGCCAACAGTTGAGGAGTGGAAACAGAAGCAAGAGAGTCCCCATGCCTCAAACATATACTGGCTGGCCCTGTCCAGAAAAGATCTGCTGACCCCTGCCTGCTATATAGCAGGGAGAATGGATCAACTACCAGGGCCCAAAACAAATGAGCCAATCTCACAGGCTGTTAAGTGGAAGAAGCACATACACACACGAGCACACATGTATGACTCCATTTCTATAAAGTCCAAAACCAGGCAAAACTCTTGGATGCTGTTAGAAATCAGGACAGTGGTTGCCTTTGGGGAGGGAATGTCTGAAAATAGAGCGTGTTGGGGGTTGGGGGGGGCGCTTTCTGGGGCAAGCTCTGTTCTGATCCCAGGAGAATTTTTCATATCATACCCTCAGGGCAGGTCTTGATGAACAGTATGCACTCACCACAATTCATACACTTTAAAAAGCATTTAAAGAGGGCTCTCCCTGGTGGCGCAAAGGGTTAAAGCACCGCATTATGAAGCTCCGGAAGCCACTGCAGCATGAGTTCGATCCCCTACCAGGGAGCTGGCCCACATGGCGTGGCAGACCTCTCCTGACACGCCTGCTGCTCCCTCAGCAGTGTACCTCATCAGTCGGCCTGCTCTGCTCCCCACTGTGTCTCTGGTGAATCTTCTCACCCACCATACCTCTGACCTCATACCCCAGTTCTGTATGCATAAATAAATAAATATTTAAAAAAAAAAAGCATTAAAAGACAATTACTGAAAGTTTAAAGAGCTATGTGCACTGAATGTCATGTTTTGTCTTAGACTGGATCCTGGAATAAGAAATGTCGTTGGTGGGAAAACGGCAATGCAAGCAAAGACTGAAGCTGAACTAGGTACTAGAGATGTACCCACGTGGTTCCTGCATCTGGGCTAGTGCCGTATCCAGTAGGCAAGACGCTAACTTTAGGGGAGCTTGGGGAGGGGTGCACCGGAACTTCACAGCTTTTGAAGTTACAGAGTAGCTGAGGCTTTGTAGCATTTCTGGAAATCTAAAGTTAGCCCAAAATAAAAAGTTTAAAATAAATTTATAGAGCTAGCAGCTGTTCACAAATGTTTTCATCTCAGGATTCCTTTACACTCTTAACAGTTATTGAAGGCTCCAAAGAGCGTTTGTGTATGTGGGCTATTTCTAGGAATATTTGCCGTAGTGGAAGTTAAAACAGACGTTTTTAAAAACATGTATTCGTTTATTCAATTAAAATAAAAGAGGCGGTGCCCTCCCTGGTGGCTCAACGGTTAAAGCGCAGCACGGCGCAGCTATGGGCACCCACCTCTGCACTAGTTGGATCCTGGCCAGGGAGTGACCCACAGGGCACAGCAGACCTCGCCTGTGTCCCCCGCTGCTCGCCTCAGCCATGTTTTTCCCTCTTTCTGCCTCTTCTGCTCCCAATCTCTCTGTCTCTGGTGAAGCCTCTCGCTGCCCCCGCACCTCTGGCCTGTACCCCAGTTCTGTGTGCACAAATAAATAAAGCTGTTTTAAAAATAAAATAAAAACAAGAAACTCCCTCCATATTAACATAAAGCATATGCTTCTGGGTGAAGTGGGGGAAACCAACTGCATTTAAAAAAAAAAACAACTAGCCAGAAGAGCAGCATTGCTTTACATTCTGCAAATCTCTATGTTTGGCTTAACAGATATTTGGATCCTCCAGTGCTTTTCCCCTCCATTTCCTGTGCTGGCAACCGTAAAGAGCTTTTGGAAAACACAACTGTCCACTTACTTGTGAGATAATGACAGCGAAAAAGGCAAGCGGTGTCTTAGTGTATTTTCATGAAAGTGGTTTTAACCCCATGCAACCCCTGAAAGGAGTCCTCGAAGGTCCATGAAGGACACGCTAAACAAAGGATTAAACAATAAAATTGCATTTCGTTCGATTCTGTGCTCAATAAAATTGCTTAAACGAGATAAAATTTTAAATGCTAAACAGAGTTTCCAGCAGGAAGCTAAGCACTGATGTCAAGAGGCCGGCAGCTCGGGTTCCAGCTTTCTGCATCCCTGTGCAATCTGAGAAGGCGCTGGCCTGGTTGCCAAGGACGCCCAGCCCCTGCCTACCGCCTGCACTTCTCAGGTCTCCATGGCAAGCCAGTGCCGGAGGTCTAAGCTTCTTAGCGCGCTGTTAAGTGGCCATTGCTGAGGTCGTCCAGGGAAGGACAAAAGTAGCCTCCTCAGATTTTACTTGGGGGCTCACACCAGGGCCTTGGGCTCCCAGGACTTGAGAGCCCCAGCCCTGACTCAAGGAAGGACACGCTGCCAGCCTATGGGACAGGCTACCGCACCTCTGCCCAGCGCCACCAGCACCACCCAGCCCAGTGGCACCTTCTATTTGTTTATTTTTTATATCAACTAGATTTGGCTTTGCAGTCTTTGTTGAAGTGTAACCTGTGTGTGCAAACGTGCACCAGAGATTCAGCTCCAGGAATTTCCAAGCCCATCCTGTGGCTCTTACGGCCGAAGCCCCTCAGGAAACCCAGTCACTAGCTTGACTTCTGTCCCCGTGAATGAATTTGGGCAGTTTCTACACTTTACATCAGCAGAATAAGCTGCACTGTTCTTTTCCTCAGTGTCTGAGTATTCATGTTGTTACATGTAGCTTTGTTCATTCCTACTCGCAATAGTCAGGGTTCCCTTGTATGATTATGCCACAGTATGTTTCTCCATCCTCCATGGAAATCTGAGCTATTTCTAGCTCTGGGCCAGGATAAATAGGGCCGCCAGGAGCATTCTTCTAGATATTTTTTGTGAAAACATTTGCTAGTTTTAATATGAAATAAGTGAAGTTACATTTGTTTTTTCAATAATCCAGCAGCACAGATTATAATGTGAAAAGAGAAATGACCTTTCCCATCTCTGTCGCCTTTCAACACCTTTGTGGTAAGCCCGAATCCATCCAGCCATTTCTTAAGCATATAAACATACACATATACAAATGACATCACCCCCTTTGCATTTAGGCGTTTTTCATTTAACAATTATCTTGGAGTTTGTGTTAGTCATGATAGGCTAAACTATGCTGAGGTCATGAAAAGAGTTTCCAGTCTCAGAGGTTTAAGACAACAAATATGTATTTCCCACTCCTACTACTTGTCTAACGCAGACCAATTGGAGGGCCATGCTCATCAAGCCACTTGGAGACCCCAGCCCCAGCTCAACATTTGTGTCCACTGTCACTAGAGCAGACAGAAGGGAACATCACACACCAGGGCTTAAGGAATTCATGCAGTGGGGACATAGGTCGCTTCTGCTGTAAACCACAGGGCCACACCTATCTTCAAGGAGGGTGAGAAAATCTAGCCCTATGCTCCCTGCATGGAGGGCCAGAGTATTGGGGTGCTCATTGATGGCTAGCATGTGGCTCTTTCCACATCAGTACCCCTAGATGGACCTCACTCTATCACAGTAAATATTACTGCAAACCAGTTAACAGATTCCTCTCATTGTGCAATATAAGCAACACAGTAGGGAACATCTTATACCTATCCTCACCCACTTGCTGCAATGTGTCTGTGGGACAAATTCTTTGTAGAAGCACTGCAGGCCAAAGAGGATGTGCACTGTTGAACTATTGCTAAATTGCTGGGTATTGGCGAATGGGCTCCTGAAGGACTCTCCAGTTTGCATTTAGACCCAGGGAGAGTGAGAACTTCTACTTCGGCCATATCCTCATTCTGCTTAACTTTTAAATAGCTGGCCACTAGCTGAGTTAGTATTGTTTAACTTGCTTTTTTTTTAATTAGGAACTACTACGTTGAACAATTTATCCTATGCCTATTAGTCCCTAATATTACTTTCTGTAAATTGTCTGTCTAATCTTTGTGCCCTTTTTCTGTTGGGACACTGTTCCTTTTCCTCGTTTATTAGTAAGTGCTTTTTGCATATGCAGGAGGTCAGCCTACAGTTTGCTCATGTGTATTTCAGACCTTTGAGGGGATTGGTCTGTATTTATCTTTTACCTTTAGTTATGGTATTTTTGTTCACATAGACATTTTCATTTCATATAATCAAAATTACTGGGTCTTTGTTTTGTGGAATCTGGGTTGGAAACCGATTTTAAAAGACTTTCCCACACCAAATAATTTTTTTTAATAACCCATGTTTCTTCTAAAACTTTATACTGTTTACTCCTAAGGGAACTCTCTCTTTAAAGGACAGGGCTGGCATTACTAAAAATACATTTCTTACAGAAAGGGAGTATGTAACTGTTGAAGAGAACTCTTATTATCTTACTTTTCAACTGCCCCTGGGCACATGCATGCTGGGCTTTAAAACTTCTTAAATCCACTCAGTTCCTCCACTGGCCCAATTACAGATATTTCGTGGGGAAAAATGGATCTGGGTCTTCAAAAATTGTTTCTACCTTTCTTCCAAGTCTTGTTTACTGCGCACGCACCATAATTACAGGTGGACTGAGCTGAGCTGATGGAACAACAAAGTAGAAACCACCAAATGGGCAAGATAAAAGGAAGGTCAAGAAAACTGAGGCTATTTTGTATTTTACTTTTCCTAGGACTGGCAATTTCAGAAACCCACAAACTATAATATCTAAATATACAAGCTTATGATATCGAAATATCAGTAAAAAAATAAATAAACAAACAAGAGAAGGTAGAACTGTATGTTCTCATGTGTGTCTGAAACTGACATATCTTTCTGGGGTAGACTTGAATGCGATTTTCTTCCTGAATTAGGCCGAGTAAACCTAGGATTCTCCACTTTTCTTTTCACTCATGTGTCTCTTAAGCACAGACCTCCAATAGGTACAGTGCATCTTTGCATGCTTATTTACTTTATTTTTAGGCAATCTAAAACCTAGTATACCCCTAGCAAAATCCCTGTGTCCACGCATGAGAATACTCACACAAAACCAGTCATGGCAGCGTTATATGTAAGTGTTCCAAACTGGAACCATCCCAGCTGTCATCAACAGCATAAATAATTTATGGAATACTTTGCAGCAGTAAGAATGAACAAGCAAGCCCCACCTGGCACCACAAAGAGTGTTTGGAGCCCACAATATAGAGAGTGTAGCTGATGTCTGTAAAGTTCAAACACAAGCGAAGTAAACCATTGCTAGAATGTACAGGAGAGTCCAAATGTAAGGCAGAGAAAGTAACTGATTACTATAAAAGTCAGGGAAGGAATTATTTCCTGAGGACAGAGAGGTCTGAGATCAGAAGGGACACCCCGGGGCTTTCAGGATGGGGCAAGATCCTCTTCTTGACCTGGAAGTTGCTGACATGCTGGTTGCCTTACAAATATTCATTAAATCACACATGTAAGTTTTAGACACATTTCTGGGTTTCACTTCACAATAAAAAATTTTTTTTAATCTTAGTAGGTCATAGAAAGTTGAATTACGGTAACAATTCACATCACATGAGAGTGGGTTGTGGGCAAGTTTGTTCCTTACATTTGATGAATTTGGGTAGGACTGGATGCCCAGTGAGCTTGAATATCACCTAAATGATGCATAATTTTTAGTATACTAAGGGAACAGGCTTTCTAGTAAACACAGTATTCATTGTTTAGTTGAAATTCAAACTTCACTTGGTTTTATATTTTTATTTGCTAAGACCATATTTCATTTGCCTCTACTTCTATATCTCCGTGTCCAGAGTCTTTAAGTTATTCTTCTGGTGGGTAAATGTATGTATTTGTTTCCTGGGGCTGCGATAAGAAATACCACAAACCTAGGCCTCCCTGGTGGCCCAAGGGGTTAAGTCTCAGTCCTTTGAAGCTATTGGCAGCCATAACAGCGCAGGTTCAGTCCACAGCCAAGGAGCTGACCCTCAGGGTGCAGCAGACCTCTTCTGTCTTGCCCACTGCTCCCTTCAGCAGTGTATTTCAGTCAAGTCACCTGTTCTGTTCCCCACTCTTGTCTCTGGCGAATCCTCTGATCCCCTCCTCCAACCCCGCATCTCTGGCCTACATCCCACTTCTTGTATACATAAATAAATAAATCTTTAAAAAATATATACAAAAGGAGGTTCCTATGCTAGATGTCTAAAGACTGTAAGTATACACCAATAGCAAACTGTTGAATAATGCCTGTTTTATGATGCTATCTTAACCAGTACACTCCTATGATGAAAAAAACTGATAAATGTGCATGTAAAACTATGGTGTTTTATATAACTGAAAGTCAGTAACATATCAAAGACTACTGAAATTATTTATGTTTGTTCATGTCTGTGTATTTTGTGAGTTTGAATGAATAAAAAAAGGAAGTTGTACATGAATCATAGATTACATAGTGCACAGAATTTTTATTGCCTTTATTTTATAAAATCACAAATTGTACTACTACATTTTAAAAGTTGACATAATTTGTCTTTATTAAACAGCAATTATAAAAAGGATTTGTGCATAGGATGTTTGGTGCTTTTCATTTACTGACACCAGATGTGTGTGTTTTCCCCACCAAACCAACGGGGGTCCCACAATTAAACTCAATTCTCACACTAACTACCTGGAGACAACATCGGATGACACAGGACTCTGTCCCACGAGCAGGCCCTACACATGAATTGCTGACCAACCAGTTATCGGTTCCCACCGCCCCTTCCTCGGGTTCAAATAACTTCTAGAGCAGCTCACAGAACCCAGGAAAACAGCTTATTTACTACTGACCAGTATATTAGACTAGGATATGAGACAGGGTACAGAAGCATCCAGATGCAGGAAACGCACAGGGCAGATTGTGCGGAAAGGCACAGGGAGCTTCCCGCCCTCTCCAGACCCGCCAGTGCCCCAGAACCCCCACAGACTCACCGACCCGAAAGCGCTCCAGACCCTTACTTTTGGAAACTTTATGGAGGTTTCATAACATAAGCTTGATCAATCATTTACTTCATTTCCAGCCCCTCTCCTCCACTCTGGAGAATGTGGGTTGGGGCTGAAAATTCTAAGCTTCTAATCTTAGTCTTTCTGGGAAACAGGCACCATCTAGGAACCCACCAAAAATCATCTCAGTAAACCAACAGACATTGTTGTGAATGGGAAATGCCAAAGGACTTAAGAAATCTGTGTAAAGAACCAGCATCGAAAGGCAAATTTAGAAAAAAAAGATGCTTCTAGTTTTGTAACCACTTAGAAAAGTACAAAGATTTAGGGGCTTTATGCTGGAAAGAAGGAGAGGGAGAGCAGAGATGGACATATAAATATTTTTATTCTATTACCTCACAAGATACAATTGCATTAAAAATGCATACATTGCTAATAGATTTACACCAAATTTTAAAGTTAGAGAAGATAATAAAATAAAAATAAGCATTCAGCCTTTTCCCTACAATATTTGAAAGTATGTATTAAAATGACAGCAGTTGCCAAGGACTAGAGGTAGGGAAGTATCCTAGTTAGTGTTTAACAGATACAGAGTTTCGGTTTGGGAAGATGAAAGGCTTCCAGAGAGGGTGGTT
Organism: Condylura cristata; assembly: GCF_000260355.1. NCBI lineage: Eukaryota > Metazoa > Chordata > Mammalia > Eulipotyphla > Talpidae > Condylura > Condylura cristata. The sequence goes on along the minus strand of NW_004567128.1, from coordinate 22,970,540 downwards.
GGCGATGGTTGCATAAGAATATAAAATGCCTAATACTGCTGAACTGTAACTTCAAAATATCTAAGGTGGTAACTTTTATGTTATGTGCAGTTTACCACAATAAAAACTTTAAAAAATTAAATAGCAAATATAACCAGTAGACAGCTAGTTTTTATTTAAAATATTTAAATAAAGATTACCCTTTAATTTTCTTCTTGGAAAGTTTAATTTTTATTAGCTACTTTGTAACAGTAAAATAATATAAAATTTGATACTGCATTGTACACATTAGGTCAAAACATATATACCAAATGAAGAATAATGTAAAATGGTTTTGATGTTAACATTTTAAAATATTGTTCATATGTTTTTAAAACTCATTCAAGATTTTGCCAATGTTCTTCAGTTGCTATGGTGTGACAATCACAACATGATTCATGATTTTTTCCAGATCCGTGAAGAAGCAAGAAAATACACGCTCAGAACCACAGAGAAACTGCTGAAATTTGTGTGTTCTGGGAGGAGACAGCTGATGAGTTCCATAATGTTGTCTTTTCCCTTAAAGCTTCAGTTCCTCAAATCCTCCTCCTAGCACTTTGAAAAATCATCCACCTTTAGCAATTTCGGCAGCAAAATCCACAAATCTCCACAGCATGTCACCATCGTCACCTTTTGTTTGAGGGATATAGGACTAAACCTGTGGAGAAGCATTTTCTGCCTGCACACTCTCAGTAAACGGACTGGACATTCAAGGTCATGGGCTGGGCCCTGCCAACACCAACTCATTGATCCCAAGCCGAAAGGTGCCTGTGTTAGTCACCTTGGGGGTCGCTGAAATGCAGGGCCTAGGGCAGGGACCCCTCTCACCCAAATCTAAGGATGCCATCAGTTATGGGAACCTGATCACATCAGAGCATTCAAGAAGCAAGTAATCATCCAGAACTTTGGCAAGAATAAGCTTGAGAGGCCCTCCCTGGTGGCGCAGCGGGTTAAAGCACAGCACTGAGAATCTAAAGCCGCTTCTGCATGAGTTCGATTTCCGCC
>NW_004567128.1:22968649-22969173 GCF_000260355.1 Condylura cristata | reverse complement strand
TAAGCGGCCCCTCACAGGCCAGCCCTGTTTTCTTCCCCCGACCAGGCAGGGACTATTAAATAACAAGAGCCCAACGCAGTAAATTTTAAAGATCTGACTGACTTCATTCAACAATTCATGAACTGGGCAATATCCCATCTAGCAAGTAGAAGGTGTTCCAAGGAGCTATCTAAAATAAAATATTTTTAGAGGCAGAAAGAGGGCAAGATAAGAAAAATAGGAATTATTTCAGGTTTAGGAAACCTACTTGTAAAAAATGGTCTTGTGGCAGATTACCTCACCGTCCTTTGGGGAATGGAAAAGAAAAATTCATTGGTGCTAATCAGATTTCCTATTGTCCAGTTAGGACCTTATTCCTTGGAAAGGTTTAAACTGAGGGGGTTGAAACCAAACCCAAGTTAGGGTAGGTCTTGAATCTTGGTGGGCTGAACACGGACACTTCTATTTTGTGTCTGTCATTTTCTTTTCTACAGGATGGGCACTGGAGGGTGGCTGCTCCTTCTACAGATCTTTTTTTTTTTTTT
>NW_004567128.1:22897712-22968464 GCF_000260355.1 Condylura cristata | reverse complement strand
CCGGGGCAGGCGGGGATCGAACTCATGCGGAAGCAGCTTTAGCTTCTCAGTGCTGTGCTTTAACCCGCTGCACCACCAGGGAGGGCTCCTTCTACAGTTCTTAACCGCAAACTGCCACCCTCTGAGAGAGAAAAGCATATCTGTCTTCAACCTGAGACCAATTTACAAAATATTCAAATTTAGAATACCAAGACAAGAGGCTTGACAGCTGGCCAGAAAGGGGAAAAGATCTGGACTGAACTTTGTTCTTCCAGTTACCTAAGTGCCTCCACCCTACCTGCCTTTTGAGCAGTTGGCAAGTTCTGGGTTTTAGCAGGGTGTGCCCTATCACACCCTCAGCCCCACCCCCATGCTGAGGGCATTCTAGAACCCTCTCTACTTCTCCTTGAGCAAGAAGTTGAAATTGTCAACCAGTGCAAAATCTGCAGAGGACATGGGAAGTGGTCTTGTGTCCCATGGCTCTTCAAGAGGCTGATTTCCTTCATTATGTTATTTTCATTGAGGGTTCTTGAAATGTATTTTTATTTTTATTTTTTTAAGATTTATTTATGCATACAAAAACTGGGGTACAGACCAGAGGCAGGGGCAGAATGAGAGGATTCACCAGAGGCAGAGTGGGGAGCAGAAAAGGCAGATCATCTGACATGCACTGCTGAGGGGAGCAGCAGGGAGACAGGAGAAGTTTGCTGTGCCATGTGGGTCAGATCCCTGGTGGGGGATGGAACTCATGCTGTAGTGGCTGGCTAGCTTCATAGTGCTGCACTTTAACCTGCTGCGCCACCAGGGAGGGCCCCTTGAAATGTATTTTTAAACATAAGTATTCAGATGTCGCAAAAGCACATCTCAAAATTATTACATTTCATCATAACAATTATTAATTACCCATGAAAAAATAGGGTCTGTTGCACAAGTTTGTATACAGATTATTGAAGTCATTTGATAGTTTGGGAGAATTAGCTGTAAGACAAAGTAAGGATAGTTGACCCTGGAACAATGTGGTGTTTAGGGGTTCCCACCACTCTCCCAACATCCAAAATCCTCACATAGCTTTTAACTCTCCAAAAACTCAATTGTACATGCATGATTTGGTGATGGGAAACCCAAGGGGATTGCAGCTGAGATGGAAAAATGCACAAAAATATGTAAAAATAAAAGTAATATAATAAAAAAAAAAACTCAACTGCAGTGGTCCCTTGGTATCCTTAGGGGCATTAGATCCAAGATACCCATGGATATGAAAATCCAAGGGTGTTCAACTTCCTTATACCTGACACTTCCTATCCCAGATTCTGCATCTGTGTATTTAACCAACAGATATCTTATGCTTGGTTTGATTCTTAAACACAGAACATCAGACAGGGAAAAATCGGCATGTAAGTGGACCTGTACACTTTTAAACCTGTGTTGATCAAGATCACCTATAATCCCAAATCAATTCCAAGTTAAATCTATTTCGTATTCCTGTTCTCCCCACTCCTGACCATCAAGTATTTGGTTTCATTCCAGTCATCTGTGGCTTTTCTCAGAGAAAATTTTAAATGTATTGCTGCTGTAATCCTAGACCCCAAAATGGTATCCAACATGTCACGGAGGCTTTCAGACAATAGTCCCTCAGTAACTAAATTTATTGGCACAAACCTTCAAAAGGGAACTAATTCCTCTCCTTCTCAAACTCTTCCAAAAAACTGAGGAAGAGGGACTGCTCTTTGTATAAGGCCAGCACTACTCTGTAACCAAAAGCAGACATGGACAGCACAAAAAGAAAGCCACAGACAATATCCCTGATGAACACAGACCACAATCCTCAATAAAATCTTAACACACTGAATTCAACAATATATTAAAGGGATCATACACCATGACCAAGTAGGATTATTCCTAGGATGCAAGACTAGTTCAACATATGCAAATCAATCAACATAATTCACCATATTAAAAAAAAGAAAAGACAAAAATCATACTTTCATATCAATAGCTGCAGAGCAGGCAAATTACAAGATTTCACCTATTTATGATAAAACTCTTAATAGAATGGGTTTAGAAGGAACATTCATTGGGCCTTTCCTGGTGGTGCAAGTGGTTAAAGTGCTGCACTGCAAAGCTAGCTGCAGTTCTTTGGTGCGAGTTCGATCCCCTGCCTGGGAGCTGACCCACATGGGAGCAGACCTCTCCAGTTTTGCCCGCTGCTCCCCTCAGCAGTGTACTTCCTTGATCTGCCTGTTCTGCTCCCCACTCTGTCTCTGGTGAGTCCTTTCACCGCCCCTGTACTTCTGGCCTGTACCCCAGTTCTGTATGCACAAATAAATAAATCTTAAAAAAAAAAAAAAAGAACTGGCCCTCCCTGGTGGTGCAGCAGATTAAAGCACAGCACTAAGAAGCTAAAGCCACTTCAGCATGAGTTTGATCTCCACCCCGGAGGTGACCCACATGGCAAGGCAGACCTCTCCTGACCTGCCAGCTGCTCCCCTCAGCAATGTACTTCATGGATCTACCTGTTCTGCTCCCTACTCTGTCTCTGGTGAATCCTTTCACCGCCCCTACACCTCTGGCCTGTACCCCAGTTCGGTATGTATAAATAAATAAATAAATATTTAAAAAAAGAACATATCTCAACATATTAAGGCCATATGTAACAAATCCACAGCTAACATCATAATCAATGGTGAGAAACTGAAAATTTTCCTCTAAAATCATGACAAGGAAATACACTTGCAGTATTACTATCCAACAGTATTGGACGAACTAGTTGAAGCAAAAGAAAGATATAAAAGGAATTCAAAGTAGAAAAGAACTTAAACTGTCACTATTTGCAGATGACATCATTATTTATATAAAAAGCTATTACAAATAATGAATCTATACAGTAAAGTGACAGATTACAAAATCAATATAAAAAACTCCGTTGCATTTTGATATATATATAATGAACTACAAGAGAAAGAAAACAATCCCATTTACAGCAGCAGTGTATTTCAGTCAATCTGCCTGTTCTGCTCCCCACTCCATCTCTGGGGAATCCTCTCACTGCCTGCACCTCTGGCCTGTACCCCAGTTCTTGTATGCGTACATATATAAAAATCTTTTTAAAAATTTAAAAATTATTGGGGTTTGTACATATCAGACTCCTGAAGAGATATTCTGCTCAACAACATATTTTGTCAGGTTTTTGGTTTAGATTTTTTTTTCAGATTATAAAAATAAATTGGAAAAGTAGAGAATTTGGAAGCAATAGAAAAATACATAGGGAAGGAATCCTGCTATCTTACTGCTCAGGGCTACCATGCTTCAAGGGTTTTGGAATTGTAATTAATCAAGTTATCATGTTTATTTATAATTGAAATATTGGAACTAGAGGCAACAAGGGGACAGGGAGGAAAGAGTGGCATTCTTAACGGAGACTGGTTCAAACCTTGAGATTTAAAGAAAGTGATGTGCGATCTCCCTAGTGATGCAGGGGTTTAGTCTCAGCGCTATCAAGCTATTGCCAGCTAATCCACATGTTATCGCCAGCTAACACACGTGGTGCAGCAGACCTCTCCTGTCTCACCCACTGCTCCCCTCAGCAGTGTATTTCAGTTGATCCACCTGTTCTGCTCCCCACTCAGTCTCTGAGGAATCCTCTCACCCCATCACTTCTGGCCTCTATCCCAGTTCTTGTATGCATAAATAAATAAATCTCAAAAAAATTTACAAATCTTTAGAAAAAGAATGAAAGAAAGTAATTTGCACATATCAGCGGCTGCTGGGACTTTACTTCAGCTTGGCTTACCGTTTGAGCACAAGAACAGGTCTGACGCAGCCTCCACGTCTGAGGTAAGAGGACAGATGCAGGCCTCCACAGCCTCCACGTTGCAGTCTAACTACTTAAAATGTGTGGACTGGAGTATTTTCCCCACTGCCATCCCTTATCCCCTATGTCCCATTCCATCTGCTAGTAAATGTTCAATATTGGTCTTTGTTTCTGACCACACCTAAATCCTGTGAGCTCCTTCCACTGTAAATGGCAACATTTGACTCTCCTTTGGGCTGATTCATATTCTATTGTGTGGATAAACCATCTTCTTGATCGAACTTTCTATCAGTGTCCACTTAGGGTTTTACCATGTCCTAGCTATTGTAAATAATGCTGCAATAAGCATTGCAGGTCTTATAATTTTTTGAGTTGATAGTCTCATATTCTTTCACTAGATGCTTGAGTGAGGAATTACAGGGTCATATGGTATTTTCATTTTTAGGTTTTTTTTTAAGATTTATTTATTTATGCATACAGGAACTGTGGTGTAGGCCAGAAGTGGGGGGAGGGGGTCTGGGGGAAGGGAAGAGGAGGAGTCACCAGACACAGAGTGGGGAGCAGAATAGGCAGACTGACTGAAATACACTGCTGATGGGAGCAAAAGGTGAGACAGGAGAGGTCTGCTGCACCATGTGGGTAACCTCTCTGGCCCGGGATCAAACTCATGCTGAAGTGGCTTTAGCTTCTTAGTGCTGTGCTTTAACCGGCTGCACCACCAGGGAGGGCCCCTTTTTTATTTTTTTAAGTTAAATTCAGATCACTTTCCATAATGACTACAGCACTTTACATTCCCACCACTAGTGTAATAGGATTTTTTTTTTTTTAAGCTACATCTTCTCCACCTCTTGTTGTTGGGAGTGTTTTTAGTATGTGCCATTCTCGAGGGTGTGCGATGCTACTTCATTGTGGATTTGACCTGCATCTCCCTTCCTAGAAGCAATGATGAACATTTTCCATGCAATCATTAACCTTCTGGATATGCTTTCTCTTGAATTGTCTTTATATCTGCTGCCCATTTATTAATTGAGTTGTTTGTTATTTATTGTGAAATTGAATACATTTTTATTTATCCTAGATATGAAAAAATGTACACATCAGAATTTAGAGTCAAAATTAATTCAATCATGCTGTGATTCTATTCACTTGAAAATGTAATTACATTTATTAAATGTCTTTATAAATAGATAGCTTTTGCATTATTAGTGTTTATTTTTTATCTGGGCTTGACAACTGATATTATGAATGCATATGGATATCATGCATATGTGTAGATTTAAGAGTAAAATGGATTGTTTAATGTTTCATTGTTCCTTGGCCATTATGCGGCACCTCAGAACCACAATTTGCAGCACAAAGAGAAACCAGAATATGGACGTGAGGCATCAGTGTCACAGAGAAAACACAACCAGGCTGCAATAAGATAATGGAGTTTATTTGGGATCTTGGATTTGCGCACTCAGTTGTTACCCCAAATCATGTCCCACTGAGGTCTTTGATTAAGGGGAGTTTAAGGATAGAAGAGGAGGGAAGGTTTGCAACAGTCGTTTGCCAAGAATTGGTATTGGCTATAGATTACATTCCTTAGACTTCATTTCCTTTTAGTCAAAATTGCCTTGGTTGCTATGGAGAAAAGAAAAAAAGAAAAAAATACCTTTGCGTGGTTCACATCTAGCTGGAAACCAGCTTTTGCTCAACATGTTTTGTTTTTTAAGTTCAAAGTTTATAAAGATGGAGTCTCAGATACAAGAGGGATTCAGTTCAGTCTGCCTGGACATCATTTTCTTGTCAACGGGAAGTGATACTTGGTTAAGTGTGAATCTTTTGCCTTCCTACTATCTTAAGTTCATGTGTCTTCTCTTTCACCTAAGCCTTCTGCCGCTCAAACTTCCCCAGCCTCTGAAGCAGTGGTCATCTCCAAAACAGAGGAGCACAGCCAAGAAACATCCTCAGCATTCATAAATAGTTGCCTTTTGTCAAGAGAACACAGGGCAAGCACTCTGTAGAAGCATCCCTGGGTCCTAAACAGTGTTAGCTGTGCCTACGAGGGCCCTAGGGCATGCCATCTCCATCATCCGCCAAAGCATGGGACCCAGGGTAGGGACCCCTTGCCCAGGTCCAAGACAGTATTGGATTAGGCGTTCCCTTTACCACCAGGGGCAACTTAGCCCATGTTGTAGGCAGGGTACTAAAACACTGCCATAAAGAATATTGCTAGCAATCGCCTGCACTTGCTAGCGGCATCACCCCTGGCAGAGACAGCCTGACCTCCTGCAGAGCCATCCCGAGGGAGACAGGCTCATCCCCAGGCAGGCTCTACAGCACCCACTGTGGAGATGGGCTGGCTACTTTTCCCACAGCCTCGCTGAGGTCAGCCAGAGCTGGGCTTGAAGCCAGGAGACTGTGGCAGTGTGCATGGGAGGCCCCCTGGTGCTGGGATTGGGGTGAAGGGGCCCCCAAGAGGGAGTTCTCTTAGAGAAGTGGGGTTTGCCAAGAACCCAATGGACCAGGTGAAGGAAGCAGGAAGCCCCATAGTGACAGGTAAATCTGCCCAAGATTTCTGGGAAAACAGCGTGGATGAACTAGTGAGGTGGTCACATTAGCCATTTCTCCAGCTCACCGCCCAAATTTCCTCTGACGGAAGCCAGAACATGGCAAATCATGTCCATAGTGTGAATGGGCGACATCCAGGCTATGGGAAACCCTACAGGACAAAATGACTCGGGCCCTTTCACAGATTTCTTTCTTTCCCAGGGATAAGAATGATATAGGAAAGGGAAAACTTGTTTAAAAATGTCCTCCCATCTCTAAAAGATGACTTCAAGACATTTAAATGAAAGTTTTTTTTTAAAGATTTATGTATTTATTCAAATAGAACTGGGGTACAGGCCAGAGGTGCAGGGGCAGTGAGAGGATTCACCAGAGACAGAGTGGGGAGCAGATGAGGCAGATCGATGCAGTACACTGCTGAGGGGAGCAGCGGGCGGGTCAGGAGAGGTTTGCTGCACCATGTGGATCTCCTCCAGGGCAGGCGGAGATCAACTAATGCAGAAGTGGCTTAAGCTTCTTAGTGCTGTGCTTTAACCCGCTGTGCCACAAGGGAGGGCCCTAAATGAAAGTTTTTTAAAGGCAAGCTAAACTTCAGTGTATAGGAATGTACTATTGACTGATAAAACGTTTGTGTGTATGATTAACATAACCACAATCTTCCAGGGTACAGAGGGAACTTTGATTTAGTTGGGGAACAAACCGGAGTTTTTAGCTATCTGGCCAAGCTTTATTTCTGTTTTTCCCCCTCCTCCTTTCGTATTTTTATTTATTTATTTAATTTACTGAGATAACACTGGTTTACAATACAATATACAGCTTCGAAGTATAGGATCACACCCTACAGGTGTATGTCACCATGTCACACCCACCACCAAGACACTCATAGTCCTCCACCATGGTCCATTGTGCCTGCTCCCCATTTTGCCCTCCCCCATCCCTCTCCCCCTCTAGCAGTCTCAGTTCTAGGATTTGTAATGTTTGGTTTATTATGAGCCTTGTTTTGTTTTCTTTATAGTCCACATATAAATAATACCATCCAGGCTTTCTCCTGACTTATTTCATTTAGTGTAATCTCCCTCCAATTCCTTCCATCTTGTCACAAAAGTCAAAAAATTTATCTTTTTAAGGAACTCTCCTACACTGCTGGTGGGAATGCAAACTGGTTCAGCCACTATGGAAATCTGTGTGGAGGTTCCTCAGACTACTAAATATGGAGCTACCATATAACCCAACAATTCCACTCCTAGGATCTACTCAAAGGACACAAAAACATTAATTCAAAAGGATACATGCACCCCTATGTTTATTGCAGCACTATTTACAATAAGTAAGATGTGGAAACAACTCAAATATCCCAAAATAGATGACTGAATCAAGAAGATGTGGGATATATACACAGTGGAGTACTATTCTGCAATCAAAAAGATAAACTCATTATTCACAGTAACGTGGATGAGGTTAGAAAGGATTGTGCTCAGTGAAATGTCAGAAGGAAAAATAAAAATAGCAAATGGTTTCACTTATAGGAGAAATATAGAGGAACCAAATAAGGGATGGGGCAAATATAATAACCAAAATTATTGGCAGACAACTACAAATTAGAGACATTCTGTGGAGGGGGAAGAATCAGAACAGGGGAAGGAAGAGCAGGGGGACGATGGCAACAGCTCACGGGTGAATTGGTGGTGGGAAATCTACAGGAACTACACCTGAGAGGAGCAGGCAAACTTTGTACAAAAATGAACAATGGTGGTGGCCCTCCCTGGTGGCGCAGCGGGTTAAAGCACTGCACTAAGAAACTAAAGCCACTTCCGCATGAGTTCGATTCCCGCCTGCCCCAGAGGTGGCCACATGGCGAGGCAGACCTCTCCTGACCCGCCCGCTGCTCCCCTCAGCAGTGTACTTCGTTGATCTGCCTGTTCTGCTCCCTGCTGTCTCAGGTGAATCCTCTCACCCTCCGCATCTCTGGCCTGTACCCCAGTTCTGTACAAATAAATAAATAAATCTTTAAAAAAAAAATGAACAATGGTGTAAATATACATAGAGATATAGCTACAGATATAAATTCTATTTTTAAAATTACCTTTTTAATGCCTGATTGGTATTCCATTGTGTGTATATATAAAGCACATCTTCCTTAACCACTCATCTATCCTTGGGCACTTAGGTTGTTTCCATATTTTAGCTGCTGTAAACAGTGCTGCAGGAACATAGGAGAGCATCTATCCCTTTGAATTAGTTTTGCATTCTTTGGGTAGATACCTATTTGTGGAATTACTGGATGATCTGGCAGATCCATTTTTAGTATTTTGAGAAATCTTCATACTGCTTTCCATCAGGGTTGGACCAGTCTATAGCCCTAATAATATTGTACAAGCATTCTTTTTTTCTTCACATCCTCAACAACACTTGTTTCCGGTCTTTTTTATATGGACCATTCTCACAGGTGTGAGTTGACATCTCATTATGGTTTTGACTTCCATTTCCCTGACAATAAGTGATAAGCATTTTTTTCACGTGCCTGTTCGTCATCTACATGTATTCTTCAGACAAGTGCCTGTTTAACTCCTCTGCCCTTTTATGACTAAGTGTTTTCTTTTAGTTCAACTGTATGATTTCATTGTAGATCTTACATTCAGTCCCTTGTCAGATGTATGGTGTGCAAATATTTTTTTAAAGATTTATTTATTTATGCATACAGAACTGGGATACAAGCCAGAGGTGCAGGGGCGGTGAGAGGATTCACCAGAGACAAAGTGGGGAGCAGAACAGGCCGACTGCTGAGGGGAGCAGCGGGCAGGTCAGGTGAGGTCTGCTGCACCATGTGGGTCACCTCTGGGGCTGTGAGCCAAAGAATGGAAGCTGGTTCTACCTGGAAAAGGCAAGGAAATAGTCTCCTCTAGAGCTTTCTGAAGGAATTTGGCCAATACCTCAATGTCTAAGCTTCTAACTTTCCAAACTGTAAGGCGATAAATGGACGTTGTTTAACGTCATTACGTCTGTAGTAATTTGTTACAGCAATGATAGAAAACTAATACAGGGTGGATGGGGGAGGTTTTAGAGGAGTCAGCCAAGACAGGGGCCCAGAGATGAAGAGTGCCTGGGCAGGGTGACCAACAGTGGCACCCTATGGGACCGAGCAGCTCTGTGAACTTTCATTAACTGAGAAAGTGGACTTCAGGTTTTCAACAGAGAGAGTTGGCACAGCAAGGGGGGATGGGGAGTCTTGGACGGTTTTCTCAGTTGTCTCCTTTGTAGCTCAATATCGCCTTCTTCCCATGAGTAGGGCATACCCCACAGATGCCCTTAAACACAGGGCAAGAATTCTTTCTAGATTAACAAGTAGTTGGCATTTTGGTGGGACTCAGAGGTAGTAGGGATGGAAGTTCTAGTGACCAAAACAATTTCATGTTCTGGAAAGAGGAAGGCATAATTACAGGTTACCTGTTAACTGGATGGTAAGTTAGCATGGGGCCACATGAATCATTCAGTCTGGGTATGGGGCATGAATTGAAAAGTGGTGGTGATTGTTGCTCAGGGACAGTAACAATACAAGTTTCAAGTGTTCAGTCTTGAGCACACCACTTACCTCACAGGATTGCAACAAGATTTATATATAGAGAGAGAGACACACACATGCACACACACATACATATATATATTACACCATTTAGATTTAAGGAGATAATCCATGCAAAAGTTCTGGCACACAGGAAGAGCTCAAAACTCTAATTCTGATAAACTGCAGCCTCCATTGGAAATCAGCAAGGGCGGTCGGTACAGGTAGACTCTTGGGTGAATTGGATGAATAGAAGTATAGTGAGTATAGTTAATGAGGTATATGGGACCACGCTGTGACACTGGGATGGAGGTAGGCCCATCAGTAAATCCAGCAGGTGACTCCCCACCAATAGTTGGTGGTCAGGGACAGATGCGCACATTCCTAGGGCTGCCCAAGCCTGTCCTCTGCCCAGATGTACAGGATCCACAGGGGGAGGGGCTGCTGTGACAATACACATCCCCAAGGTGCCAGCCAGTGACACCCTGGTGCCCGACAACCACCTCATCCCTTTCCTCAGAACATATCCTAGTGAGAAGTGCCCAGGCAAGTCCAGTGCTGGGGGTTTCCATCCTGAAGGCCGTCCAGAGCAGGACAACAGTAGAGCAGAAGAGGCCAGGCAAGCACGCTGAGTCTGATGAGTAACTACCCTGAGGTAGCAGAGAACATTCCAGAAGACCAAAGGGTAAGAACAGGACTGCTCCTGAGAGAAAACTCACATCCGGGGCTGGAGTGCAGAGGGACAAAGTCCGCGTTAATGCTGGGAAATGTTGCGCAACTGCACATCATGACATGCTCGCTGGCTGGCCATGTGGGGTGTACGTAAACCAGTGGGGCTAACTTTGTCCACAGTTGGAGGCTGTTTGAAGACTCTGGAAAACATTTAATTGTGACTTTTAATTTTAGTGTCAAAAGTACACTAGAGAAGAACATGTAGTTTTTGCAAAGTTGACCTTGTACCATCTGTACTTGGTGTAAGTGGCATAAAAGTTTTTACAGTTACTTCACAAATATAACCACAGAACCATGCGTTCCCTACCAGGTCCGCAGCTTCTATTGTGTCTTTGAAGAAAAATTCCATACAATTATCCTTTTTAAATGGAAGAGGATTTTTATAGTCAGAACAACAGTTCTCTTGTAAATACATCACCCATTACCATACACGGCCATGATTTCAGATTGTACTAAACATCAATTTTCACATAGTTAAAATCCACATTTCTTATCAGCATCCAAAAAAGTAGAACAACTGTGAAAAAGTCCTATGCCCAAGTTTCATAAATATTAACCAATGGTATTGGGTGAAGTTTTATGTCTCTTCAAACTTAAAAAGCTGTTCCTACCCTTATTAAAATTCTTTATGAAAACACTATAGTTAATGAGAGAGATCTTGAACTTGACATTCTAATTATGGTAGTTAACTGATTGACTAAATATTTTCTTTCTTATGAGTCATAAAAGATACACTAGTAAGATTACTGGCATAGTCACTCAAAATATAAACACTGAACTTTAGAGAAGCCAAACTTATAAAGTTGTTAAAGACTTTAGACAGAAGAAAAACTTCAGAAACGTTGTCGCTCCTAGAAATAAATTTGTCAGAGACAATTGCTAACGATAGTGCAGGCAAATCTTGACATCTATTGATTGTTCTAGGTTTATTATGGGAGGGGGGAAGGGGAAAGAGTCCTAAATGGAGCAATCTGAAGGTTCCAAGTTTTTTTAAAGCTTGACGTCTTTTAAAAATCCCTCGACCTTCAGTATCATAATGTGGCCTTATCCTTCTGTGATTGTTCAATAAGAACAGTGAGCAAAAGATTATTATCTCCAATCAGGAATGTTTGGGTGTAACTAATAGCATTTATCACACACACAAAACCTGCCACTTCTAGGGAAGTGCAATTGTTTTATTGATTATCCAGGTTGAAAAATCTGAAAAAGTAATTGAAACTGTAAAACCTCTTCTAAGAATTCAAATTACTCAGAGACAAGAAATGTTTGAAAATGTGAAAAACAAAAAATAATTGTTGAGCAAGCTGAGTTCTTCAAATAAGTACATGTAGACTACATGAAAATTGCTGGAGACAATTGCTAATGACAATCTAGGGAACAACTCACCAATCAACATTCCCAACCTGTATGATCCTGTTGTAAAGTCCATAAAAGCAAGACCTAAGTTGTTCTTGTTTGAGACGAATACCCAATACCGAGAACAGTGCCTCAAATTTGGTAGTACCACAATAAATATTCAAGAAAATTTTAAATAAGTGAATAAAACTCAAGGCAATTTTAGGTTCCAGGAACAAATTAAGGTGTAACAGGTGATATTTGCTGCCTTCCTTCCTTCTTCGCTGGTGGAGCTCTGATTTCATTGAAATGGAGATGAGCTTCATCTGCTTCAGCAGTGTTGAGATGCTTCTCTGTCCCCCAGAGATACAGTGCTGATTAGTGAAAGCCAATAATCATTATACTCCTTTTGATGGTGACATGTTTACAAATACATGGCTGACACAGTATTGACCAATGAGACCTGGGAAGTCTGTTTTGACATCTCTAAGAAAGTTCTCACTCTTAAGAAAAGGACAGAAAGAAAGGCATCTCGGAGTCCATTGAGGCTCCTTGCAGCTGCTGTGGCCCACCTGAGACCATGAGAACACAAACCAGCGACCAAAGCCACAGTGGGGACGAGATAGCAGAAAGGTGGCAAGGCTTGCATCTTGGTTGTCCTCATTGAGGCATTGAATTAACCAACCCTGAAATATGCTAGCCCTGGACTTTTTATTGAGATGAAAAACCTCACTGTCATGTAAGCCATTTTAAGTTGAGTCTTCTGTCACCTGCAGCAAAAAATATCCAAACAAGCCTGAGCTATGGATTGGCTACCCATCTGCAACTCCCTTTTCCACTGTAAACACTGAACTTTCAGAAAGGGACAACGCATGCCCCAACACAAAATACACCATTGGAATAAAAGAAAAGCATGAGAGGAGAACTTTTCTTTTCCTTCCAGAATATGGAGTGAAAATGTGACTCTTGGAGCTGTGTTAGCCAACTTGTGACTTTTAGAAACAAAACTGAATATGAAAACCAGGACACAAGATAGCAGAGCAGAAGGAGGAAAAGGAGTAAATTCTCAGTGCCAGGAGTCACTGAACCAGCCTTGACCTGCTTTCTTCACCCTCAGTAGGAAAGCAAAAAAGATGGGCCCTCCCTGGTGGCACAATGGGTTAAAGCACAGCACTATGAAGCTAGATGCAGCCACCTTACAAGTTCAATCCCCGGCCGGAGGCGGGGGGGGGGGGGGTGACCCACATGGTGCGGCAGACCTCCCCTGACCCGCCTCACTCACCTGCTGCTCCCTTCAGCAGGGTACTTCACAGCCTGCCCATTCTGTGCCCCACTCTGTCTTGGGTGAAGCCTCTCACCACTCCTGCACCTCTGGCCTGTACCCCAGTTCTGTACGCATAAATTAATAAGTCTTTTTAAAAAAGAAAAAAGAGCATTGTAGGTTAAGCCACTGTCAGTGAGATGGGTTTCCATTACTAGCAGCGTGGTGCGTCCTTACCAGTATCTCCACTTTTACAGAACTGTTGGGTAAAGTAGTTCGTGTGGCTGTGGAGCCCAGCCTTAATCAGCAGTGAGTATTTGAATGGCCATGAGAGCAGAGACAGTGACTATTGCTTTAATCAAGACTTGTTAAATAGCCATGTGGAGGGGAAATTGAGTAGAGTATGTGAAAAGGCTGAGTTTTCATCTACATAACAGTAAAGTTTAAACTTAAGCTGGTTTAAGTGTATTAGTTAGAAATATGGAAAGATCTACCAGGAAAAAGAGAAAAATAAAGGTTTGGGGAGAGAATTGTAGCAGGTAGGTAGGCTGGGACAGGGTGAAGGCTCTGATTCATCACAGTCTTCCAGTTGCGCTCAACTCTTTAAAAGAATGCACACATATTCTCTGAAATCTCACATTAATTTTGAATCAAATAATGTTACTGGCTTGTAGACAAAAATTTCACCAATTAAACTATGCCAGAGGGCCCTCCCTGGTGGCGAAAGGGGTTAAAGCGCAGCACTATGATGCTATCCACAGCCACTGCAGCAGGAGTTGGATCCCCGGCCAGGGGGCACAGCAGACCTCTCCTGTCTCCCCCACTGCTCCCCTCAGCAATGTATTTCAGATTTCAGTTAGTCTGCTTATTCTGTTCCCCGCTCTGTCTCTGGTGAATCCTCTCAACGCAGCCCCCCATCTGCACCTCTGGCCAGTACCCTAGTTCTTAAATAAATAATAAGTCTTTAAAAAAATAAATAAACCACACCAAAGAGAAACATACTAACCAAAACAAGATACTCATTAACATGTTCTTTTTTGCATTAACAAGCAAAACATCACTTAATAATTATAAAAATGAGTAGAAGTTACAAGGACAAAGCTGGTCAAGGTATAAAGTGATGTGTATTTGTAATGCACAGGAAATGTGGAGATAAAACCAGAAATTTTAACTTCTCATTCAAAACATCAATTTATCAGTTCACAGTTACTAATTTTGTGCATGTCACATGCCTGTTCTTATCTTTGCATCGCTTTGGATGTCTGCAGTAAGGAAGCCAAGAGTAACCCAAATAAATAAATAAAGCTCAGAGCAGCAGGAACAGAGTGGAAAGCAGGCGGTGAGCAAGCGCTGTTGATACATCGAGCACAGCACTCTGGGCAATGTGGGTTTGACCTGGGTGGCAAAGTATGAATGGTGTTTCAGAACCAGCAAGGAGGGTGGGGTTGCAGGTAAAATAAATAAATTGCAAAGTCATTAAGGCAGGAAAGATCCTTAGCACATAAAGAGTTCTTCTTAAAAAATTAAAAAACAAAAGCCCAATAGAAAAAGCAGTGAAGGATATAAGCAGACATCACTCACCAAGAAAGCAAGGAGATGTGAATGAATCTTAAATCTATGAAAACATTTGTAAGCATGCAACATAAATATTCAATAAATTCCATTTTCATCTCTCACATTAACAAAGATCCAAAAAATTGCTAATACATGTGTGGCAGGCAGAATTCTCAGATGACCCCTCAAATTCCCATCCCCTGATGTACATACATTTCCTCCCAATTCTTCACTCACTAATCTTGGTGTGGCTGAGAAGTGATTTTGCAGATTGGCTAAACTCCCAGATCAGGTAACCTTAAGCCGATCTGGGCAGTCCTGACCTAAGGACCCTAATCCTGGGTTCCTTAAATCTCGAGATAAGAGATAGGGAAGTCAAAGACCCAAAGCACAAGAAGGATTTGATGTGCAATGGAAGATGGAGCTACATAGCAGGGGACGCAGAGCGAGGCCTCTAGAAGCTGAGAGCATTTCCAACTGACAGCCAGCAAGGACAGGCAGACCTCCGTCCTACAACCTTAATGAACTGAATTTCACCACCACAGAAACAAACATGAGAGCAGCTATTTCCCCCAGTCTCCAGGTAAAAGCTCAGTCCTGTTGACATCTCGATGATCACCCTGTGATGCCTTAAGTGAAGAACTTAGACATGCTAAGCCAGACTTCTGACCTACAGAACTGTGATCTAATAAGTGAGTATTGTTTAAAGTCACTGAGTTTGCGGTAATTTGTTACACAACCATAGAAAAATAATGTGTTTAAAAGGGTGTGGGGAAACTGGCACATTCATTTATTCCTGGTTGGCATATAAATAGGTACAACCTCTATTCAAGGCAAACTGGCAAGAACTATGAAAATTAAAGTTGCTCATCCCTTTGATCCAGAACTCCACCTTCAGAGATTCATCCTACAAATACACATACATGCAGGCAAGGTGATTTGTAAACAATAGTACACATTGCAGCATCATTTGTAATAGCAAAGGACTTCGACCTAAATGTCTGCCAATAGAAGGCTAATGTAATACCGAAGAGCATGCCCCTCCAACTGGGGTCACTCCAGATTCGCTGATCTAGAAAGATCTCCAGGAATTATTTTTAGGTAAAAATGTGAAGTCTGGGTAGCCTATAAAAGTGTCTCTGTTTATTTGGAACCCAAAAAAGCAAAATACAATGGGATATGTTAATAAATGCATACAACATTTCTGGGAGATAAACAAAAAACTGGTATCAAGGGTTGCCTTGGAGGAGGGACCTGGTGACTAGAGGACAGAGAAGGAAGAAATCACCTTTGTGCGCTTTCAAGAACAAAGAAGGCGTTATCTGCTCAGAAAAATTAATACAAACAAACGATCAAGGTTAACTGTGCTCTTGTAGAAACTGGAGAGAATGAAACTACATTTCTTTAAAGGAAGAAAGGAGAAGGCAAGAAGGGATGGAAAAACAGGGAGTGAGAAGCCAGGAGGTCAGTAAGAAATGGTCAGGGGCCTTACTGCAGCTGCCCCCTGTTCAGCTGGACACTTCGACTCGGGATCAACACTATGGCTCATTTCCAGGCAAAGGTCCACTTGCAGGTGAACAGACTTCCCTGTGACGACGCCTGCTATTTATTTCCTTGTGCTCTTCATACCCAGCCTGCTCCCAGTCGGTGCCCATATGTTTTTACTTCTAGAATAAGTGATGGATGGATGGCCACTTATTCACCTCTTTCCCTTGCAACGTGCAGGAGGAAATGTGGTTTTTCTTATGTTTGTGAAGAGTTCTGAACTTTTGATGAACATTGGCATTTCAGTACAAGCTGTTGTCTTTCTCCAGTGTCAGTGAGGGGAAAAGACTAGGAAGGGTGTCCCCTCACTGAGAATAGATTTTGAAGTTGAGAAAGGATTAGATTGATGAAGGCTGGAATCCAGCACAGAGAGACCCCACAAGCTGGGAGGTGACCTTTACGGGGACTGGTTCACCTTTACGGGAAACTGTCGCCCATGTGCGCCTTGCAGTTGGTTGCTCTGAACTATTAGATTTGCAACTATCCACCATTTCTGACACCCACACACCTTTCTTGTGGTCTGGAAGTCAAATCCTCTCTTTGATTCTAGGGCCTCATCTGACATGGTTCAAGATTTTTTTGTTGGGTGACACTTTCATGAGTCACAGGGACTTCGTTGGGAGGTCCCTCTTCTGTCCTCCCATGACCACCCCCCTCCACATCCCAAATGCCCCAGTTTGCATTCCCCCAAATGTAAACCCTGAAACTTTGGGTGTAGGATGTTATTTGAGAGGTGACCCCAGGAATCACAAGCAAAAGAGCTAGGAAAGGCAGCTAAAAAGGGAAACCAATGAAGGGTGAATCTGTGCACTGTTGACCACCCTGGGAAACTGGGGCTCAGTTCCGTAGGGGATCAGCTGAGGGGAAAGGAGGGCGAGTCTCAAATCTGCCCCCACTGGAGGAGTGTGTGGCTGGGGCATTTCTCCATCACCTCCCTTCCCCTAAGCCTAACTCCCTTTCTCCCCTCCTGCAATTCCCTTACCCCTCCAGGCACTCAAGTTGAGAAGCCGAGGGTACAGGCTTTGAGGTCGAAAGGGGGCACCTGCAGCTGAGCTCAGCGGGTACCAGGGAAAGCAGGGTGGCCCTTCCACCACATCTGGCATAGCACTCACATAGAATGGTAATTTTTTATTTTCTACCTCCCTGCCCCCAAAAGTCTGTATTTTTCATCTTTCTAACCCCCAACTTCAATCAGTATACTGGTACACAGTGGATGGATGGATGGATGGATGGATGGATGGATGGATGGATGGATGGATGGATGGATGGATGGATGGGTGGGTGGAAGGACGGATGGACGGACGGACAGAAATTCTTGGAGCTTGTATTCCTGAGTATTGGAGTGATGGCAAATTTTTGCAGGCTAGGATGAAACTTTGAATACCAGAATGAGCTGTCTGCTTTAATCACTTGAGGGAACAATTCTCACACACAAAAATTGGCAGGAAACAGGAATTTCAAATAATCAAAATCTCAAACTACTTGGTAAACAAGACTGTTCCATACCCACATTGTGTCACAAGGCTGAATAGATGATATGGAAAAGATTTGTCATCCCTGTAATGCTTTGGCGCCTGAGAGGTTCAGCAAGTGACATTCCCTCTATGCCCTTCTCAGCCGGGATTTTGAAAATCCATCCCCAAACTTCCCTCAGAGTCCAAGTAGAGAAGTTATTTCTTTAATTAAAATTATCTTGCTTCAGGCCACTATGTAAGTTTCAGGTGTGCATCACTGAGAACCAACATGTGTATGAATGTGTCAGTTCACCACTAAACGTGCAGCTCTATCCTCCCACACACAAGTGACCCCTTTGACTACCATTACCCTCCTCGCCCTTCACCCTTCCAGTCTGGTAACCACTCATTTGGTCTGGCAGTGTAAGAGTTTGCTTTTGTTTTATTTAGTTCATCTGTTTGGCTTCTCTGTATACCACATACAAGTGAATTCCTAGGTGCTTGTCTTTCTCCCTCTGGCTGACTTCACTAAGCATAATCCCCTGTCAGCCCATCCATGTGGAGGGTACTTCTTTTTAGTTTCCTTTTCCAGTCCAAGTGCTATTGAAAGTAACAACTAGGATAAAGCTGAAATGACCCCAGACAGGAAGAACAAGAAGCGGCAACTCGTGTGGAAATCGAGGGTTGTGTACACAGCCACTGTTATCCTCAGTTAATTGTCTGACACTCCCTTCTGGCCCAGTTCAGGGATCTGGACCTGGCAGGCCTGGCCATGCAAGTGACCTGCCCGTCTGCCCTCGGGCACTCCCACGGCTTCTGCCACGCTGGCACCTGGATTGGGTTGCCCTACCTGGGCTGCTTTGGAAGGGGAAGGGAACTGAATTGCTCCCAGACCCTCTGGCCTGGAGCCAGGGCCCCTGACCTGAGCTTCTGAAGGCCCTGACTCACCTGTGCTGCCAGTAATAGGTGTGACTTCAGCAGGGATCCTACTAGTAAGGACCTGCAGGGCCCTTTGAACGGAGGTCTGTTTTCCCGTCAGCCTAGGCGCCCACTGGAAGTGATTCGGTCCCCAAAGAAAAGAGCATTCAAAGCCCGAGAAATTCAGTTGGGTTGCCCTGAAATGCCGGGAAGCAAAGTGCTTAGAGTACGTAGACTCAGCTTTTCCCAAGGGGTTCCCCTGACTTGGCGGCCCAGTGTAGTGGGTGTGCACCCAACACTTACAGTTCACAGAACTACACATCAGTCACTGAAGCTCTGGCCGCACTCAAATTGACTTCTTTTTCCAGTTTCCCTGCTACACTTCCAGCTGTCTGTCATCTGCCCTGTGCTGGGAGGAGGGAGACTTGTGGGCTCCCGACTAAGTGTTCCTAATGTATGGGTCTCCCCTCCAAATTGGTGAGTAGCTCATCAAGCTTGACATCAAGGATAATTTCTTGAGAGTCCAACCTGCAGTTCAGCTTTGTACTCCTCTCTTTATATTTCCAGGATAGAACTTTCTGGAGACTCAATAGCTGTTCCCTCCTAAATTTGTACCTATAGCCTTTTTAGCCTAAATCTGCCCAAAACAGAACTTTCTGTCTAGCCCATGCAGCACCAGAGTGCCATCCCAGCCATGCCTCCTCTATGCTCCTGCCTCCTCTAGTTCACCATGCTGCACCCCTAAAACACTCCCATGTGGCTCCCATGTGTGGGAGAAGGGCAGGCAGTGTGGGACACAGTCTCCTCCCAGGGTAGCAAATGTGAGTCTGGCCAAAGGTCTCCTGCTTCTAGCTTCCCGCTCAAATGACTCCACTTTCCACCCTTTCTTTGGACATAAGCCCAGAAAAGCGACCTTGAGACCCGCTTCCACACCTCTCCAGGCTCCACCTCTGTGTTTCCACCCACAATTCCTGGGGACAAAAAGGGGTAAACGTTGGACTTTCACTGCCTGTATGTTCTCTCCTCCTACTTAAAGGTCTGACCAATGTCAACCTTTTTCTTTCCAATGTCATGGAAGAAAAATGGTGCTGTGAATTCTCCGAAATGGATTTTTATTTCACCAAGAGAGCTGGAATAATCTTCCTCATCCCCAAGTTACAAAAACTCCACAGGCTGCCTACAGAGGTCACTGGTACAGAAATGCAAGAGAAAGAAGCCCACTCTCATTCTTCAGTGTGCCTTCTGTTTCACATCGGTTTTCTCAACTACTCATCATGACAACCTATGAGATAGCGCAGTTGTTAATTTAAAAAATTAAAGCACAGACAGGCCATGTGACCTGTCCCATGTTACACATGTAGGCTTCTCTCTTGATTCTTCTTTTCTTCAGTCTCAAGCCAATTTCCTGTGTAACTATTGAGCCTGACCTTCCCTCTCCAGTCCCCTGGCCTCGCCCCTCACCATTTCTGCATTCCTGTCCAGCTTCTCCATGGGCCTTTTACTGCCAGTCCTTGCTTCCAACACTGTTATAGAAACGCCAGGCTATTCCCTCTAACACTGCTTTCCTCATGTTATCGTAATCACCTTTGGCACCAGACTCCCCGCACCGTGCGTCCATTCTCCTGCCTGGAATGTGTCCCTGTGTCTGTTTGGGCTCAGCACAGCTGCACCCCCCCCCTCCCAGGCCACCTCGGCCCTTTCTCTGCTCTCCCAGACTCCTTGTGTGCTCTCCTCTAGGGCAGCACACTTTGAACCTCCACTGTCCCTGAGAGACTCCTGCGTCTCCACAGCGTGACAGTGAGCAGTGGGCTACACACTTCCTGGTAAACCAGCCCCTCCCCGACATTCAGGCCACTTTACTGAAGAAGCAGGTGCCCAGATAGCTCGGGCTTGCTAAACCAGAATCTCGGGGCGGGGGGTGGGGGGAGGGAGGAAGGCATAGCTATTTCTTGGTAATGGCCTAAATATACATATTTATATTCCCCATAACACAAAACTCACCCCTTTAGTGTACAAATCAGCAATGTTTGATATATTCACAGTTTTGCAAACATCACCACTTTCTAATATTAGAACATTTTCATCACCCCAAAGGGAAATACCGTACCCATTAGCAATCACTCACCAAACCCCTCCTTCCTCCAGCCCCTGACAACAACTGATCTACGTCATCTCCATGGACTTGCCTCTTCTGCACATTTCCTATAAGTGGAGTCCTAAACTGTGTGGTCCTCTGTCACTGGCTTCTTCACTGGCATCTTGTTTTCCAGGTCCATCCTTGTCTAGCACTTCATTCTTCTTAGTTGCTGAATAATACACTTCGCATGGTTATCTACCTTTGTTCATCCATTCATCAGTTGATGGCCACTGAGCTTGGTCCATTTATGTCACTATTATGAATAACACTGTTGTGGACACATGCACACTTTTGTTGTTGTTGTTTTAAAGATTTATTTATTGGCCCTCCCTGGTGGCGCAGCGGGTTAAAGCACAGCACTAAGAAGCTAAAGCCACTTCTGCATGAGTTCGATTCCGCCTGCCCCGGAGGTGACCACATGGCGTGGCAGACCTCTCCTGACCCGCCCGCTGCTCCCCTCAGCAGTGTACTTCGTCGATCTGCCTGTTCTGCTCCCCACTCTGTCTCTGGTGAATCCTCTCACCCTCGGCATCTCTGACCTGTACCCCAGTTCTGTATGCATAAATAAATAATTTTTTTAAAGATTTTTTATTTGTGCATACAGAACTGGGGTACAGGCAGAGGTCAGGGACAATGAGAAGATTCACCAGAGACAGAGGGGCAGAACAGGCAGACTGATGAAGTGCACTGCTGAGGGGAGCAGCGGGCAGTTCAGAAGAGGTCTGTCACGCCATGTGGATCACCTCCGGGTCCAGGGATCAACCTCGTGCTGAAGTGGCTTTAGCTTCTTAGTGCTGTGTTTAACCCGCTGCGCCAACCCACTGTTGTTTTTTAATGATATATTTATGCATACAAGAACTGGGCCAGAGGTGCAGGGGGTGAGAGGATTCACCAGAGACAGTATGGGGAGCAGAACAGGCAGATTGAATGAAATACACTGCTAAGGGGAGCAGCTGGTGAGACAGGAGAGGTCTACTGTGCCATGTGGGTCACCTTCCTGGCAGGGATAGAACTCATGATGCAGGAGCTGCAGATAGCTTCATGGGGCTGCACTTTAACCCCTTGAGCCACCAGGGAGGCCCCCCCCCATATGCAGACTTTTTATGTGTACGCATGTTCTCATGTCTCTTGGGTAAATACCTAGGGTTGCTTGGTCCTATAGTAACTCTGTGTTTAGTCCATTGAAGGTCAGTCACACTTTTCACAAGGACTGCACCATTTAACAGTCTCATCAGTCAGGAATGAAAGTTTCAAATACATCCTCAGTATATGTATCTTTAACAAGTTCCACAGGTGTGACCAAATCTAAGCATCTCTGTGCAAATTTCTGGAAGCCTCATTTGTCTCCTATCGGGAGAATTAATGTGGGGCTTCTCTACCCTGAGGGTGGCCCCTAGTTGGAGTCAGTGGAAACGGTGGGCCTATTGTCAAGGAATGAATGGTCTCAGGCCCAGTGCTACAGCTAGAGACTTGAGAAAGTGAGTGACCAGAGATATTTAGGAGGAAGTAGCTGCAGGGGGAGAGTTAAGACCATACCAAGTCCTGACTCAATCATGAGTTGCTACTTGACCATCACTGGGTCGTTTAACCTCCCCATGTAAAAAAGAAATAAATAATAATATTGATTTTAAAATGAAAATTCCCTCTGTCTTCTCAGCACTGGGAGCAGCTCTCCTCATCCCCTGAAAATGCCAGCCCACGCCAACTTCCTCTTCACCACCACCCTGGTCAGGAGCCCCTCTCAACTGCTGAGGAGATCTCTGTTGGCTATGGTGCTAAAATCACCAGAGACATTGCCAGATGAGCGCCCCACCAACATGGCAGCCCCGTGACTGCTGACTCGGTTATCCCTAAAATCAGCCTCCCAGCCAGCACCATTTCAAGAACATGGACACAGCTGCCAAGTTCATTGGGGTTGGGCTGCCATAGTTGGGATCGCTGACTTTAGGGCTGCCGTTGGGTCAGTGTCTGAGAGCCCCATCACTGGCTTCACCAGGAGCCCTCTGTGAAGTGCCAGCTCTTCTCCTGCGCCATCTGGGCCTGGCCCTCTAAGAGGCCTTTCTCGACCTTTCTCATCCTCTTTGCCATGGGAAGGAGCTGGGTCCACTCCTCATAGTTCCTTCTCCCAGGTCTTGTTTGCCTTGTGCCTTTGCCTGGACCTTGTGAACCAGCGTGGAGGAAGTAGTTGGCATAGGGTTTGACAGAGAAAACCAGTAAATACTGTTATTAATAAGAACTAACTAAAACAAACGAGGATTGTATCTACTTCCCCTCTCTACCCCCAGAAGGATGCTATGAGGTTAAAATTAGCTAACTACCCCCAGAAGGATGCTATGAGGTTAAAATTAGCTAACTGCAAACTTCTGCTGCAAGTTCCGCGTTACACCTGTGTGTTGTTGTGGTGTTATCTGTGTCTTGTCCTCAAGTGGTAGCAGGAGGGCGTGATTGATGGGACAGAGGAGGCCACGATTTTTCCAACTGATACAGCAGTTCTGGTTCTGAGTGTGCTACTGATGGTGAAGGTTTAAATCCCCACCTCTGTGACTTTAATGGACTGAAATAAACAGGAAGTTTCCATGTCACCCAGAACTCACTGAGGATTGGGATCACGTGACTCTTGTTGTCCAGTTCCTTATCTCTCTGGAAGGACCTTTCAGGGTGAGGTGTGGCTACATTTGCACCCACGGCAAAGCTGCGTCTTTCTTTTCGGTCCAAACAGCTTCCTGTCCAGAAGAAATCCCCACGCACAGACTTTTACAACATGAAGAGGACATGTGCTGAAATCAAAGGGTTAGAATTCATATCAAAGCCCAGCATCCAGGATCTGATTGCAAATTGAG
Source organism: Condylura cristata (assembly GCF_000260355.1). Classification (NCBI taxonomy): domain Eukaryota; kingdom Metazoa; phylum Chordata; class Mammalia; order Eulipotyphla; family Talpidae; genus Condylura; species Condylura cristata. Next base: position 22,944,789 of record NW_004567128.1, on the reverse strand, counting down.
ATGAAGCTATTTGTGTGGGCAGAAGTTGGCAGTGGTTACTCAGAAGCTCAGTTCCTGGGAACAGGAAGAAGGTTTTTTGAACCAAGTGAAACCTTAGTCCCTTAAGCAACTCAGCAGGCTGTGTTCTCGCCTTGCCCACAGCTCCCTGTAGGAAGTTCAGGGTAGAGAGACACCCAGCGTTCCTTTGCCCCATTGAGTCTCAAGGAGGACTGGATGAGGGTTACCATTTATCAGTGAAAAAGTGGAAGAAAAGTATGGTGGTTGCTGTACACAGGAACTGGGGGGGGGGGGGGCAGGTTCCTTCATGACATATGAAGAGCAGCAAACCCCCGAAATGGGTCTATGTGGAACTACTAGCTGAGAATCAACAGCTGTTCGTGAACAACTGTGCTGCGCCTCCCCTCTTCTGCTTCCTGGAATTGTGCTCCTTGGCTGGAGATGAGCAGATGGTGCAAATTCATTGGTGGTTTTGGAATGAAAGCTTTAAAAAAGAGAGAAACAAACAAACAAACAAACACAAAGAAAAGCTAATGGATTCCTCATGGACTGCTGCCCAGGTCTTTGCCACATTTTGTCAAACGCTTGTATGTTTCTCAGGTCCCTTCCTCTTCCAGATCTCAGTCATAAATAAATAAGTCCGTCAGAACCTCTGATCCTTTTCTTCCCAGAAACAGGCTGAGTCACTCAGCTCCTCAGCCTCCCACAAGCAGAAGCCAGTGAGAGTGTGGCTAGAGGGGACGCTGCCCCGAGGGAGAACCAGGCAAGGCCTCCCAGGCCAGCTTGCCCATCCTGTGGCTTTCCAGAACACAGAGTTCCAGTCCCAGTAGGGGGTGGGTGATCTCTGTTAGGACTGGAAGAAAGAGAACTTCTTTTTTTTTTTAAGATTTATTTATTTATGCATACTGGGGTACAGGCCAGAGTTGCAGGAGGTGGGGGGGGGGGTAAGATGATTCACCAGAGTCAGAGTGAGGAGCAGAACAGGCTCCTCAATGAAACACACTGCTGAGGGGAGCAGTGGGCAGGTCAGGAGAGGTCTGCCACGCCGTGTGGGTCACCCCCCCCCACTGGATAAAGATCGAAGATCAGAGCTATGGCTTCCTAGTGCTGTATTTTAATCAGTTGCACCACCAGGGAGAGCCCAGAAAGAGAATTTCGAAGAGAGCCTAGAAACTTCCAGACCTCTGAGAAATAGTGAGCAAGGAATTCTGGCCCCTTTGATTTTACTGGGTCACTCTGAAAGACAGAGACCACGAAGGCACTCAGACTGTGTCCCTGGGCCACGGCTCTGGGGATAGAGCCTGTTTGAGAAGAGGCTTTGAACTGGAGGGAGAAATCCACAGGGAAGATCATGGTACACATTCTATTCTAGCTTGCTTCAGGTTGACCCCCAAACCTCACCCAGGCTCAAACTGGAATTGGCAGGCAGAAAGGATTAGACTTTGAGTACACCCACCCTGACCTTCTGGAAGCTTTGACTTGAGCCTTGTTCCAGCCCAAGTGGGGTTGCCTGTCCCTCACCAGATGCCCTGCCCACCTAGTTTGACTGGTTGGGGACCACTCCCTCCCCAGGGGCTGTTGCTAGCCTGGCACCAACAACCCTGCACTTGGCATTGACAACACTCAGACTCCAGGGCATTGTCCAGAATGTTGATGATTAGGAGATAGTTCTGGAAAATAACTGGAGTTAAAAAATAACCAGTGCCTCCTACCCCCCATCCTGGCTTCCTGACCAGCTCTGTGGGAAAGGGGACATGTCCTTATTTTTCAGGAAATCAGCACATTGGGTAATAATGCAGGTGAAGGTTGCCAGCTGCCTCTCAGCTATCCCTCTACCAGGATGCCATCCTGGTCAGGGTCGATGACACCTCACTCTGCCTCAGTCACTTGGGCTGATGTTTCTACAATGTGAAAAGGGTAAATGATGGCTCTGCTATCCTGAGGTGTTATGAACATGAAAGAACATAATGTAGAAGAGAGTTCTCAGGAGTGCTGGAATGTTCTGTAACTTGATCTAGGTGTGGGTTAGCCAAATAGATACATGTCATGAAATCTATTGAGCTGTTCCTTTAGGATTTATGTACTTTATGTAAATAAAATCTCAATAAAGTGCTATTGGTGTTAAAATGAGCATAAAGAGATAACACTTTGTACCCAGAAAACCACTTGTTGCTGTATCATTTGGTTCTCTTTTTTTTTTTTTTTGAACTTTCAGTGATATATAACCACTCTCTCAACTTCTAGTATCAAGGATTCAATTGTTTTTTTCTAATAAAGACTTATTTATCTATGCATACAAGAACTGGGGTATAGGCCAGATTTGCCTGGAGTGAGAGAATTCACCAGAGACAGAGTGTGTGAGCAGAACAGGCAGATTGGCTGAAATAGACTGCTGAGGGGAGCAGTGGGCAGGAGAGGTCTGCTGTGCCATCTGGGTCAGCTCTCTTGGCCGGGCGTCAAACTTGGTGCAGTGGTTGCAGATAGCTTCATAGTGCTGTGTTTAATCTCTGTGCCACCAGGAAGACCCTCATTTGTTTTGTTTGTTTTCTTTATTAAATTTATTAATTTGTATATCTATGTACATTGTCATTCATTTTACTTCCTCCAGTTCCTCTTCCCATCATCACCACAGTCCCCCACACTTCTCCGTCCTTCCGATCCCTCTCCTACCCCCTCCCCTGTAGGATATCTCTGGTTTATAATTTTTTTTTGTTGTGTTGTGTTGTGTTTTGTATTGTAATAACAATGCAATTTTCCCTTATGTCTTATTTGTTTCTCTTATATTCCTCCTATAAGTGAAACCATTCAATATTTTTCTTTTTCCTTCTGATTTATTTCACTAAGCATGATGCCTTCTAATACCATCCATGTTGCTGCAAATGGCATGAGTGTTTATCTATATACCACATCTTCTTGATCCAATCATCTAATTTCGGGCACTTCGGTTGTTTCCAGGTTTTTCCTATTGTAAGTAGTGCTGCAATAAACATAGAGGTGCATGTATCCTTTTGAATTAATGTTTTTGTGCCCTTTGGGTAGATCCCTAGGAGTGGAATTGCTGGGTCATATGGTAGCCCCATTTTTAGTAGTCTGAAGAACCTCTACACAACCACAACAGTGTCTGTACCAGATTGCATCCCCACCAGCAGTGCAGGAGAGTTCCTTTTTCACGGCATCCTTGGTCTTCATTTGTTTTTGAACTTCATGAAATAGCTGCTTATGTTTGCTTTTTTACTCAACGTTATGTGCTTCATCTATGTCCTATCAATAACATACTTGTTTTCTTTGATGTATAGTATTCTGTTGTGTGAACACATCATTTATTTCTCTTTCCCCTCCTGGGAACAGGTATTTGTGCAGCTTCCGGCTTGGTGTTATTACAAAAAATGCTACTATGACCACTATTGTCACTTGGGTGATTATATATTTGCATTTCTGTTGGGTACCTGCCAGAACCCAACCATCTTAGCATCTTGATTCTACACTTTCAGCTGTCAGAACTGTGAGAACATTTCTGTTGTTTCAGCCACCCAGGCTATGGTACATGGCAACGACACTTTAGCAGATTAATACAACCCTTAGGGTGACTATTACCCCACTTCGAGCGGTATGCTTCATTAGCCTTGACTTCAGAGTTACTGAAGACCTGGTATCTCTTTGCATAGAGGGACTAATTACATCATATGGGCCCCACTCTCATGACCACATCTAATCCAAGTTACCTCCCCACAACCTAATCTTCATTCACTATCTCACTGGGGATTTAGGACTTCAGCCTATGAATTTGGATCAGGGGACACACAGTTCAATTCATAGCAAGGAGCAAGAAAAGTCTGTCCATTTCTGTGCTGTGTCAGTGTCCCAGACAGATAGGATGCCTCAGGGGAAGACCACCTGAACACAGCCTGAGACGGTGCAGCAGGGGGAGGGACTGAGTCCTCCTTCCTCCAGCTACTGGCTGATTCACCAGGATGTCCCCAGTATCTGCACGCAAAGCACCTGACACACAGTATGTTCTCCGCAGATACCACTTTTGAAACCAAATTTTTATGGGAGTTCTCAAGCATACAAACACTGTAGAGAGTTATGAGCCCCTGTGTTCTCATCACCGAGTTTCAACTGCATTCCAAGGACAGGGAACCTTATGTAGAAGGTACACAGACATAAAGACTGTATGGAACGTTCAGTCCCTCAAGGGGGTTGGAGGGTGGGCAGGTTCAGGAATAGAATCCTGAGGGAATGATGGTCCCTGTGACTAATCCATCTCTGGCCTATGTCACCTTGGTGGCATCTTTTCTCATGTCCTGAGAGATCACTGTAAGCCAGCCCTGAGTAGCAGTAGGGTGAATGAGACACAGCCCTGCTTCTCATGGAGTTATCTGTCTGAGGAGAGAGTCTAACAAGTGAGCAAAAAATATGGGGTGACATGCCTTGGGCATCTGGCCAGCCATAGCATGGGCCCAGGAGCTGATTCTTAGAGGAACTGGTATCTTATAATGTTTATTCTCCTTTGTTCGGACTTTGGTTTGATGGTCTGACATATAAATATCTATTATCAATATCTATATCTATCATCTATCTACATTGTGAAGTGATTACTAGTCAAGCTAATTAACACATCAAATCACCTCACAATTACTGGCTTTTTTTAAAATGCGGTAAGAGACCTTAAGGTCTCTTAGTATTAATTCAACAATTTCTAATAGACAATAAATTATTATTGATCATAGTAACCATGCTTCACATCAGTTTCTCAGAACATATTCATCTTATAATGGAAAGTACAAAATTAAATATGTATAATTTTATTTGTCACTTATACTTCAGTAAAGCTGAAAGTAAGTCTTGCAGCCAAAGAAGAAGGATCTTGGGAGCCATTTCATACAGCTACATAAGTTGTACACAATCTCTAGAAACTGGGGGGGACTAATATTTGTTTAGCCTTGATTTCTTTCATCCACATTACAGCCCTTTGGGATTTGGATTATAATCTCCACTGAATAGGTTGTGAAAATTTAAGCTCCAATGACGCACGATTACCTATAAAAAACCAGAGTCAAAGAAAGACAAGACAAGATGGAAGATCTGCCTGAGATTGAAAGAGATATGACAACTAAAATTCCTAATTTGTAAGACGTTATGTAAGATGTTGAAATAAAGAAAAGCTGAGTGAAGGGTCTGTGGGAAATCTCTATACTATTTTTATAACATTTTTGTAAATCTGAATTCAAAATATAAGGTAGGTTCTGATTCTGGTTCATATATAGAATAAGGACATCTTATCCTTCTCTCACTAAACACAATGAAAAATCCTGGCCATAATGCCTGGGTTAGCTTAGATGAGGAGTCTGAAAAGTAAAAGGTAAAAGGCAGCGTGGGGAAGAGCCAACACAGTGGCAAGCAACCCAAAGGGAAGTTTCCAGGGCTTCTTTTTTTAAACCTCTAATACTTCTTGACCCAGATTGACCGGCAGTACAAACCCCAAAATTATGAACCAGATGTGAACAAAAGCATCTCTATATGTTCTCTTTCTGATCCTAGGAAGAGGAGAAAGTGGGAGAAAAAAGCCCTTTTCTCCAACCCCAAAGTTCCTAGTGAGTTCCAGTTCCAAACTTGTCCCAAAGCAACAGCACGGGCAACAGCATCTGAGCAGACACCTAAAATATCTCTCCAAACACAGAAAACTTTCTCTCTGACCAGAGGAATTGTGGGAGAAAAGAGCAAGGGGAAAACCCTGTTGTTTCCAAGAGTTAACCAAACTAAATTAAGTCAACTTCTGAATAAAATAACACTTGTAGTTACTGGGAGCTGCTATTTTATATTATGACTTCTTTTTAAAATTTTACTCATAGATCTGATATAATCTGCATCTTTAATACTTTTGCACTCAAATCCCATGAATACTGCAGCTCTCTTCAGTGTTCACTTTTGCACAATTCATTTTTTGTAGCTAATTAAGTTTACAAAGCCCGGAGATCAAGTTTGAGATAAAGATTAACACTGTTCTTTGCCTAGTAAAACTAAGTAAATAAATCTGACTACATTAATAATTATACTAAATGTAAATGGTTTAAACAAGTCAATTAAAAACAGATTGTTAGACTGGTTTTTAAAAATACGAATTGGGGGAGAGGAAACAGTGGGATATTAGCACAGGTGGTTTTGTGGAGGGTGAGTGAAACATGTGCATATATGAAAGAGAAAAAATATAACCCCCCCAAATAAAAATTTAAAAATTAGGAATCATTCTGCAAATCTTTGTTTTTGATTGGAGAGCTTAATGTGTTTACACTAAGCAAGAACTATATCCTGTCACCACATTAGGAATCTGGGTTTCTCCGAGGAGAATGGGAAGTCATCGAAACAGTGATTCCTACCTGTGCATGTGCTCCAAAGTCAAGTGAGGAGACTATTCAAAATACAGTCTCACCCCTACATACGCGGCCTATAAATCTATCACTGGGGATGTAGTTGGAACCTGTATGACAAAGGTGCCCCCAGAAATTCTGGTGTCATGCTAAAAGCACTTGCATAGCAGGGCCCTCCCTGGTGGCACAACTGGTTAAAGCACAGCACTATGAAGCTGTCCACAGCCACTGCAGTATGTGGTCAATCCCTGGCCAGGGAGCTGACCCACATGGCGCCTCAGACCTCTCCTGGCCTGCCCGCTACTCCCCTCAGCAGTGTATTTCAGTCAGTCTGCCTGTTCTGCTCCCCACTCTGTCTCTGGTGAATCCTCTCACCCCCTGCACCTCTGGCCTGTACCCCAGTTCTATATGCATAAATAAAATAAATCTTAGAAAAAATAACTTCATAGCAATGTTGATCATTGCTGAAGCTGCATGCACTTCCATGGGGATGGGACTCATATGACCATCCCTTCTCTACTTCTGTGGTTTTTTCAAAATTTTATAACCTTAACTCTCCCTTTGTAATTATTCTTAATAGCAAAACAACCCACATGTCCAGCAATAGAAAAATGAATGAAATACATTGTGTTGTTCATAAAATGGAATATTATACTGTGAAAAAGTGCAAAACTAATGTTTACAGTTATATATCTGGGTGATAAAATTATAAAACAAGGAAAACATAAAGGTTATCTCTAGAAAGAAGAGTTGCAGTTAAGATGAAATATATGATGGACCTCTGGAATGCTAGCAAAGCCCTGTTCTTCGCCTGGAAGATGGTTAGATGGGTACTTGGGTTATAAGTATTTAATAAATTATATGGTCCCATGATAGACACGTCTCTCTATATTTTTTGAAACCTTGACTCAAGGGTTTATATAAGCAGTAAATTAATACCACCGACGTGCCTTTCAGAAAGATTATTCTGACTCTGGGTGGAGCATGAAATTGAGGGTGAGAAAACTTCAAGTGGGCCAAAACTACCTCAGCAATCCAATAGAGTGACTTAGATGGATGGCCCAGACCAGGCCGCTGGCAGTAAGGCTAGAGGATAGTGGTGAGTCTGAGGACTGCTTGGTTAATGGCGTCCACTGAAACTGGTGTTCCAATGGTGTTGAAGAAGGGCTGGGGCGAGGCAGGGAGTCCAGAGGGCCTGGGGTAGCCCTAAGCATTGTTTTGAGCAGCAAAATCCAGAACGGGCCCTCTCTGGTGGCGCAATAGTTAAAGCGTAGCACTTTGAAGCCAGCCACAGCCACTGTAGCACGAGTTCAATCCCCAGCCAGGGAGCGGACCCACATGGCACAGCAGACCTCTCCGGTCTCGACCGCTGCTCCCCTCAGCAGTGTATTTCACTGGATCTGCCTGTTCTGCTCCCCACTCTGTCTCTGGCAAATCTTCTCATCCCCCGCACCTCTGGCCTGTACTCCCGTTCTTATATACATAAATAAATAAATTTTTAAAAAATATATTAAAAAGACTGTTCTTCTCCTGTAGCTCACACAGAGAGCTGGAACAAGCTTGCTCTCTGTCTCTTCTTCAAACAGTTTACATTGGGAGAAGCAAATGTGCCTAAGGAACCACAAACTGTGGACTTCAAGCACACACAGAAATTACCCACAGTTAATCGTGTGGGAAAGAATCAACACCGTAACACAGTGTAAAACTCAACCGTGTTCCCATCCTCCAGGCTGGAATCTCAGTGCTGGGAATTTACCCTGAGGGAATTTTTTTTTAAAGACTGATCCATCAACCAAATTCAACAACTCCACCCAGGGCCACTTGTTCATGCACAGGCAGCATTCTTGCTTTTAGAAAGGAAAAGTGGCTTCATGCTACAGATCCTCTTATGAGAGGAAGACAGTAGGGGAGGATGGCCCTCAATGCAGGAGCCCCAAGGGGACCCGGAAGCACGTATCTGCCTGGAGAATGCCCCGCCTCTGTCCCTATGAAGTTGGAAGTGAGGTAGGCAAAGAAGAGTCATCACCTTGGGCAGTGCTGCCCCACATCTCATAAGCAAGAGACCAGCTCAGGGCCCTGTCAGAGAGGTTGCACATCTTTCCTTTAGGGTTCGTTGGTGCTTTAATCAGAGTAGTTAGCTAGGAATGTCAGGGAGGGCCTCTCTAAAGAGGTGACATCTGAGTTGAAACTTGAATGGGAAGAAAGGTAGTTCTGGCAGAGCGGACATCAAAAAGAGGTTGGGGCAACAGGGGCATGGTGGATGGCACAGCAGACGGGAGGCTGGCAAGGATGAAGTCACGTAGAGGCTTCAAAGACATAGTGAAGGCAGAAGGACCAGTTTAGCAGGCTGCTGCGGCAGCTGGTAGCTCCAGTGAGAAAGGAAGTGGAGGAGAAGTGCTCAGGTTTGGGAGGAGCGCTTAGGAGATTCGCCCATGAGTGGCATCAAAGAGTAAAAAGAAATGACTTCGAAGAGTTTTATGTGAGTTACTCAGGGAACAACTCTGCCACTAAGATGAAGAAGGACCCTGGAGAGGTCAGGGAACGGGAGGGAGGAAATACAGGATCTATTGCTGTTCATCTATTTGGTTCTTTGGCTCAGACGGTAAAGACTATCAGATTATTTGAATGTTATACAAAGTATTAAAATACGTCTCATATTCATACTATTCACATTCATAAATCTAGGAGGAAAAAAACAATTATTTCCATAAAAACTGAAAAAGTATGTGACAAATTCAACACCCATTCTTTCTTGTTAAAACCTCAAAATATAAATAGGCTGATAGCCTTCACATATTTTAAAATTATTCCGTCATTATGCTTAATGGGAAAACACAAGAAGAATCACAATGATTATTTAACATTGTACTAGAGATACTAAAGATACTAACTGGAGCAATTAACCAAGATAAATAAATTAGAGGTCTAATAGCTGTAAAAGAGGAAGTAAAACTATCATTACTTGCAGATGATATAACTGTATACCTGGAAAACTCAAGAGAATCAACTGAGAAACTGCTAGAAGCAATATGAACATTCAGTAAAACAGCAGAAAATATTACCAAATCAATAGCTTTCATATGTACAATTACCAGTTACAAAATATAATGGAATGAGTTACCCCATTTATAACAGCAACAAATAACACTATATATATATATATATGTATATGTATATATATACATATATACATATACATATGCATATATGTGTAGATAGATATATAAAAGAATAGACTATCTAAAATGTATAAGATCTATATATAGAAGACATAAAATCACTGAAGATAAAAAAAGACAGCTTCAACAGAGTTATCATAGATGTCAATTATCCCTAAGTTAGTTGATAAACTGACATCATTGCATTAAAAAGATGGAAGGACTTTTAGAACTAGAAAAACTGATTATAAATGTTCTTAAAATATAAATAAACAGGTCCCTCCCCGGTGGCGCAGCAGGTTAAAGCACAGCACTAAGAAGCTAAAGCCATTTCAGCATGAGTTCGATCCCCGCCCTAGAGGTGACCCACATGGCGTCGCAGACCTCTCCTGACCAGCCCACTGCTCCCGTCAGCAGTGTGCGTTGTCGATCTGCCTGTTCTGCTCCCCACTCTGTCTCTGGTGCAGCCTCTCACCACCCCTGTACCTCTGGCCTGTACCCCAGTTCTGTATACATAAATAAATAAATATTTAGAAAATATATATATATAAATAAACAAGAGTGGGGGGAAGCAAATAAAAGAGTCCTCAAGAGAAAACTAAATATTAAAGATAATAACACAAAAACTTCAATAATTAAAACTGTGGTTTTTGAACACGACTTAAAAGGCCAGTATTAACACAGGAAAGAAAATGGTTCCAGAAATGGACCCATTTGTCAAGTGAGAGTTTTGCATGACAATTGTTATTTGCAGTTGGAGACAACTAACTGTCCTCCCAAATGCATTCTCTCCTTCCTTGATAGAAGTAGAATGTTTTGGAAAGGTTGCCATTCCCAGCCTCCTTTGCAGACATGTGGTAATGAGACCAAGATTTTGCCAAAGTTGCATATGAGTGATATGTGCCTCTTCTGTACTGATCCATGAAAGCTGCTACCTGCCTCCTTTGAACCACACAGAAGAGAGGCCTTAAATCAGAGCTTCTAAATGTGAGTGGGCATCAGGATGCCCTAGAGGGCTGGTTAGGGCACACATCCCTGGATGCCATCTCCAGAGTGTCTTTTTTTTTTTTTAAGATTTATTTATTTATGCATACAAGAGCTGGGCTATAGGCCCAGATGTGGGGGCGGGGGGTACTGAGAGGAGTCCCCAGAGACAGAATGGGGAGCATAACAGGCAGATTGACGAAATATACTGCTGAGGAGAGCAGTGGGCGAGGCAAGAGAGGTCTGCTGAGCCATGTAGGTCACCTCCCTGGCCAGGGATTGAACTCAGGGATCGAACTCCTGCTGCTATGGCTGTGGATAGCTTCGTAGTGCTGTGCTTAACCCCTTACACCACCAGGAAGGTCCCCGTCTCCAGAGACTCTAATCTAGAAGGTCTGGTTTTGAGTCCAAGCATTTGTATTTGTAACAAATTCCCAAATGGTGCTGAAGACGCTGGTATAGGGACCACACTTGGACAACTACAGCCCTAAAGATAGAAAAATGGAACAAAAGGAGCCTCAGTCCTCAGTGACCAAAGACAACAGTCACCACTGAGCTGAGAACACAAATTTGGAACTGGTCGGTGAGAGAAATCATTTCTATCTTATTTAAACCATTTGTATTTCAGAGCCTCTTTGTTACAACACTTTAACCTTACCCTAACTAACACAGTGTAAAAGCGATAGCTGTTTCCTTTGGTGGGTGTTTTCTTGGGTTAAATGGGAAAAAAATGTTGAAAGTTTACATTTGTATACCTATAATCCCCCGTAGCAGATACAAAGGTGTAAACCTACTTTACCTCAATAAACATTATTTGAAGGAAAAAATAAAACATAAAAGTAAAATGCTGGGCCTTCCCTGGTGGCGCAGCGGGTTAAAGCACAGCACTAAGAAGCTTAAGCCACTTCTGCATGAGTTTGATCCCCGCCTGCCCTGGAGGAGATCCACATGGTGTGGCAGACCTCTCCTGACCCGCCCGCTGCTCCCCTCAGCAGTGTACTTCGTCGATCTGCCTGTTCTGCTCCCCACTCTGTCTCTGGTGAATCCGCTCACCCTCCGCATCTCTGGCCTGTACCCCAGTTCTGTATGAATAAATAAATAAATCTTTTTTTAAAAAAGTAAAATGCTATTTAATATTAAAAAGATGATTCAATATACCATTAGTGTATGCCAAGATAAGCTTCAAATAATTTTTAAATTAATGTAAAAATATAGCTATGAAAGAAATATAACTACAATGAATACTGAGGGAATTCTTTCTTCTTATTATTTATTTATGCATACAGAACTGGGGTACAGGCCAAAGGAGCGGGGGTGTGAGGAGAGGGGAGGTGGTGAAAAGATTCACCAGAGACAGAGTGGGGAGCAGACAGCAGAACAGGCAGGCCGATGAAGTACACTGCTGAGGGGAGCAGCGGATGGGTCAGCCACACCATGTGGGTCACTTCCCTGGTGGGGGATAGAACTCGTACTGCAGTGGCTGTGATAGCTTCATAGTGCTGTGCTTTAACCCACCAGGGAGGGCTGGGACAATTTTTTAAGGGACATTTATTCCTTTTCCAAATGTTGCAGTAAGACCAGGTGGAATATGATGCCTTTAACAGTTATGGGGAAAAAGTACAAATCGGAAGTTCGGCCATTCAAAGTTATTTACAACGGGAATATGGAAAAGGCAGCAAGAAGTTTTCAACCTTAACCCAAGCCCCAGTAGCAGCTTACCAGGTCAAAAAAAGAGACACAGGGAGGTCTGAACTTGAGTAAGACATTAGTAAAAACCCAGACTTAGGTAGTGTTCTCCCAGTTACCAATAAGCCCAGCACAAGAGACTAGAAAGTCAACAGGTTGGGCCCTCCCTGGTGGTGCAATGGGTTTTAAAGCACAGCACTATGAAGCTAGTGGCAGCCTCTTCAGCACAAGTTCAATCGCTGGCCCCAGAGTTGACCCACATGGTGCAGCAGACCACTACTGTCTCCCCACTGTTCTCCTCAGCAGTGTACTTCATCAATCTGTCTGTTCTGCTCCCCATTCTGTCTCACTGGCTCTGCACCACTGGCCTGCCCCAGTTCTATATACATCAATCAATCAATCTTTTTTTAAAAAAACTCGACAGGGGGAAAGTTGGATGTTCAGGGCTTGGGAATGTGGGCACCCTGTATCTGGCTTAGGGATTTAGGAAGTAAACAAAACCTATTTGGGAAAGAATTGGGGAGAAAACCAGAAATCACCTTCGGCACGAGAGGAGGGAGAGTGGGAGCAGGAGCATTTCACATTAACCCAACCTGGGAAAATGCAAGGGGCCATCTTCAACTGGCCTTGGGAGGAAGGCCAGGTGGAACATGGGAGAATCCACAGGAAGGAGAACAGAGGGCACATGGCTGTTGTGCCTTCCTTTCCTGATACAGGAAAGCGGCTGGGGTCCCATTCCCAGCAGCCACCTCACAAGCCGTACTGTTTTTGCAGATTAGAGATTACCTACCTGACCCCTAGTTACTCTTTCTGCTCACTGGCCAGTTTACAGGCCTCCTCAGGCCCCAAGGGAGCGGTGTGAATCTGCAACCATGAATCAAGAGAAGTTCTGTGTAAGCAAGAGATGGCCAGTGCTTCATCCAGAGAAAGAGGTGAAGGGCTTCTGGAAATGGTGGTGGACTTGGAGGCGGTTTTATCGGGAATGACTGGTTATGGATGAAAGTTTCACTGGTCCAGGTGACTCTGGTGGCAGCCATGGTGGTGATGGATATGGTGGCAGTGTAGATGGTTATAATGGATTTGGTAGTGATAGAAGCAATTTTGGAGGTTGTGGAAGCTACAATGATTGCAGCAGTTACAGCAATCAATCTTCAAATTTTGGATCCATGAGAGAAGGAAATTTTGAAGGCAGACGCTCTGGCCTCTAAGGTGGTGGAGGCCAATACTTCAAACCATGAAGCCAAGGTGGCTATGGTGGTTCCAGCAGTAGCAGTAGTTGGAACAGTGGCAAGAGGTTTTAATTAACCACCAGGAAACAAGGCTTAGCAGGAGAGGCAGAGAAGTGACAGGCAAGCTACAGGTTACAACAGATTTGTGAATTCAGCCAAGCCCAGGGAGGGCAGGGCCTCGCTGCTCCATGGCTTAGACAATACTCATGAGTGTGGGCAAAAAATTCCAGAACCATATCTGTGACTAACTGTATAAACAGGTTGTTTTAGTTTCTGTTCTGTGAAAGTGGAAGGGATTCCAGCAAGGGGTTTTTAATGTAGATTTTCTTTTGTACCATGCTGTTGATTGCTAAATCTAATAATCTGATCATGATGTTGAATAAATGTCTTTTTTGCAATGGGCTTTAAAGTTACTTTACCTTGGTAAACTATTCCAAGAGTGTAGTAAGAATTCCTTTAAGGGGATACCATGTGACATCTGAAATTTATTTATAACTTGTTTGAGTGAAGAATCCAGTTTTCTGAAATCTTGGTGTAGTTGAACTGACAATTATTGTGTTGTCTTGGAGTTCACCATAAAAGGGGTAACCCCAGCATAGTCATGGAGTTTATTCAGTTATTGATGATTGTTGGTACATCCTTGGCAATATATCTAAGCTGAATTATAGTGCCAGATAAAATTACAGATGTTAAATGAAACTTGTGTATAATGATGAGATGCAGTTAATGATTTAATGTCCTCTTGGAAAAATAGTTGCATAATTATGGTATAGCCAATAGAATAGTCTGATAATACAACTGAAAATGAATTCTTCCTATGTATTGATATGCAAAGGTCTCCTGCATGTTGGTTTAGTAAAGTCAAGGTAAGGTCTGATGTCTATGCTACCTTCTGTGTAAAATGAAAAATACATTCGTGAATGCATGTATTTGAATAAGGGCAATCTGGAAGGATATATAATTATTGTGTGGTTATGAATTGGGATAGAGTCAGGTGGGAAAACTTCACTGTACATTTTCATATATCATGTGATTCTTGAAATGAGGAATGTATATCACCTGTGTAAAATATTAAATAATTAAGAGATGCTATAAAATGCATGAAAACGGATGAAATCACTCAGGAAGAAACTGGAGATTGGAAGGCTGGTTAATGACAGAACCGTGGGGTCCTCCATAGTAAAAGAGTTTGAAAGGAGGAAGAGGACTCAGTAAGAGAAACTGGAGTAGGAGGAAAACCCGGTAAGTCTGACTCATGGAAATCTTAGGACCAAAAGGTCAGTGAGGCCATGTTCAGAGTCAAGCGTATAGGTGACTGTGACTTTAAGAAAACCACTTCAGTGTAATGAAGGAAAAAAAAAACTGATTACATAAAATATAAAAGAGGTAAGAAAGTGAATCTGAGGTTTTGTAGGTGTTGGGAGGGGTACAGAAAAATGCAGTAGCTAGCTGGAGACAGAAAATCAAGAGAAGGCATGGCAATGGGTGATATTAAGGAAATGACTGAGGAGAGGGAAATATAGGTGCTGCATTAATAGATGACACCACCACAGCACTAAGTTCTTCAGCAAGACACAAATGGAAAATTGAGTCTTAAACAGGAACACTACACCCCATACTTCCAATTAAGTAAATGAAAGCATCTAAGAGAAAGCAGGAATATGGTCTGGGTGACCCTTTCTTTACTTGGCATTTTATTTGCCATCCCCTGCCCTCTCCCTACTTGGGGTTTTAAATGGAACTATTACCAAATATATTCTTAGATTTTGATACTAAGCACCTAAAAGCACCTTTATTTTGGATACTTGATCTTCAAAACCTAGTAAGCCTCTGTTGTGCTGATCCCCACTCTGTCTCTGATGAATCCTCTCACCACCACCACCACCACCATTACCCCCGCACCTCTGGCCTGTAGGGGTACAGGCCATACAGTTCTGTATGCATAAATAAACCTTTAAAAAGAGAAATGCAGCAGCCAACAGGCAAATGAAAAAATGTTCAGCATCGCTAGTAATAAGGGAAATGCAAATAAAAACCACAATGAGATACCATCTCACACCAGTGGGAATGGCACATATTTTAAAAAAACTAGCAACAACAAATGTTGGAGAGGATGTGGAGTAAAAGGAACTTTCCTGCATTGCTGATGGGAATGCAAACTGGTCCAACCACTATGGAAAGTTGTTTGGAGGTTTCTCAAAGTGCTAAAAATGGAGCTTCCCTATGACCCTGCAATCCCACTCCTAGGTATCTAACCAAAAGACACAAAACATTAATTTAAAAGGACACCTGCACCCCTATGTTTATTGCTGATCTATTTACAATAGGGGGGATGTGGAATCAACCCAAATGCCCCAAAAAAGATGACTGGATCCAGAAGATGTGGCACATATACACACTGGAATATTACTCAGCAATCAAAGATAAACTCATGCCTTTTGCAGCAACATGGATGGAGCTGGAAGGGATCATGCTTAGTGAAATAAGCCAGGAAAAAAAAAATACTGGATGGTTTCATTCATAACAGGAGTGTAAGGGATCAGGAAAGAAAGAAAAAAAGCAATTGTAATAAAATAAAAACAAAAATCGACCAACTATAAACCAGACATTCTATGGAGGTGGAAAGGGAAATAGGACCAAAACGGGCAGAGAATAGTGCACGGGGCTGTGGTGATGGCACATGGGTGAATTGGTGGTTGAGTCCATGGGGATTACAACCGAGATGGAAAAATGTACAAAATGAAGAATGAAGTAAAATGTATTTTAAAAATTAAAAAACAAAACTGAAGACTTCTTCCAAGTTTGGGGTTAGCTAAATACTGCAACTTCTTCACAGGTGGCTAACTAGCTTATGACGATTGGGAAACCTCTATCTCTGCCCTTAACAGAAACCTTTCCAGAAGGTGCTTAATGGCACAGAGCAGCAATCCTGCATAAAAATTACACTTGAATTTTATGCTTGTCATAAGCAGGAGGGTTGGTCTGAAAGACCTAGTCTGCCATGACTAGCAGCTAAATTCACAATACTTTATATTGCTGCACAAGCTTTCCTCACAAAATGTGGGCTTTCGTGGAGATTCTTGCTCCGTGGACATGCTCCAAGAAAGGAGCTTGATCCTATGATGAATAGGGATTTTCAGTGTATTAAGTGCCACATAATCTTGCTAGCTGGTTATTCCAAGTTATTTTAGGCTTAACAGAGTTAAGGAGTCAATTCTTCCCTAAATTTATCTACAAGTTCAGCACAATGATCACCTGGATCCCAGTAAGATTCTTTGGAGATATAGAAAAGCTTATTCTAATATTTATTTGGAAAGACTTCTCTGACATGACACCAGAAGTACAATCCATAATAAAAAACAGAACTGACATGCAAACAAGA
Organism: Condylura cristata; assembly: GCF_000260355.1. Classification (NCBI taxonomy): domain Eukaryota; kingdom Metazoa; phylum Chordata; class Mammalia; order Eulipotyphla; family Talpidae; genus Condylura; species Condylura cristata. The sequence goes on along the minus strand of NW_004567128.1, from coordinate 22,927,985 downwards.
TGTGAAACTCGTTTCAACATCCCCAAATTGCATTGAGAACAGAATGGGAGGGAAAATCAGAAGAGGTTAAAAAAGCCGTCAAAGTACAGTAACTGCAGTGAACTCTTGATTCTGATGGGAAGGGGCGAAATGTCAACACCTAGAGATCTTGGTTGCTGGGCTCCAAGTTTATGACCAATCAGATCACGTAAGAGCATAGGAGTAATGAAAGCAACCATTTAAAATACAAAAACTTCTATTGTTTAAGCATAAAGACATTAAACATGGTCAAACATGCTCCCTTATAGTTTTTGAAAATTATCTGGTGTTGAAATTCAACCAAGACAAAAAGAACCTGGAAAATACAAACAGTTGGAAAGAGTGACAATACCACTTAAGTATTTTATCTATCACTACATAAACATAGTACTAAGTTGGATTGCTAAAAACCTTAACTCATTAACTAGAAACCACAAGAATTTAGGTACTTGTTAATAAAAAAATTAAATCCTGCCAGAACATGGTCTTATGTAAAATAAAATGTCAGGGGGAAAAAATTAAATCCTGCAAGAACATGGTATTATGTAAAATAAAATGTCAGGGGGAAAGTATCATATGATTTCACTCATATGAACTTATTACAAAGGAACAGAGGGAAAAAAATAATCTGCCCTTGGAATCTGAGAGAAGCCAGGCTACCAGAAGACGGGGTGCTGGGAGCACAGGCAAGGGGTTCAGTGGACTGTGGTGGGAGATTGCTGGTAGGTAGTGGGTGCGGGGTGGGGGGGTGTTTGTGTATCTGCAGTTGCAAAGCACCTGAAGCACGTAGTGTCATGTGTAGTGTCGTATATAAAGTTTGGTAATGTCATAATTTTAAGAACCAAAATGAGAACTGGACAACCACCCAAAAAATTACATCTTACAACTCTTCAAGCAAGAGCACAACTTTATTTTCACCTCTAATAAACCACAATTGACAACAAATGAGACTGTGCAGTTCAACCTTTTATTTTAATAAAATCAGAATATGCACAGCACATGCAGTGCTAGCATCTAAACTAATACAATAAGCAATTACTAAAGCTACAGTGACTTGAGTTCAATCTTTACATTCAGCAAGTTTAACTCCATTCTTACATGATTTTTGAAACCTTATTTATTAACTGAAAATATTGTTTGCTGATAAAACTTGCTCAAATGCTACCGCTGAATGTCCAAGTCACTGATTATGCCAATACAACAAAGATAACCACATGTTTGAGGATTGCAATGTGCCAGACATTCACTGAAAAAAAAAATACACACAACTAAACAAAACTCACGCAACAAACATCTGAGAATCTGGACACTTCATATCAGTGTTTTGAAGTGTTTTCATTAATATCTTAAGACAAGTGTATCAAAACCTTGGCATGATTTAATTTCAAGTCGCCAATTTTGTTTTTACTAACATCAGAAAGTTATGGCTACACTGCCAATGCCGGGTCTGCTTAATTTGACTTAAGAGTTTAATATGACTTAACATTAAAAGCTCACACTACCCCGAAATATATAATTTCACGCATACGGTGACATTCAACATTCAAGTGCCAGTGTTTTTGTACTGTCTTTTGGTCAAGTTTCTTTAAACTTTCAAAGAATCACTTTTAGGCTTACAAAAATAAATATTTGTCAAAATGTTCAATAAATATTACATAAAACTAGCAGCAAAAAGTATCTAGAAATCTGTCGTGTGCAAATAGTTTTCATCCCAACTATCATTCCCATGGTCCCAAATAAATTTTTGAATCTAGACCTCCCATCCCCTTCCTAGACAAGCTGCGTTCAACAATCTCCAAGAGACAAAATAAGATTGGAAGTTTAAGGACACGCACACAAGACATATATATAAAATTCTCTGAATGTGCAATAAAAGAAGTACTTTGTAAAAAGTTATGGGCAAAATGTACAAGGGCCTAAACCTAGACTAATTGAAATAGCACCATAACAAATGACCTCAATACTGTCAAGTGCACCTACTTAATAAAAGTTTTAGAACAAGGCACAATACACTTGAAAATCTATTGCACTTTAGGAAATTTTTGCCGTCTTCCTATGCCACTGTAAAAAGATTGAGCGTTTTGATCACCTCATTCTGGCCACAAAATTAGCACAGAATTCAAAGTGGCAGAGGCATTTTAATGGTGGACAATGCTCATCTTTGGCCAGATTTAGCATAAACAGACTATAAATACAATGGAAACCTATGCAACTAAAACTGACTAAAACTGCACTGTATAGCAGAATTGACACCTTGTGCAGTTATGTACATATTTCCAACCTGTGTGATCTCAAAGATTTTAAGTTTGTTATTCTTCTGGAGCCATTTTTACAAAGTCTATATAGTAAGCCAGTTTAACATCTCAACGCAGCTTGAACAGAGTAATGTGAATCGGCATTTAAAATAAAGCCTGCTGCATTAATTCTTCCTGTTCATACCCTCTTGACCAAAAAACATCAACACTAGCATGCGTTATTAGACCAAAAATCATCCAGGGCCCTAATGAGGGCTGGTCATTGCTGTGGTCAGCCATTCTACCATTTCAATTTCACTTATGGCAGGCATTTAAAAAGTCTAAGTAGATGAATTTCTCCTATAAACCTATTTCAAGTTATCAGACCTTTAAACAATTTCCCTGTAATAGTATGCCCACATTTGGCTAGCTCATGATTGATCTGCCTAAACATTGAAAGAGGAATTGCTGTATTTACTTGCATTAACTTTGAAAACAGTGCTTTGAATGTATGCATGTATTCATACATCACCTCATCATGACTGGAATGGCTTGTTTAAAGACTATCAGGTTCTAAATACCTATCCAGGATAGAGTGAGCAAATCAGAACTTTAACTTAATACAGTTTGCCACATTAGAAACTAATTCCATTATTATGCTTCAAGACGTTTGTTGTTTGTTTCCCCCAATCTGCAGGTATCAAAAAGCCCTAGTGCAGGCTACCGCATAAGTTTTTTCCTTATAATATTTATGGATGAATCGATGATTCCTGTTAAGTTGTATCACACCTGTGTGCCAAGGTTTGATTTTAGCCCAAGTTCAGTATATTTATTTCGTCAAAACAATTGATATCTTGAGCATTACTGAGCCAACAGGACATCAAAATAAAAAGTTGTCTAAAGTTAAAGGCACAGTACATTAACAAACAAATGATCCTCAGTCACAAATTATAAATGCAGTTTGGGATGGGGGTTGGCAGGAGGGGAGTTAATCCAAACTACAGCAATGAAGTCTTCAAACCACCTTCCGAACAGGGCTGCTGATTGTTCCTTTCATCTATTCATGTGACCTTGAGCTCCCTTAAAAAAAAATTTCAGTGGAGAATCACAGCTGGTAATGTACTGCGAGTTCTTGAAGCTACACAAGGTATAGTCTGGCTAAGTTACATGTGGTTTCCATATTAGCTTGTTTGGCAGGGTAACCTACTGCAAAGCAGGTTCAGTTACCCCACCAGTCAACCCCCTGGGAGTTATAATTTCCTCCGTATCCATCGCTGTTGTAAAAGCCTCCATATCCACCTAGTGAAGAGATTGAAGAAAAAAATTATATCACCCACTGCTAAAAACACATCTTTATCTCAAGTACTTTGAAGTTCCAAAAAAGCAATCTACAAGGTACAGCCCCCCCCCCCTTCAATTACTTTGAAAAAGAAGTCTAAAGGGGCAGAGTTCTTCCCAAGGACCTGAGATTAAAACTTAACATTACCTCCACCAAACCCTCTGCTGCTGCCATGGCCGCCTCCACCACTGCGACTGCTGCTTGCACGGCTGCTGCTGAAACTGGAGCTGCTGGCACCACTGCTTTGCCGATAGTCTCGGGCACCAAATCCGCCGCTGAATCTACTACTACAAGACAACATGTGTTAGTTCACATGTAGATCGAATTTCACTAAATAACCCAATTCCTCCTAAAACTTCCAATTTCTGGTCTTTTAATTCTAATTTCTTCTCTAGCTCTACTTTCCATAACAGTAACCTTTAAAGGCCTTAGTCAGGAAGGGCTAACACTAACAATGTCACCCTTTCCAGGAACACCCGCCCTTACCCAAAGCATCTAGGCGGCCTAGTAAAATGAAGCCTGTCAAATACGTGAAACCCCATCCCCCCATCTGCACCTCACCTCTTAGATCTTCCACGACTGCTACCCTTGTAGTGGTGTTCATAAGCCAAGCTTTCTAACCAAGATGGCACTTCTTGTTTAGCTTCAACAAGAAGATCCAACAAATCCTTGGTAATATTTGCGTTCCTCTCATTAAAGAATGAGGTGGCAAGACCTAAAATAGTTTCATAAAGTACACATAAAATAGTTTCATAAAGTACACATATTAAGGTCTTCCATAAAGTAGCTTAGTATTCTCACTTTTCTGTGTAGACTACTACTGAATAAATATAAGTTACAATTTAACAAAGTTCTTTGTACAAAAGCTGACTTTTTATGTCATTTCTGTTGTTGAGCTGTATTTAATTGCATTTCTTTGAAATTGCTTTTGTATTTAAGACTCTGAAAAAGTCCTTGCTATACATTCATCACATCACAATGAAAAACAGTGCAATCAATGAACCACTTACCAAGGTTTCCTACACGCCCTGTGCGGCCTATGCGATGTACATATTCTTCAATATCGCTTGGCAAGTCAAAATTGATAACGTGTTTCACATTTGAAATGTCCAGTCCTCTTGCTGCTACCTGGAAATAAACTTTTGTTATACACGGTCCACTTAAAAGAAACCAAAAAGTTGAATACGCTGAAACTGAAAATAAGATCATGTTATACATACTGCTGTAGCCACTAAAATTGGACTTTTTCCTGAGCGGAATTGGTGAAGGGCCTCTTCTCTATCTCTCTGAGATCTGTCTCCATGGATACTGGTGCAAGCATATCCTTCATGGTATAAGAAATCCTCCAGAGAATCTGCACCCTTTTTGGTCTCCACAAACACTAAAGTCAGTGAATCCTTGCCTGAATTTGAAAAATTACAAGGTTCTGGTCAACAAAAGCAGCTTGTTCTCTTTGCACTTAGTAAACATATAGAGGCAATTAGAAGAAACTATTTTAGGGCCTCCACAGTGGCACAGGGGTTAAAGTCTCAGTGCTATCACAACCACTGTGGCAAGAGTTTGGTCCCCGGCCAGGGATATGACCCACACGGCACAGAAGCCATCTCATCTCACCCGCTGCTACCCTCAGCCATGTATTTCAGCACATCTGCCTGGTCTGCTCCCCACTCTGTCTCTTGTGAGTCCTCTCACCCCATCCAACACACACGCCTCTGGCCTAGAACCCAGTTCTTGTATGCATAAATATAAATAAATCTTTTAAAAAACTGTTTTGAGAATGTTCTGAATGGAGACAAAAGGGAATCAAGTGGGTTCTCATCACCTGAACTCCCAAAGCAATGCTGTAATTATTCATGATTTTACCTGTTGCACTTAGAAGGTCGAGCAGAAATGAACGCTTATCTACCTCTTCCACCCAAACTACTTTCTGTGTAATGTTCTCAGAGGTAGAGCCTACTCTTCCAACAGCCAAAAAGATATACTCATCCAAGAAATCTCGAGCAAGCATCTGAAAGAAAAATATTTTATTATCCACTGTGATAAAAAAGAAAATTGTTAGGTAAATAAAATTTGCAACATCAGACAATACCTGTATTTCCTTAGGGAAAGTAGCACTAAACATCATAGTGTGGCGAACTCCCTTTGGTGGCATAGTATCTTGTTCAACTATTCTACGTATCTGAGGTTCAAATCCCATATCTAACATCCGATCAGCTTCATCCAACACCAAGTATCTGCCATTAAAATAATGCAGTTCAGAATTTGGGAACAAGACAATTTTAATACAGCTGTATCAATAAGGGTAATTATACATTTATTTAGGCAAGACTTCCATGCCACACAATTTGACATGTATACATAAGACAAAGCTCAAGGTTTTTGCTACTAAACAAACCATCTGAGCTCACACAGACAAATTAACTCTTACTAGACTGCCCCAATCTGGTCAGTCTCAGTCAGTATTAAAAGTATCACTGATTTCTTAAAAATTATGAGTAAATTTTATTGTGAAAGAAGACTTTAAAATAAGCCACTTCTCAATCTTACGATTTAGGCAATACGAATAAATAAATACCACAAAACTAATGGCCAGTAATTTTAAGGACTAATGTTATATATAAAAATGAACACCCTTTTCTCCGTGCCTTTGTAAGGTTGCTATAGTGCTTTAAGAGACTAACACAGAGAAGGGTAAAATAAGTCTACATAAAGCCTAGAAAAGAGACTGTAAACCACCTCTTTGAATCCTGTCTGGAGTCACAACTTAAAAAAATAATAATAAAATTAACGTACTTGCAGAAGTCTAATCCGATCTTCCCTCTTTCCATCATATCCACTAGACGTCCTGGAGTAGCTACTAACAAGTGGCATCCACGTTCTAAGTCTCGAATCTGCTGACCAATATCAGCACCACCATAAACCACACAAGGACGAACTCTAGATCGGTATGAAAACTGTAAGCAGAGAAATTTTATCAACTCCAAGAGCCAAGATTTTTACATGCTCATAAAACATTTCATCAAAATCGATGAAAAAGCCAGTAATCGCTGAAATGCATACTTACTTTCCTGGCTTCCTCGTAGATTTGTACTGCTAATTCTCTAGTTGGTGCTAATACCAAGGAAATTGGGTATTGTTTGCGGCGTCCATACCTTCCATTTTCCTGAGAAATATTTTGACAGTTAAGCTTTCTATCGTACGTCTGTTACAACATAATCCTCTATACTACTTTATGAAAACTACTTTTCATTAAATAGATGAGAGTAAGTGTCAGTGTCTTTTTAACAGCTCTCAACAATAACTTCCCATTTTGTAAAGAAATTATTTACCTTCATGGCCCTCAGAGCCTCTCCTGGACCATCTGAATAAATCTGACTCAAAATGGGCAAGAGAAAAGCTGCAGTTTTTCCAGACCCTGTTAAAAGACAACATATTCATTCAACCAGAGAAAACCCTGCTTTTTACTTTTCAATAAATATTGGTAGTGTTATTTAACTGCCCTATTACAAGTCAATTAGTAACTTTATGCCCAAATAAATTTTTCAAAAAATTGTTAACAGGTAGATTAACAAAGGCAAACTAAAAAGTGACTTCTTTGATCCATCTGTAACAAGATTCAACAAACTAAGGCCCTATTTATTTTCATAAACATAGCTTTATTGGAATACAGTCATACCCAATAATTTTGTATTGTCCATGGGTGCTTTCACAAAAGCAGGGCTGAGTAGCTGCAACAGACACCACATGGCCCATAAAACCAAAACTAATTTGTTCCTTTACAGAAAATGTTGCAAATTCCTGATCAGAAACAATGTAACAGTCATTTCTTTCCATCTCTGTGTGTAAAATACAGGAATACTGACTTAATTTCTAACATTCTCGTAGGTATTATACACACTGATAATACATAAAGCATGACATTCTCATTCTTCCAGTGAGAGGGGAAAAGACATCACATGATTCAAATACTGTATTCTAGGTGAAACTCAGAGATAAAATAGTTTGTACTGAATTTCTGAGGTTGTCGCTACCATCCAGTCGCAAAACATAGGAAGTGCTTCTTCACTCCTGCAGCAAGCACCTCTCCCTTGGCTACATTCCTACAGACCAGAGGCCACTTAATCTTGTCCTTATGCCAGCTACAATACTATATAACACTAACATTTTCACCACTGCATCAAAATAAATCCCCGTATCAGGCTGACAACTTCCTATAAGCTTCCAAGATGCCCTACTGAAAACACCAGAGATAAAAATCCAAAGGTTTAAGAAAAAGAAACCATCCAGCAATGCCTTACCTGTATTCAAAGCATGCCAGACCAACTCGGAATTGGACTCAAGCTTCCCTATGAAACTTATGTAGTCCAAGCATATTTTGATTTTTGATGCTAATGTTATGAAAACAGCCCAGTTAAAAGGTATTTCTGGTTACTTGTTACTTTCAAGTGAGCTTACCTGTTTGGGCACAAGCCATCAAGTCTCTCTTCTCTTTGATAATAGGAATAGCATGCTTCTGCACTGGAGTCGGGCGAGTGTAGCGAGTAAGCTCAATGTTTCCCATAATAATTTCGCCCATTTCAACATCGCTGAACTGTCAAGAAATTCAATGGTGTAAGTAGCTAGAAATAATACAATTCTTTTTTTTTTTTTTAAAGATTTATTTATTTATTCATACAGAACTGGGGTACAGGCCAGAGATGCGGAGGGTGAGAGGATTCACCAGAGACAGAGTGGGGAGCAGAACAGGCAGATCGACGAAGTACACTGCTGAGGGGAGCAGCGGGCGGGTCAGGAGAGGTCTGCCACGCCATGTGGTCACCTCCGGGGCAGGCGGGAATCGAACTCATGCGGAAGCGGCTTCAGATTCTCAGTGCTGTGCTTTAACCCGCTGCGCCACCAGGGAGGGCCTACAATTCTTTTTTGTTTCATACTAATACAATAATGGGGAGGGAAAAAGGGGAGACAACCGACATACTTGACTTTATAGCTACTTCAATTAAAAATGCATGGAGAGGGGTATTTCATGCTCCTAAACTTAATCTACATTGAAGAAGTTGTGGATTCTGTTTGATCGATTTCCTATTTTGATTTATTAGAAACAACGGCATTGAACTCAACTTTTCTCCTCCCCACATATGAGTGTGGCAGTTTTTTAAAGTAAATTTTAAAGGGAGGGAAAAAAAAGGTAAATTTTTGTTACCAGTAGGCCTGGTGTACATCTCATTTTGAGGTGTGCTGTTAAAACACTAATACTTGCCTCTGTCTTAAAAGGTCAGTAAATATACTTACGCTTTCAATGTGTGGAGGACAGTTGTTGCCTGTTGCCTCAACTGGAATGTCATCATATTTCTCAAAGTTAATCCCAGTGTTGCCTCCAGAAAAGAGTTCCCTGTAATAATAATAAAAAAAAATGGTTAAGTTTGTTATATTAGCTCATAAGACTTTGTTCATAATTAACATATAATTCAAACACTTACTGTTCCAAGCGTTCACTTGGTGGAAGTGGTTTTGACCAATCATCTTCATCTGATTTGTCACACCAGCGACTATTTCCACCACGTTCAAATTTGCCAAAACCACTTCTGTCGCCACGGCTACCAATGCCATCGTAGTCACTCCGTCCACGATCATCAAACCTGAACAACACAAGCAATTAATCACAATCACATCATCCAATCATGATCAGATTCCTACTACTACTTTAGAAATGAACCTGGAAAGAAGTTAAATTATTCATTATGGCTAACTTCAAGGACGTCAACAGGAATCCTGGCTTACACTTACTTGACAAACCCTCTTCACCGGATCATATGTATCACTAGTTCCTAAAATGAGTATTCCTCATTTTCTATAAATTATAAATCCTACACAGACCTCATAAATGCTGAAATTAATAATCAAGTCTCATATCATGCTTGAAATTAGCACATAACTTGCATCTTTAAAGTTCATATACAAAAATATTTAGTGGTAAGGAAAAGAAAAAAATAATACACCAAGTATCAATTGTCCCAGTTGTAATAGGATGACATCTAAAGGACAATTCACCTGTGTCACAGACTTTGGATAAGAGGTAGAAAATAATTCTTACCTGAGTTAAGATGTTTTTAGTTTTAGGCCTGTTTGCGAAAAGTCAGGACACAGAGGACTAACCACAGCTATTAGGCACATGAGGTCAGTTCACCATACTTGTGTAATCAAAAAATAAGGTGTTTAAAATTGTCATGCAGAATATATCCACACCAAACCTTGCACAAAAATCTCAACCAAATTAGTCATTTACTAGATAAACATACTTTGTTAAGATAGTATAAAGCTAGGGAAAACTGCTTTCATTATGCCAAAGGACAAATTCTTACTTTCAACAAAGTCATATGTATCAAATTCAATTTAATAAAGACCTCTTACAGGTAAGAAAACACTAACTAAATAAACATTAGTGCTTAAGATCCAAAAAACTTGTCTATTAGGATAAAAAAATATGCTTAACGGTCAGACCAGAGTACAAGGAAGAAGACTCATCAAATTAAAGAACAGTTCCTAAATTGTTATTGTACATATACAAAAGGTAAAAAGCAATTACCTTCCCCTTGATCCACTTCCACGATCACTGAAGAAACTAGACTTCCCTCTCGAATCACTACGAGATCCAAAACTGCTGTATGCATCCTTATCTTTACTAGAACTCCACCCTGAACTATCTTTATCGTAGAATCCTTCAATAAAAAAGCATAAACCCATTATTAATTAGGAATCAGTAATATTCTAACACGATTCTTAGGTTTCTGAATCTTATTTCTGTGGGCTGGAGGGACAATGGATATATTTCTCCCATCATGACACAAGAAAACGAAGATTTAGAGCTGATTTTTTTTTAAGTATTTTGAATTCTCTCCACTACAAACACTGTATACTAATAATGTTATGCTAAGCTATTTGATGCATTTTAATGTTCTGAATACCATCTCTTAAAGGTCAATAGCTCTGCCTGTAACACAGGCATATTATTACAATATGACCATCACAATACACTTAAATTTCCATTCACTTTAAAGATATGAGTATGTTGGGCCCTCCCTGGTGGCACAAAAGGTTAAAGTGTGGCCTATTAAGGTATCTGCAGCCACTGCAGCATAAGTTCAATTCCCAGCCATGGAAGTGACCCACATGACGTGACAGATCTCTCGTCTTGCCCGCTACTCCCTTAAGCAATGTATTTTAGTCAATTTGCCTATTCTGCTCCCCACACCTACAGCCTGCACCCCAGTTTTTGTGTGCACAATAAAATCTTTTCAAAAAAGATGTGAATGTGTTTACTAGGCAGCACATACTGTTTCTTAGCAATACTATTATTTAAAACATCCTTTCTTAGTAGTCACATTAGTTGAATACCACACTTTTGTATTTAATAATGCAATAATCAAAAATACCTAATAAAAAGGGAAATCTTCATTCCTATACACTTGGTGTAGCAATAAACATTCAGTAAGAGGGGACGACAAAGGTCGAATTCCAACAGGTAGGCAGTTTGAAAAGAGTCAACATTTTCATTAAATAGTCACAAATGGTTAACAAGTGACTCTCCTGCCTCTATCATTACCCAGCCAGAGCTGAGTTATGTTTCTGAAGGTATTTTTCAACTGAGAAGCTAAGATACTGCTTCTCCCTTTGATTCCTGTCTGTAACAAAGTTGGTGAAGAAACACACAGATATACAAGCAATATACAATAAAAATACACGTAAGCCAATTCTAGTTATCTAAGAAATAAGGAAAACAAACCTTGCAGTAACTAAACAATGCTGGAAACAGAAATACAGATTTATGCCGTGTATTGCCCGGAGGATGAAATACAGATTACATATATAGAGGAATAAGAGCAAACCACATGCTCTTTGGATTCTCACCACCCTTCTAATGCTGACTTCTTTATCCAGCATATTCTCTCCTATTGATATCACACTCCTCACCTCCACTTTTCTCCTTTTTCACTTTTCATATCAGCAATTTTAAGAAGTATGTAGCACACCAAGTTTTCCCATAATCTGATATACCTACTAATTATCATGATAGTACAAATTTAATGAGGAAAAGGCCAGGTACTATGGTATACTTTAGATAAAACTTTTCAAATGAAGCAGGTAAGCCAAGAAAACAAAACCAGAAAACCATTCCCAACTCCCTGGCAGCATGCCCAGTGCCACAAACTTAACTATCCTAATAACCCTAATCTTCACTTTGGCACCTCTGCAACAGACAGAAATAACTGGGTTATCATCATCATGCAATGCAGTTTGGTTTACAGAGTAGTGTACCCACTTACCTTTTTCAAGTTATGCTGGAATGATTACAAATAGAACAAACACAAGACTAGTGAAATTGTACAAAGCCACAGGCTAAACAAAAATTTTCTTTATGAGATTAGATGCTTTTCCCAAAGCAATGAAGTAACTTTCTAACTACAGCAAAAATTAACTCTGCAAAGTTGCTTGAAGAACTTACCTTTAGTAGCCTCTCGGTTCCTTAAGTGAGGGGGAATATAGCGCCCTTCTGAAAAAAGAAAGAGAAAGTTAAATGCAAAAACCCTTCAAGTTAAAGCATCTTATCAAAATTTCTGCTATTAAAAAATGGTCCTGGAGGAAGTACACTGGATTATAGTGATGGTACACAGGTGATCTGGTGATGGGGAGCCCACGGGGATTTCAAATGAGATGGAAAACGGCACAAAATAATGTAAAAAAAAATTTTTTTTAATGGTCCTGGAAAATATCTTTTTAAATATCTAGCTTGCCTGACTAACTTGAAAATTGAGAGGGGGGGAGAAATGAGTATACTTTTAAGTAGGTTGCTACTTTACTAGAATTCAAAAGGGATGGTACTAAGCAAAATTTGACTTGGAATGTAATAATTGAAATGCTTAATACATTGAACGTGCCACCAATGATTTAACTTTTTTTTTTAAGAGGCCTGCTATGATTTCAGGGAATTAGCATATAAATAAAAAACAGCTCCAACATAAGCATTACTGTAACAACTTGAAGGACTACTGTGTAATAAATCATACAATCAGCCACTAAGAGGCTTTTTTGTTTCTACCCTGGTTAGTTCCAAAACGTATTATACATACAAATGATGGAAAGAGAAATTACTTCAAGGAACTGCAAGTTTTAATCAGGGCTTGCTGAATTTAAGCAAAGTCAACTGTTGCTTTGTCTACAAACAGGAATATAATCTAGCCGATGGATAAGAAAATATATATATATATATAAATAGATCCAAGTAAAAAAGAAAATCAATTCACTTAATTACTAGTAAATTTCTGCAATTTAACCTTTTCACTTCTGGGTTGAATTAAACAGTAAAGAGATTGCCAAGAATGATCAATTCCTAAAACATAATGGCCCAGAGAGGCCCTTCTTTCCTAAAATTGAGATGTTTTTCACTATGTAACAAATAGTGTATTCAGACCCTACAGCCTGTACTTTTTCTTGGGGGGTAGGTGGAGATGCTGGTAGGTAGAAAGAGACCTGAACAAAGCAGGTCTACTACCAAACAATAAACCATGAAGGCCCTTTAACACTTTAATAGCAAGTCTCCAAAAAGCACCATTAAAATTTTTTTTATTTTATCTTATCTTTTAAAGAATGCTATAGCATTTAAAATCCTAAGGACTACCTCCCCCCAAGACTCGGTAAAGTCTTGTGCTATTAATAAGTCTTTATGTTCTTCATGGTCACATAGTAGCTATAGCCAATGAACTGGCTGGTAGATTTACTCTTAAGCAGGAGAATGCATGCCCACCACCTCACTTCTAAAGATAACTTGTGTGCTGTATCATGTTCTTCCTAATGGTTATGCTTTAATTAAAGAAAACTTTTATTATCGAAAGACCACTACATAACTCTACCTAATTTTTTACTTAACAAAAATTAAAGGGGTTAACTGTTTAAAGAAATCAAGACATTATTAAGATATGAAGCTCTTAAAAACCAGTAATGCCATAAAATGTTTTACTTACTGCTGGCTGTACTTCCCCCACTCTGATTATCTGAAGAGTTCAGGTCTAGGCCAGCAAACTAGGAAAGAGTTTAAATAGTTAATGACCTGCAGTGCTTTGAAGACTGGAAATTCTAAGCAAAATCAAAAAAATACTACTGTATTTACTGCCAAAGGTTATCCAATACAAACTGTGTCCAAGTTTAAGTTATTCATTCAAAATGAACTTTCCCTGTAACATTTTCCATAGTGAAAAAAAATCAAATTAAAATAATTTTAAAATATCAAGTAGATCAAGGTTTCATTTTAGTTCCAATCATATCTGGCAGGTTTCCACAGCCATTAACTTGCTACATGGGATTATTTTTAAACTAAAAACATACCTGAACATTTTTTGATTTAAAAAGAAAATCATTCCTTTATCCCTAAATATTGCACAAATACTCTTAATTAGGGTGGCACTCAGGAACAACAAAAATAATATACCTACCACTGACTTAGCACTGAAATTGAACACAACCCTTAAGTTAATACTTAGGTGTTCTACCATTTCAATGATTAAGTTCAAAGACTTGAACATAAATGGCACAACTGGCCTTGAATGCTTCTTATAGGTAGGACATTTTATCTCCATTTTTACCCATACCCCCACATTGGCAGCTCAAAGCCTCAACATTCTACAAAAAGAACTGATATTTTCATCATTCTGTAATAACTAACTAGAATCTTGTTACTTACAATGGGGTGGGGAGGGTATGTTTGAGATACCAGAGCCAATTTGCCAAAAGAAATATTTTTAAAGCCACAAGACCAAGCCAATAACAGTGCTGTTGCCACCTGTTTGCAAAGGTAATATGCCATACCACACACATAAGCCCCGTTAAAAGCTCAAGATGATACTGTCAAAATGCAAACATCAATGGAATCAATGAAAATTGGAAACAGATGGAGTCTTTAAAAAAAAGAGTAGGCAAGATAAAGCCAGACACCTCATTTCTAAAATTTCTATTAGCAAAAATGCTGCATGCTCTCTGCACTAGTTTCCTAAACAGAATGATACTTTAAAATAGAAGTTTCTTTTTGTCCTTGTTACAATACAGGTTTTGTTAATAATTTTATGCATGGAAACAAAGTAAAAAGCAACCGAAGACACTATTGTAAATTGTTAGGATTACATTATTGCCATTTTCTCCATTGTGAATTTTCTTGTTTAATTCTAACCGCTCCGCATATTTCATTTATCTCATTGATTACAATGTAAGTAAGATTCATTGCCGCCTAGAACCTTTTAAAAACGTTACTGCCTGCACGAAACAATATTAAAAAGTGAGAATAGCCTGTGCGATGGTAGCATATTTTCTATGTCTCTGCTCCCTTGAACATATGACGTAGCCGCAATTTGAAAGATTTATTGTAACTGACTCATAATAGGGAAAATGGTCCTAAAGAGAGACTGTTGAGTCCTAAAAATGCATTACCCACGACTTCATTAAACTGTATTATCGATTAATTTGTGGCACTAACTTCGTTTCAGAATTGTTCTACAGTTTGCGGTAGACAGGCACCAAACATCCCATGGAGGAGCTTCTCCAGTGTGGTGCCACTGTTGCAGAGTGGCAGCCCTCTGCCGTGGCAGCGGGCACACACAAGCCCCTTCCTTTCCCCCACATCACATTCTCTCCTCTCCGCGCCCCGCTCCCCCCGAGAGAATTTTTGTTAAGACGAGACCCAGAACCTGTGACCTATTTCAAATCTGTACTCCACAGGCAGCAACAAGTACAAAAAAAAAAAAAAAAACTGTTTTATTTCTTCTAGGTTTCATTCCTAGTATTTTTCCTCTGGCCGATTCCTAGATCAAACATCACGAATATCAGGACACTCATATAGCCCGTGGTAACCCCAAGGCGTGGACTTCAGCTAGATAACCACACAGGGGCTACCTGGGTGCAAGGGAGGAGGAAAGGGTCGCTCCCGGGCCCTAACCTCCTAGTTGTCTCCCCCATACATAAGACAACCCGCGTTCGACCTCACTCTCTAGAGCCCAGCGCACAGCGCACGCAGCGGCCCATTACTCCCTCCTCCCCCCCCCCACTCCTCCGAATCTTCTGCGTCACAAAACTTTCCACTCCGGAAACGGGGCCTCGCAGGCCGTGGCGCCGACCCTGCTACGGCCCTGCGGAAATCGGGCTGGAGTGAAAGGGCCCTGCGGAAGGAAGCAGAGGTCTGTTCCATCCTCCTTTCCAGGTCCCTGACCGTCCGGGTCCGCTGGCCCGGCCTCTCCCGCTAGTGGGCCACAGCGCCGCCCAGTCGCCAAGCACCACACAAAGGAGGCCGCCGCCATTACCCCGAGAGGCCACCCCCCGCGCCGCCCCCTCCCACATTCCAGGGCCGCGTTCCCCCCTCCCGCGCGCGCGCTCGTTCCATACGCGTACACGCGTGCACACACGCGGACACGGACGAACACACTCACGAGCACACGCAAACACCCTACAGTCATCGCGTTTCCGGAACCCGGGAGAAGTGAGGGCTGAAGCCCTGGAGACCGAAAGGGTCCTCCGCGCGCAAGAGCCCCCAGCCCCCCCACCCCACCAAGGGTCACTAACTAGCCGGGTAGGCGCGCGCGCGTCTTCGCGCGCGCGCGCGCCCCCTCCCCCTCCGCCCGCCCGCGCACGCACACACAAAAGCCGCCATTGTGCTCGGCCCGGGGACAATACCGCGGGCCTGGCCGGGGCCCCAGCGCGAGCAACAGCCACCGCCAGCATTCCTGGCGCTGGCGCGTTCCGCCATAGCCCCGAGGCATGGACACCCGCCAGCCCGAGGTTCTTAGGGTGCCAGTTAGCGCTGCGCCATAAACCAGGTTTGCTCAGGGGATGCATTCGTACACCAGCCACCCCGACACGCTCCTTGGAGCTCACCTGCTGGTCCAGCCCGAGCGCATTTTCCACCGCCACATGACTCATCCCTAAAGAGTACGGAGAACTCGGAGTCTTCCGCTGCTGAGTGTGTGTGTTAGATGCACCGCGAAGGCCCTCTCACGGGAGAACTGCGGCTTTGGAGCGCTCGGCGCGGCCAGCGAGCTAATATACCCACTCGGAGGACTGCTACGTCAGCACGTAATGCGTGTGCCCTCCCTCTCCCGGTCGCACTCCTCCTACCGCCAAGAATTCACCCAGCTACTGCGCGCTCCTTTCGTCCTAACCTCGCGTTATTTCCTAGTCAGTCCCGCCCGTGGCTCGTCTGTTTACCCCGCAGCTCAAGCACGGAATGCTGCTGTCGTTTGCTAGAGCTGCGTTAGCCCTGGCCCCGCTGGTTCCCTGGCCCGGGTCCGGAGTTCTCGAGATCTCGCGAGAACTCGTCTCGGCCTGTTAGGAGGCCGGGAAATTGACTCTAGCCTTCGTTTCCCTCTTGCTCCCCTGGCTCCCTGCTGGTTGTTCTTCCTCTTTTTCTAGCCGCTTCTCTTTCGGTCCCCTGACTTGGAGATGTGAAATTTCTCCAATCTAAACAGTCCTAGCCCTACCGTGGGCGATCTCCGAAATTGGAGTTAGGCGAGAAGCCCGAAGACCAGAGGATAGGTCATGTGACCGCAGGTGTCGAATGCGGTGGCCATTTTATGGAGTTGGAATCGTGGCTGAGATAGTGATCGGAATGGGGGGAAGGGGAAGGAGAGGAGGGGGGAAGAGGGGAAAGGTGAGGAGGAAAGGTAGGGATGTTACGGGTAAGGAGTGAGTGCAGGGGACCTCACCTTTTATGCCAGTTACCTCACTCGTTGCAGCAAGGTTGCCTAGGCAGCGAGGGGCTGCCTAGGAACGCTGTAGCCCCCCACTATTCCGTGTACCCCAGCCCTTGCGGTGAGGAAACAATGAGACTACCACGCGCTGAACCTGAACTACCCGCTACACACCCTCCCGGTACCCCATCTCTCCTGCCGAACGACTGCTCCAAGGGTCCTAGTTTCCTCCCGCCGGGGCGTCCTGCTCAGGACTTCACATAGTTCCCACACACACACACCTCAAAAAAAAAAAAAAAAAGACAAGGGAACCCTGGGAGTCGTGGATGACTGTCCTAGGAAAATGAGAGTGTTACTCGCTAGACGCAGTCTCACTGCCATATCCAGACTTGGGAAAGCGATGGTATTTATTGGCCTGCACTCGGGCTGACCTTCAGGCCACTGCGGTGAATAGGGAGTCGGGAAGGAACTGGGTTTCTGCCGTCGGAAGAACCGCCTCTCATGCCCTTCTAACATAGTTCGACCCTAGTCCCAACATAAGTGCCACAGCCCCATAAAGAGAAGAAAATGTATTGACTAGTAGATCCTGGTTTTGTGCGCGGCTGTACAGAAAACGTACCTTATACAAGCATTTCCCCCTCTTTTCTGACCATCAGCCTGAGAAAAATAAGATGCGGGGTTCTGCCAGCCACAGGGGTCTTCTGCTGCCAAAATTCAAATAGTTTGTTCTCATCACATAGTTTACCACGTAACTTCTCTCTCCATTTTTTTTTTAAATCCAAACTAAAGTTTTAAGGAGACAGGGAAATAATATAACACTTGTATCCTGGGGCAGATTGCTTAACTGATTTGGGTCTCAATTTCTTCATCTATAAAAGGAGGCTAGACTGCCCAGACCGGTAAAAGACCCAGCTCCTTTTTATAGCAAGTCTTTCTTGAGGTCCCCTTTAACCAAACTGAAATAACAAATCACAGACAATATAACTTAAGCCTAACAACAAACAATTGTAAAAAAAAAAAAAAGATTATCATAAAACAACGTTTTGATAAGGAAATGCCCCGTAGGACTCTAACTGATGACAGATTCCAGTCCAGTGCAGTCACAAATGCAAATCGAGAAAGTGTCTCCTTTTTAAAACTCCGGTACCAAGAGCAGCATTGCCATTGGTAACATCGTTTTCCACAACAGTGACCTCTTGGTAATGTTTGAAACAAAACAATATAACCCTCCTTCTGTTAATACAGTAGTTATATTCCTGGAGAATTCAGTGTGTATCAAAACTGGGCAAAAGTAACTTTGTGTTTATATATAAAATCATGTTCTCAGCTTAGATAAAGATGAGCGAGCTTTTCACACATGTTGAGTTCCAGTGATCAGTTCTTCCTGTATGGGACTGACCAGCTTTGTGGAATGGCCCCTGCCCTCTAAATGACATTAACTCTTGCCTGTCATTGTGACAAAAATACACAAATTCCCAGAAAACCTCCAAAACCACTACATTTAGTGATCATAGGCAATAGGCACCCCATGGATTCTCATAGGGCATGAGTGAGGTGTGTTTTTGCTTGGTTATACTTGAGTTTCCTTTTTGTCTGACCAGGATAAACATGAGATTCAAAAGCTAGGAGTTCTGGCCATTCAAACTGCATGTGGCAACCGTGAGATATACTGGCTGCTCAGGTTCTAGGTTTTATGTTCCTTTGAGTAGAGCTGGTGCACTCGGTACTGCTGTGGATCAAGAACAAAGACACAGCAGTTTCCTACTTTCAATTAACTCCTGCTCACAGTACAAACCACCAGCATGTTTTGTTAATCAATATCTCATAACGAATATCAAATTGGAAAGGAAATGGAGAAACATACAAAGCTTTATCTTCAAATAAATCCACTCTGAAAAAAGAATGGCATGCCCACTTGAGGTAACTAAAAGAGCTAACTTTCACAGCACTCCAATGACTCTTCCACAAAGCAGTCATTTGCAAATTTTATTTGAAGTGACCTAAAAAGAGGAAAAGCTGAAAACTAGTGGGGGATTTTTTTTAATTAGTTATTTATTCATACAGAACTGGGGTACAAGCCAGAGGTGTAGGGGCGGTGAGAGGCTTCACCAGAGACAGAGCGGAGAGCAGAACAGGCAGCTCTACGAAGTACACTGCTGAGGGGAGCAGCAAGTGAGTCAGGCGGGTCAAGGGAGGTTTGCTGCACCATGTGGGTCACCTCTGTGGGACCGGGGATCAAACTCATACTGAAGCGAGCTTGCCGTGTTGCATCCCAACCCGTCGCATCACCAGGGAGGGCCCCCAGTAGGGAAATATTTTGCATGCTCACTTTCTTAAGTTCCCAGGTATCGTTGAGTGCCTATATTGAAACAAATATGTTATTTGAACCACACCTGTCCCCAACCCACCCCTGGAAGTAGAGGCAGGGACAAAAGTCTAGAGCTATAGATCCTTGTGCTGGTACTTCAGTTCCCTACTCTGCTACTTACAAGGGTTGTGATAGCGGGGAAGCAGTAACTGAACTCTCTATGCCTCTGGTTCCTTATCTATAAAGTTACAATAACAATAGCTTCTGCTTCAAAAGGTAAATGAGATTCAAGGGCTTGTTTGCAAGAAGATTTTAGCACACCGTAGAAACATACATAGACACACCTCTCTCTTCCCCATCTGCCCTCCAGCAAAGTGGTTGCTCTGACGCTGGGTTCCCAGAGCACTCACATTTCAAGTGCCCATTGAACACTGACAGTGCCGTAATGCAGTTGTGTTTGAACCCACAGAGGAGAGGGAAATCATCACACACCAGGTCTGCACACGGTGTGGCACACAGATGCCCATAGACTATGGGTGAATCGTGCCAAAGTCTGTCCTGGGCCACTTGTAATGCATGGCATGTTAAAGAGTGTAGAGTCATTATTTTGCTTCCACAGATGGCTTTAAGCAAATTTTATCACCACTCTCAGAGACTGAGCGAGACTGAAATCACATATTCGTGATACAAATAATGTGCCCAAGAACCTAAAACCTTGCAAAAGCATAATTAGACTCTTCAGCAGCTGGAAGAAAAGCAGAATAAAAAGCATTCCAGGAGGAGAAACCTGAGCCTGTAGCGACTTCATGATTGCCAGTTGTTTTCCTGCAAGGTTAGGGCACCGCCTTCAGGGTCCCGCTGACCCATCCTTCCCTTTAGCTTGGCTAGGGAATAAAGTTCAAGGAGGGCAGGACTCCCCTGTAATCAAAGGATAATTACAGGTTTGGAGGTAAAAACAGTTGCCTACTGAGTCTCCTTTTATGTTGGGTTTTTGTTTCTGTGTTTGAGGCTTCAGATAAAGCAGATTAGTTCCCAATGCCAGGTAATTTATAGTAATTAGGAGAATGTTACTATGAAGGCTGATAAAAATTGGAAAGGGAAAAAAGGAGTCTTAGACTCTCGGATATAACTGTACACCCTTTTTCTTCAAGGGTGAGAACTGATACATACAAAACCAGGAATATTTTAAGCAACTGTTGTACTCCAAATAGCAGATCTGGCCTGAAATCGCCTTTTCTTCCACAAAGATGACAAGATGGAAAACAAATTTATATTGGAAGGCATCTTCTCTACCACTAACATTGCTAAAAATATTTTCAAATTGAAAAATCCAGTGTATTTTTGTCTTCATTCATGCCAGTGGCTGCACAGTACAAGGAGCAAATAATCAGGAAGCCTGGGGTAGAGGCTGAACTAGAGGGAGCAGGGACTGCTGGGAACTTGAAATCTGGCGTTAACCTAACAGATAAGGCCAGGTTCAGTCCTGCAGTGAAGTCCAAACTCGGTGCTTCATGAAATAACTTCACTCTTTCCCCTACAAGTTCCTGCTTGGTGATGATTGCTGTGGCCCTACAGATTTAGATGGCGACTAGGGTTAACCATTTTTAAAGTTTTACAGTTTATTAATATTTCAAGTTTTATTTCTTTAAAGATATCTTATCATAACTGTATGTGATACTGTGCTTTATAACAAGAAATACATATTAGGCCAGCATCCCATCCTGGCAGAGCACCTTAAAACCCTTGGAATTGGCCCTCCCTGGTGGTGCATGGGTTAAAACGCTGCAAGAGTTTGAACCCCCACCAGGGAGCTGATCCTCTGGGCCTCTCCTCTCCAGTCTCGCCCGCTGATCCCCACCGCAGCCGTAGATCTGCGGGTTCTGCTCCCAGCTCTGTCTCTGGTGACTCCTCCCACAGCCCCTGCACCTCCGGCCTGGGCCCCAGTTCTGTATGCATAAATAAATAAATCTTTAAAAAAAAAAAAAACCTAGGAATTTCCTGGGAGGGGAGTGATAAAGGTCTTTTGTTATGTTAATTAGATGACTAAGGGAAAGGTCCCTCCGATAAAGGGCTGTTTGCCTTTGGAGCCAACTATGGGATTAGAGGGTGGGGAACTTTAGATCTGGAGGGGAGAGGGGCTGGCGATTGAGCTCAATCACCAATGGCCAAGGGTTTTCTAAATCAAGCTTATATACTGAAGCCTCCGTTAAAACCCAAGCGGACTGCGTTCAGAATGCTTCTAGGTTGGTGAAAATGCGGAGGGTAGGAGAGAGTGGTGGGCCCGCGGAAGGCAAGGAAACCCCCTACCCCTTTCCTATACATCTGGCAGTTTCTGAGTTATGTCTGTTCATAATAATAATAAACCAGTAATCTAGTGAGTAAAATATTGCTCTGAGTTGTGTGAGAGATTTTAGCAAATTAATCAAACCCAAGGTGGGGGACTCCGCAACCTCTAGTCCATAATCTGTGGGTCAGGAGCACAGCTGACAATCTGGGTTTATATGTGTCTCCAGTGTCTGTTGGGGTGCATACGAGAAACAGTCCTACAGGATTGGGCCCCTGGCCTGTGGGATCCGACGCTATTTCCAGGTACATCATGTCAAAATCCAGGTGAATCATAGGACACCCAGTTGATATCAGAGAATTGCTCCGTGTGGGGGAAAAACACACTGTAATTGGAGTCAGAATCTTGCTGTTCAATTAAACGTTTCCTGTGAAGAAATGCAGAATTGTCTCCTTCAGTGTGGCAACCTGGCCCTTCCTCTGCAAATCTTCCCTCCACGTAGGCCTTCATGACGTTATGAACCAAAAGATAAGGGAAATTCCTCATGGAAATGCAGTCTAATTATGACAGCCTGAGGTCACCACCCCCACAGGGCAGTTGACCCCATGTGGAATGTGGAAACAACTAGGTAAGCTTTGGAACTCTTCCTTATGGGTTCTGTGAAGATTTAAAAAGTAAGCATTTTCTGGAGTCAGTTTCCTGTGTCCGTGTGGAAACATTTTCTCACGTGTGTTATCAGCTCAGCTAATCCCCACAGCAGCCCCAGAAGGAAGGTACAGTCCCCCCCACTGTACAGATGGGAGGCACAAGAACATGCTGTCCTTACAGAGCTGCTGAGTGGAGAAGCCAGGGCCTCAGCAATTAGCAGGCCCTTCACACGCCTAAACTCAGCAAATCCTAAACAAGATGTACCTTCCTCTCTCAAAGCAACTTTCTCCTCTGGTGCTGACCTCACATCCAGACCTACAACCTCTGCCTATGCTTGACTCCAGTTTTCTTCTGTCCTGCCAGCTCTCTCTAAACAAACTCTTCTTCCCACCTTATGCCTCTCACTGGCCTCCCTCTCTCACTCTCCTCTGGCCTTTATTTACCTCTACGTAGTGAGCAGTCTTTTTTGTTTTCTTTCATGAGTGCCAATTTCAGAACAATACACATGTTTTCCAGTGTTTATCACCCCACCCTGGAAAAAACATGTGCTTTCTCCCCAATAGTTTGAGCTTTGCTCGAGCCAGCCCTTGATTATCCAGGAATTCCTCACTGCCCTTCCTGCCTCACTGGCCCCTCCACCCAGCCCTTGACAGAGCTACCAGAGTTGTCTTCTTAACAGTGTTGCTGTTCTGCCTCCCTGCTCAGAACCCCTGGACACCTCCCATTGCATTCAAGGCCATTCCCCACCGAACTTCTGCGGAACACTTGTGTCCCATTCCTTGTGCCCAGCTCTTGGCCCATCCTTGCCCGTTTTCCCCCTCCACTGCCCTGCTCATTACGCTCTGAACATACTCAGACGTCCCAGCTCTCTTCCTTTATTCACAGTGTTTCCTCCATGCAAAATGTATCTCCCGGATCTCTCTACCTCTCAAATTCCTGCCTGAACCCCTAGAAGCACACACCCATGCAATCTATAATGTTAATGTGTCAACTTGACTAGGCCACAGTATCCAGTTATTTGGTCAAATTCAACCTAGATGTTGCTGTGGAAGTGTTTCTTAGATAAGATTAATGTGTCAGTCAGTAGATTTAGAATAAAGCAGACTACTGTAAGAGCGCAGCCAACGAGTGGCAGGCCTTAAGAAAAAAGGACAGTGGGCCCTCCCTGGTGGCGCAGCGGGTTAAAGCACTGCACTAAGAAGCTTAAGCCATTCCGCATGAGTTCGATTCCCGCCTGCCCCAGAGGAGATCCACATGGCCAAGCAGACCTCTCCTGACCCGCCCACTGCTCCCCTCAGCAGTGTACTTCGTCCATCTGCCTGTTCTGCTCCCCACTCTGTCTCTGGTGAAGCCTCTCACCCTCCGCATCTCTGGCCTGTACCCCAGTCCTGTATGAATAAATAAATAAATCTTTAAAAAAAAAGAGAGAGAGAGAGCGAAAAGGAACTGCGGCCCCAAGCGCAAGGGAATTCTGCCAGCACCAGGTCTTTGGACTCTGCAGTATTAGCCTTTCCGGGACACCAGCCTGTCAGCCTACCCTGCATATTTCAGAGTTGCAACCCCCACATTCACATGAGCCAGTTCCTTAAACTCAATCTCTTGATAGATGACACATCGGTAGGTAGGTAGGTAGATACATAGACAGACAGACACATATACACCTACACACATCCTATTGGTTCTGTTTCTCTGGAGAACCTTGACTAACACAGTTTCTCCTTGCTCTGCTCCTGGCAACCCTCTTCCTGTCCCCACTGCTGCTTAGCTTATGGAACTCGAAATGGTACACAGGCCAGTTTTCTTGGGGTGGGTGGGGCGGTAATACATCCACCCAGGCCAAAGACAGTTTCTCCTCACCTGCACCTCTCTCTATGGAACCTAGCGCCTCTTAAAGGGCCTCTTCACCCTGGAGAGTGATGCCCCAAAGCAAAGGCAGGGGAACTGAAGAAATGGAGAGTTGGAGAGAAAAGAGTCAACCTAGAAAGGTGATGCACAGAAAGCTGCCAATGAGGATGCTTCAGGCCAGGCAGGTCATCTGGATAGTGGAAGGCAGCCCACCATCAGGGTAGGGTGGCAGTGGTGAGTGGAGGGGCTGCCCAGCACAGGGCCCACCTGCTCTTCTCCTAGGGGAATGCAGGCCCAGTCTTACCAGCTTTGCCCAGAGAGGCTGGACAACCAGATTTGTGAAATATCTTGACTTTTATCTGTTGGCAACTCATTCATCCAGATGATTTCAGTGTACTGTGTGTGCCTAGAAGGTTTCTGAGCTCTCGGTGTAGGTTGATGCGTACATGATGGTTTGTTTTTCCTGTATGCTTCTTGCCTCATAGGTATGTTATAAATATCCTTTTATATCTATTCCAAATTAAATCGAAAAACTCTGTAAGCCCTTTATGAGGGCTGGATTTTGCCAGCAGACCACCCATTTGCATCCTCTGCTGTTTGTTGTTTTGCAAAACTTGCAGATTAAATGAAGGTTTGTGGCTATACACCTTCACTTGAATAATAATTAGATTAGTTAAGTGTTACTTTGTGCTGAAAATAGAAAAAGGCAGCAATGCTGTTTCTTCCACAAGAATTGTTCTATGAAAGGAAAAATGTTGCAGTCACCAACTGCCACCCACTCTTTCCTCTCTGGAATGTTTTTGAATCTATCATATGTTACCTTTCTCACAACTTTCTCTTCGATATAAAAATATTAATTATTCTGCACAAACCAAACTCTCATTTCAAACATATAAGCGTCCCTCTTTGTGATTTTGATAACGTCTGTATGTGCATGTGATGGGCACAATTTGTACCCAGCCTCTAAGAGAGAGATCTAAACACTGGCACCATGGAGATAGAGCTGTCTTTAGCTCCAAACTGTTCAACCTCTATTTTGAATGAAGCAACCATGACTCATTTGCAGTCTGGAACAAGTTACTTCACTGTTCTGTGCCTCAGTCTCCTCCTTGATGAAACAAGGGCTATGAAAGCCATCCCTGAAGTATCCCACATGGATGATAAGAAATTATTCCATCTAGGTGAGGAAGAAAATCATGGAGAGGGGAAATAGCAAATCAAATGATTAATTTAATCACTCAAAAGATGTTTATCGAACACCATGCTAAGGGCTGGGGGTGGGGGTGGGGGAGACAGTGCCGGTATGTGCTAAATGCCATCTAGACTGTGGGCTCCTGTACAGCAGGGTGGCATCCTGTTCATCTTAGTAAATGGGGAATGAATGAATGAGTGGAGCCGTGAGTGCATTCGTTGTTTATTCTAAAGCAGAAGTTATCATGGTGGAGCAGGAACTTCCAGAAGCCTTCAAAGTTGGAGTTTAAGTCAAAGCTGGAGACATGGATAGGGTTCAGATAATTGGGAGAGAGGGGAAAGACTTTCTGGTGGAGATAGCTGTGGAGTGAGAGAGAGAGAAGACATCTAATGTGTGGAAACTTGATGGGCAAAAGGGATAGAAATGGCATAGAAGCTTTCAGTGAGCTTTGGAAACAGTGGTTGGAGGGAGACAGTTTGTTCATTTACTAGAAAAAGCCCACAAAACACTGTCGTAGGAGCTGAAAATACAGTGGTGAATGAGAAAGACATTAGTTCTTGAAGTCATGAAGCTGACAATCTGTTGAACATGTTGCTTAAATGGGTATTTAGAAAAATGATGAGAGTGAACGATAGGCTGAAAAGGTAGATTAAGGCTGATCATGGAGAATGAAGCATTTGGACATTTTTTTGTCTAAGTTCTAAGCAGGGGAGTCACAGGAGAAATGTTGCATTTGAGACAGAAGCCCGTCCTTGTGGCCTTTGGGGACTATACTATAACAGGACACCATAGACGAGTAACTTAAAAGCAACAGACATGTATTTCTCACAGTGCTAGAGGTTGGAAGTCCAAGGTCAGGGTGCCAGAAGATCAGGGTCTAGCCACATCCTGCTTCCTGATTCGTAGAGGACTCCTTCTTGCTATGTCTTCACAAGGCAGAAGAAACAAGGGAGCTCTCTGGGGTCTCTTTTATAAGGTACTAATTAAGTCCACGAGGGTGCTGCTCTCATGACCTAATCATCTCCCAAACATCACTTTGGGTGATTAGTCTTTGGCAAGAATTTGGGGTGGGGTGAGGCGACACAAACTTTCAGTCTCTAACAGTTGTGTACAGGGTGGGTTGGGACAGAGAAGCGGAGACTGGACAGCTGGATGTCAGATGACCCTGGACAAACTGCAGTTAAGAATGGGAGGAAGGGGCTGCATCACCCAGGGGAACTGGCAGGGCGAAGTATGGATTAGGCAGAAGAACAAAAAATATTTTCAAGATTTGAGTCTCAAGTATTTGGTATAACTATCATTGATCAGCCACATAGATAAAACATCAGCCCCATACTTTAAGATTAGCTTGGAGGAGAATTGTGACCAAAATCAAAGATTCAATCCTTTCTTCTCATTTAAGGGTCTCTAGATTCCTCCCCAAAGTGCCACTGGACATACTTTTCTAGTTACCTGGGTAGGAAACATCATATCTACTTGGAATATAGGCCACTGCATAATAAATATCATCTTGCCTTCCTCAAAGAGTCAGTGCAAAATGAGGCAGCTTGTCATGTGAGTCAGGTCCTTTAAGCTTCTCAGATGAATGTTGCTATATTAGTCTCAAGGACTGTTATGCAACAAGACACAGCCACACCTTTCCTGATGCCTGTACTTCACAGTGAAGACCACTTGTGGAACTAACAGGTGTCATTTTATTTTTGAAAAATGATTATATACTGGGTCAATTCTCTGTTAATATCACATGATCTCAGTTTGGATATTAATCATTTGAGGATGTGGAAAGAATATTCTAGAACATGAACCAGTGGTAATTGTGAATAAAAGGAAAGGATGGAAAAATGTTTTTTTTAGGATATACCATGACCTATATATTGCTAGAATAATACTAGGATTTCAACTGGTCCCTAACTGACAGAAGCTGCATGAAGATGAGCAAGGAGTGTCCCTGACCTTTCCAACCAGAGTAGGTACTCCATATTGGCACAGAGATTCCATCTTCCCAGCAGCCTGCTTTACATCCCTTACAACACTCCAGTGGAAACCATGTGCTTCATGTCCTTACCCCCACTAGATTCTGAAAACTTGAAGGCAACTATATTTTATTCCTTTTTAGATCAGTAGGATTTGGTACTAAACCTAGATTCTAGTAGGTGCTCAATAAACTTACCCGGATGACAGTTGGACGGGTGAAAGGTTGAGGAAATACTGCATTTTGGCAGGTCAGAAGATCATGATAACTTGTTTAACTTTCAAAATGAGCTATGTCAAAAATAAAAACTTTGCTCTGCCAAAGACCCTGTTAAGAGGATGAAAAGACAAATTAAAGACCAGGAGAAAATATTTGCAAATCATAGAACTGTCAAAGGATTTCTCTCTAGAATATATAAAGAACTCTCAAAACTCAACCCTGGCTGGGATCAAACACGCCTGCTGCAGTGGCTATGGCCAGCCCCACAGTGCTGTGCTTTATCCCTTTGCGCCACCAAGGAGGGCCCAACAGCTTTATTTTTAATAACCAAAGACTGAAACCTACCCAGATGTCCTTCACTGGTAAAGAGTTAAACTGTAACTCATCCATACCATAACATACTACTCAACAATGAAAAGAAATAAGCTGGTTCTCCTTGGTGGTGCAGGGGTTAAAGTCTCAGCGCTATCAAGCCATTGTCAGCCACTGTAAGCATGAGTTCGATTCCAGTCCAGGGAACTGACCCACATGGCGCAGCAGACCTCCCCTGTCTCGCCCCCTGCTCCCTTCAGCAGTGTATTTCAGTACATCTGCCTGTTCTGCTCCCCACTCTGTCTCTGTTGAACCCTCTCACCCCCTCCCCCTACACCTCTGACCGACACCCCAGATCTTGTATGCATAAATAAATAAAACATAAATCTTAAAAAAGAAGGAAATTACTGTGCTATATGGCCTGAATGTTTAGGCCCCTACCCCTCAAAATCACATGCTGAGGCCCTGACCGCCAATGGAATGGTATTTGGAGGTGGTGCATTTGGGAGGTGATTAGGTTTAGATGAATCATAAGGGTGAGACCCTCAGGATGGAATTAGTGCCTTTTTAAGCAGAGAAAAGGACGTCAGAGCTTGGTCTCTCCCACTCCCTTTCACAGAGGAAAAGTGTAGCAAGAAGGTGGCCATCCCTGGGCCAAGAAGAGTGACTTCACCAAGAACTCAATTTGTCAGCACCTTGATTTTGGACTTGAACCTCTAGAACTGTGAGAAATAAATGACTGTTGTTTAAGCCACCCAGTTCTGTGGTATTTTTTTATAGCAGTCTGAGCTAAGAGATACTGATATACTCAAGTATGTTGAGTGAAAAAAGTCATAAAAAGATATATGCCACAGATTCCCTTTATATGACATCAATGGAATAACAGTTGTAGAGAAAATTGCTCAGTACTGCCAAGGGTTAGAGATGGGGAGATTCTAGAGCGGTAACTTCAGGGAACCTTGTGATGGTAAAATTCAGTACCTTGAGCGCGTGGTGGTGGTTACACAAAGCTACCTGGGATAGCCTTGCACAGAGGTGTGCACACATACAGTAAAACTGGCAAATTCTGCACTAGGTCTGCGCATTGTTTATTTCCTGGTTTTCATTTTGTTCTATAATTAGGCATTTTCCTGTGAACCTATAATTATTTAAAAAGTAAAAGCTTAACAATGAAACCTATCAACGTTTCTGACTTGACTTTTTCTTTATGCACACCTCTCTTTTAAATGCTGCGTCTTACAGCATATGTGAGGACTGTGAGCCAATTAAAATCTCTCTAGAGCCTTCAAACGTGCCTTTGCGGTTGTAAATCATGTTGTTACTGTTCAGTGGTGATAATGCAACAGTAGAGTAGTTTTCTTTTAAAGCCCAATACTAATTCCTTCCCATTTCCTTCCTTCCTAGCGATTGAAATCACCATCGCCTTCCTCCTGGGTAAAATTCTTCTGACAAATGTGGAATGTAGTGCTTTCTGAGGGTCCTGGAAGATTAATAGTGTCTAGAAATACAAACTTGTCAGCAGTGTGCATGCTGAACTTTCCTTTTGTTTTTCCCTAAAGGTTTATTGGACAATTATGCTCTTCAATGAATCTAACTTTAATAGCAGGAAGGGCTTCTTACTTGGTAGTTAATTAACCATCACAACCTCCGGTATTATTTCTTGACCTCATCACAAGGACAGCTGGAGAACTGTCTTCGTCCACTGAGGTTGCTATAACAAAACACCATAGATTGGGTGACTTATAAACAACAGACATTTATGTCTGCAGTGTTGCAGGATGGGAACTACAAGGTCAAGGCTCTGGCTGATTCGGTGTCTCATGAGGTCCCTATTGCTGTGTCTTCTGTGGCAGAGGGACAAGAGAACTCTGTGAGGTCTCTCTTTATAAGCACGAACCCCATTCATAAAGGCTCCCCATTCATGACCTAATCCTCCCCAAAATGCCATCTCCTAACACAATGAACAATAGGATTTTTAACATAAGAATCAGGTAGAACTGCACAAATATTCAACCTATAACAGGACAATTTCTTCTAGATCCCCCAGTATAAGGGGACCAGCAGAGGGTGGATGGGGAAGAAGAGAGAAATGAAAGTCAAGTGCCTTTCAGGAAATAATTTCTCAAGAAGGACAGGGAGCGGGCAGCTGTGGGGATCAGACATCTTGCTCTATCCCCCCCC
>NW_004567128.1:22724092-22897580 GCF_000260355.1 Condylura cristata | reverse complement strand
CTCGCTTAGGGTGCTGCTGCCTGCAAGCTCTCTGGGTGCCTGCTTCTCTCCTCAAAATGCCCTTCGGGACCCCAAGAGAAAGCAGCTATGACAGCCACCTTTGTCATTTCTGAATCCCACTTCAGTGCAAGGCCCCTTGGCATGAGTGACAATAGGGATTATGCCACACAGGGTTTTGGACAAAGCCCTCCAAAACAAACAAACAAAAGATTGGTTATGGCCTCTGATATCAAGCCAGTAAAGTAAAAGATCAGAAATATCTGATGATGATATACAGGGCGTCCATAAAGTCTGGAGCCATGGATTCTTTTTTTTTTTTTCTTTCTCTGAAGATGTCCTTGATGACATTCTATATTTTTGCCTGTTCCCACATGGATGAATACCCTGTATCATTAGCTAGGGTGTAACTCAATTACAGCATGAATGGAGCGGCTTTCAGTCAGGCTATTTATAGCATCCCTGTGGGTTACCTGACTCCAAGTTACTCAGTTTCGGGACTTCTAAGTCTAAGTCATAGATTCATTCACTAGGCAAACGTTTCTGAGTAGACTATCTGTGTTTCGGGGCAGCATTCCAGGTGGAAGGAGGAAGGCAGCTCCTGTGATGACCATGCTGGGGGCACCCTCTCACCCCATCCCACCCCCATACACACAGATTCCATGTCTTCTCAGCTCTTCTAACATCATCTCATGTTTTGTTCTGAGAGGATGGAATTGGTGCAACTGAGATCTCCTGGTCAGCCCTGTGATTGTGTTACCCTACTTTAATTTGTGTAATTGTTCAACGATGAGTCTACTAGACTCCTCATAAAAACAATAACAACCCAGTGAAAACTCACCACGAGAATTACTGCTCTGTAAAGTCATTTCCACAGCACAAGAGATTGCAGGCAGCATGCCCACATGTCTCTTCTTCTTCAGCTCTTTAAGCCAGTCTCTGAAACACACCTGCACTGCTCTGTGTATCCAGAAGGACCTGGTTCTTAGAAAGACATCCCAGACAAACATGTAAGAGGTTTTAACGAAGAGCGGTGAAGTTGTAGAGAAAGGAAGCAATTCTCCCAGTTGGTTGTAGAACATTGGTCTGGAATATTTCTGGGGTTCCGCCAAGGCTGCCCCCCAAGAATGCTATGAGTAGCTAACGTTGGCACTACTCATGCTCTCAGTTTCCAACTGCTAGTAAAGTAGGTCTCAGATGTGAATGACCAGACACACATGGAGCCTTCCTTCCCTTTCTCGACTCTCTAGTCCTGGTACCCAGGTCTTAAGCACCCAGGCCTGGGACACTGGCAGACTCGAGCCTTCCTTACCCTACCATTCTTCCCCCTTACCACCATCTGTCACCGGGTCTGTGAAGTAATTCCACCTCAGATGGTCCTCTCTCTCCTTTACCTTTATCTCCTAGAGCTTTCCTATCAGTATGTGACTACTTCAGTCAAGTCTCTCCCTCTTTTAATTCCCTGTAACAGCCCAAACCCTACCCAATCATAGCTGGTGTTAAACCAGAGCAGTTTTTATGCTACAGTGATACTGGAAAACAAGGAAAGGCCGTAGATTATGAAATAAAATTAGAGAGAAAAGGGCCCTCTGGTGGTGCAACGGGTTAAGGCACAGCACTGCAAGCTGGCAGCAGCCGCCTCAGTGTAAGTTTGATCCCTGCCCCGGGGGGTGACCCACATGGCGCAGCAGACCTCTCCTGACCCGCCCGCTGCTCCCCTCAGCAGTGTGCTTCATGGATCTGCCTGTTCTGCTCCCCACTCTGTCTCTGGTGAAGCCTCGCACCACCCCTGCTCCTCTGGCCTGTCTCCCAGTTCTGTATGCACAAATAAATAAATCTTTAAAAAAATAAAATTAGACCAAAAAAGAAGCAATGACTTTAAGTCCTCAATCCTTTGATTTGAGAGTTCCCAGAAGCACCTAGTAAAGCCTTACCCAAAATTAACAGCCTTTTCCTTACTTTCAGTTAACTCTGGTTTTTGCAAGCACTAGTGCTTCAGGAAATGAAACTTGTCTTATTTCCTATTCTGAAACCGCTTTTGTTTTTATTATTTTTGCAAAAGTTAAATTTGTTACCCACTAATTTTTAGATAGATATGTATTTCAATTATAATTTGAATTACATAGAATTTTGAGGCCTGGCTGAAGAAGCTAACAACTGTTTCCAACATTGCTGTTTTTCTATGGGAAGAAGCAGTCCATGCTTCAAGCCACAAACTTCAAAATGGCTTTTTGTGGACACGCCACATTTGGAGCTGACTCTTGACTGTTCATTTGTTTTAGTCCTTAGAGTGATATCATGAACTTGGTTTGGGTTGTATGACATTGGATTTTTAAAAAACGAAGTAGAAAAAAATAACAAATAAATAGCGTAGTTGATGTGGGAATTTGGAATGTTCTCTGTTGGTTCAGGACCAAGCTGCTTGTCTCCATCCATTGAAACCTTGAGTCTCCCTGTAAATCAGAGAAGGGCAGGAATCTCCCTTTAGGAACAATTTCCACTTAAGCAGAAACTGCTGCTGGCCGGTTTGGAAACACCACTGTCTAGTCTGGTGGCCTTGACCTCTGGGGTCGTTTTCTAGATTGATCTGCTTTCCCTCAGCAGTGCCCTACAGGATGTTGCTACTCAAAGGCTGAGAAGACAATGGAAACCATGTGACAGCAGCAGCACCCCCAACAGGAAGGAGGGACAATACTGAACCCAGCCCAAGGGGTTCTGCCATCCTCCTCATTCAAATCCCGCAGGCCAGCACTGAGATCCCAAACCAAAAAGCATTCTTCACACAGAGACTCCAGTCAGTGAGCTCACTGACTGACTTCCAGCACTCCAGCTAGACCAAAATGTGGATTTGCAGCAAATGTTATTTATGTTACAAAGTGAATCACCCTGGGCAATCCTAGAGAAGTCAGAAATATAATCTTAGTTTCTGGAATCCCCAACATGTAAGAAATGCCTTTATGCAGATGTTTGTTAATAATGAATGGTTTTGATTCAAACATGCCCATTTTTCTTTAATTATCCAGAAAATTGGGGGCATTCCAGGGGGCCTTTGGGATGGGCCACTGTTCTTCCACTTTCACAGGGCATAGAAATTTGAACATAGGACGGAGAGGAGAGAATCTTTTTAAAGAGCCACCAGCTCTTTATTTGCTGCCGTTCATCTCCTGGGCTCTAGACTAATCACTGCCTGGAAGTTAAGCTGTCTCTGTGTCTCATACCTCCTAAACAGGCAAAGAAAGCAGAGTCATCTGAATAGCACCTGTCAGGACTGCCAAAACTCTGGAGAGAACTCTCAAGCAATGTCAACTATGCAAACCACAGCGTGGGCATAAACCTGACACTACATGAGACTCCAGTAAAACCTGGAAATACTCCCTTCTGCTCCTCCTCCCCCCAAGATAACACTCATAACAATTGATCACAAAAAGATGCAAAAGAATGAGAATTGTCACCAACTGCTGTGGAAAAATGAGTTGCAGTCAGTCTTTATGGAGAATAACTTATCAATGTCAAAATCCTTAGATAAGGCCCTCCCTGGTGGCGCACCGGGTTAAAGCACAGCACTAAGAAGCTTAAGTCACTTCCGCATGAGTTCGATTCCCGCCTGCCCCGGAGGAGATCCACATGGCGTGGCAGACCTCTCCTGACCCGCCCGCTGCTCCCCTCAGCAGTGTACTTCGTTGATCTGTCTGTTCTGCTCCCCACTTTGTCTCTGGTGGGGAGATGCTCACCCTCCGCATCTCTGGCCTGTACCCCAGTTCTGTATGAATAAATCTTTTAAAAAAATCCTTAGATAAAAGTGTTTACAAGCTTTAATTTAAAAATCCCGCATGTGGGCTCTCCCTGGTGGCACAACGGGTTAAAGCGCAGCACTGTGAAGCTACCTGCAGCCACTGCAGCAGGAGTTCAATCCCCAGCCAGGGAGCTGACCCACATGGCACAGCAAACCTCTCCTGACCAGCCGGCTGCTCCCCTCAACAGTATATTTCAGTAAATTTGCCTGTTCTACATCCCACTCTGTCTTTGCTGAATCCTCTCACCCTCCCCACCCTGCACCTCTGTCCTGTACCCCAGTTCTCGTAAGCATAGATAAATAAATCTTTTAAAAATAATAAAATAAAAATCCCACATCCTAAGTTGTATTAAAAGAAAACAAATACTGAAAAATATATGTAAGCGGATGTTTACCCCCAACATTTTTTAATGACAGGAAGTAAAAGAAACAGGAAACAAATTAAGATAAATGAGGTATCTAAGTAACCAAGTACTCTAAACCATTTAAAGCCATCCAGTTCTAGGATATTTAATGAGCTGAGAGAATGTCCATGATATCCTAAGTAGAAAGAAGCAGATCAAGAAGGAGTGTCTTGCCTAGATTTGGAGGGGTAATGTGTGTTTACGTCTGCACAGAAATAGAGTTAGAGGGATACACGCCCTAACAGCAACGTGGATGATGCGCCCTGGGTGACTTTCGGTTGTCTTTGTACTCTCTTATTTCCCAATTTCATCATGAACATATATTATTTACATAATCAGAAATAAACATTCTAACAAAATAGTGATTCTGTAAGATCGTTTTGTTCTTTTTCTGAACCTCCTTTGGGTAACAAACCCCTTCAAGAACATGATAAAAATTGTGAATCTTCTCCCCAGAAGTACAAATACCCATCATCACATGTTACCAGTCACTTCTGGGGATTTGCCCCGTAAGGGCCGGTAGGTCCTGAGGTGAGAACTATCCACTGACCGTCTGGTGGCTTCACCTTGCGGATTTAGTCACTCTTTGCCCGAACTCAAGGGGTGCTCAGCTTCCCTAGGTACCTCCAAGAACAGGCTGTGCTTGCCCATCAGCCTCTACGGAACCAAGGACCCAAGCAGGTTCTTTGAAAGTGCCCCAGGTTAATCTCTGAGGATGTCACTAACCACTGAGAGGTGTGGGCGGAGAGCACTCTGTTCTAGAATCCTGCCCTCCATGCCAGGGTACTAAGAGTGGGGTATCCAGGTCACTATGTCTCTTTTTGATGAGCCGGGCCACTTGATGCTCCCAGGAGATTGGGGAGGATGTACTCAGATGGCTGTTATTTGGATGCAGCCAGGATGATCCTGAGGCTTTGAACATTAATAGTAGCCAGTCATCTTGACAGCTGACTTAATATAGAAATAAAATGATGAGAAAGTAATGACTAAGGACTGGAAAATCACAGTACCGGGTTACTGTCAGGGACCAGAATTCAGGAACTTGGTGGCAGAAATGGAGAGGCCCATAGAGTTTTAAACTATGATCCCCCTAGATCTGAGGTGTTGACCTTCACGGTAGGCCTCAGATGTGGGCTTTGGACATGGACAGGGGCTGAAGCTGAGGACAGTTGTGAAGCTTAAGCTGAGGACAGTTGTGAAGCCCAGATTGTGAAGATTGCATCGTTTGTCATGAATGGAAACTTGCTGATCATATGGCCAATAAATGGCTGCAGACGTTTCCATCCAGAAAAACAAGGTCTGAGTTTACTTGGAGAATAAAACTGGAGATAGAAGATGTAAGGAGGCAGTAAGAATGGAGAGCTTTGAGCCAAGAGGATCTGGGGGTAGGTAGGTGGGGTGGATGGAGTGGGGAGGTGGGGTGTGAGCCCTTAGGAAGGTCTCTGCAGTGGCAAGCCCAGGACATAGAATGACTCCATCCTCCGAGATCACAGATAGGTGACACAGAGCTCAGTGGGAGGATGTAATGAGTCGCTGTGGACTTATTCATCTAAGGAGCCTTCAGGCATCCAGTTGAAATGTCCAGCAGGCATGAGGAAGGAGGGATTTGGAGCACTAAGTGCCTGATGACCTGGCTGTTAAGCGAACACAGTCGTCGGCTGCTGCGTGGTATTTAGGCAGAGGGAATCATCGACTAGCTGCCAGTCAGGCCTTAGGTGGGATGCACCTTGTTTGTGTCCCCAGCGGTGGGAAGGGAATGGGCATAGATTCAGATGGATGTTCATGACTCAGCCCAGGACAGTGTTTGTGAGGGGAGTTAATGGGGAACAGGATGATAGAACTGAAAACCATGTTATATGGAGTTAAAAAAAATAAAAAAGCTAGATGTCCTTGTTTTCTGAAAAAGGAACTCTGAGCTGAATGATTAGCATGGAATAGGAAATGAAAATGAAGCTTCTACAGAGACTTTAAGTGACAGTAATAGTGACCTTTCCAATGAGTTGCCAAGTTAGCATATTACCACCATGTACAGGCTGACAAAAGAAATGGTCTGTAGACCTGTCTTGTCACTCTGGAAGTTGAGGGCAGAAGTCTCAAGATTGGGATGGGGAAATAGAGGAAGAAATTTGGGGGACAGAAGGAAATAGCTGCTGTGTCTGAAACTTTACACGCCCCATAAGGAGAGGGTCTCCAGGGAAGGATGTATATGCTGACACACACACGATACCTATTAACCCAGCTAATGAAGGAGTCCGTCTGAGCCTGTCTCCTCCCCAGCCCACAAGAGCAGAGTCTGCACAAAAGTGTGCAGTTTGGTGGACTGGTCCCAAGGAGCAGGAACCATGAGACGGGGAAGGAGAGGCGCCAGCTGGAGCGCATCACTATTGTAGGTAACTGGGGCCGATGTCACTGGGATTTTCTGAGGCGCCAAGTGCTTCCAATGTTCTGCCTGAGAAGACAGGCAGAAGACAGTTTACACACAGGTGCCAAGCTCAAATAGGTCAGGGCTTGCTTCCAGGGTGCTTGTGCACGTGTCCGAGCGCCACAAGGGGCTCCCTCAGGCCCCCACCTGGCCACAAAGATGCCAGGGCCAGGTGAGAGGCTGCAAAGGGAGGTGCTGCTACCTGGGTCAGTGGGGACCTTTTCAGCTAAAGTGGACTGTGAACTTGGGGTCTGCCCCACCTGGGAGCTCTTTCTTTCTTTCTTTCTTTTTTTAAAGATTTATTTATTTATTCATACAGGCCTGGGGTACAAGCCAGAGGTGCAGGGGCATTGAGAGGATTCACCAGAAACAGAGTGGGGAGCAGAACAAGCCGACTGACGAAGTACACTGCTGAGGGGAGCAGCGGGTGGATCAGGAGAGGTCTGCTGCTCCATGTGGATCACCTGTGAGGGGATCGAACTCATGCTGAAGCAGCTGCAGCTGGCTTCCTATTGCTGTGCTTTCCCCATTGTTACCAGGGAGGGCTCCCACCTGGGAGTTCTAAAGGGCAAATGACCCCAGGCTGGCTGTAATGGTAGCCGAGACAGGGAGCACTGCCATATTGGATTAGCTATCTTTCCAATGTGTTGGGAGAAAGGTTTTCTGGGTGTTTGGTGGCCCACAAAGGAGACAGTCTCATGGGGCTTGTCTCAGAGACTGCCCAAGAGGACTTACAGGGTAGAAGATGAGGAGACCTCAGCATAAAGAAGCTGGAGGGTACTGCCCAGTGCCCTGGGTTAGGGGAGATGACACCCATGTTTCTGTATCCACAACCGCAGGAGAGGGCCCAAGCCAGTGAGCATCTTCGAAAGGTCCATGAAAACTGTCAGGGGAGAGAGAATTATCTGTAGAAACCTACCAGGCCCAGGCAGAAAACTAGGTCAAGAGAGACAACATTTCTTGCTCTGGTACATCCTACCCCTGAGGAACTCAAGGGAGGGAAGGCAAAGGGAAGTGCAAGGTGGAGAAATAAGGAGCCAGTCACACCTACTTACTGCTGGAGGATTCCAACTGGAAGCAGGCCTGAGCCGGGGGAGGGTGTTATGAAGAATATCTTGGACAGGATATTCTAATTATGGAAGACAGAATGTATGTGTGACTTTGAGGGACTATACGGATATATATTACCTAAGATTGAGCCAAAAAGTTATGGGGCCCACTGAAATATTTATTATTTATCCAGTGTGTTAGCCAAGGTTCTTCAGAGAAAAAGAACCAATAGGCTATGTATGTGTGAAAAATTTGTTATAAAGAATTGGCTCATGTGATTATGAAGGCTAACAAGTCCCAAAATATGTCATTGGCAAGATCAGAAACCCCAAGGGCCCTCCCTGATGGTGCAGTGGGTTAAAGCACAACACTGAGAAGCTAGCCCAGGTCACTTCAGCATGAGTTCAATCCTTACCAGAGAGGTGACCCAATCCTTGCCAGGGAGGTGGCACAGCAGACCTCTCCTGTCTCATCTGCTGCTCCCCTCAGCAGTGTACTTTGTCAATTTGCCTGTTCTGCTCCCTACTGAGTCTCTGGTGAATCCTCTCACTGCCCCTGCACCTCTGGCCTGTACCCCAGTACTTTAAAAAAAAAAAAAAAAGATTTATTTATTTATTCATACAGAACTAGGGTACATAAATGAATAAATATTTTAAAAAAGACAAAAACAGAAACCCAAGAGCCAATGGTATAAGTCTGGCCCTGATGACAGCAGGCTCCAAACCAAAAAAGAACCAGTATTTTAACAGTGAGGGGAGGGAAATGCACTGGACTATGGTGATGGCACACGGGTGATTTGGTGATGGGAAGCCCAAGGGGATTACAACTGAGATGGAAAAATGCACAAAATGATTGTAAAAATAAACTATTATATTATTATTTTTTAAATTACAAAAGAAAAAAACAGTATTTCAGTTTCAGTCCAAAGATGGGAAAAACAATGTGCCAATTTGAAGGCACTTAGGCAGAAAGAATTCTTTCTAGAACCTCCCTGGTGTCGCAGGTTTAAAGTCTTAACACCATCAAGCTCTGGCCAGCTACTGAGGCATAAATTCCATCCTGATCCCCACCAGGGAGTGACCCACACGGTGCAGCAGACCTCTCCTGTCTGCTCCCACCTCCCCTCAGCAGTGGATTTCAATAAATCAGCCTGTTGTGCTCCTCTCTGGTGAATTCTCTCAAACCTCCTCCCCACCCCCATCTCTGGCCTACACTTCAGCTCTTGGATGTATAAATAAATAAAATAAATCTAAAAAAAAAAAAAGGAAAAGGAAAGCGTTCCCTGTTAATCAACCTTTTTATACTACTCTGACTTTCAACTGAATGAGGCCTGCCTACATTGGGGAAGGCAATCTGCTTTCCTCAGGCTCCCATTTAAAATACTGACCTCACCTAATAACACCCTTACTGCACACCCAGAATAAAGTTTGACCAAATGTCTGGGTATCTGTGATCCAGTCAAGTAGACATACAACAATTAATATTATATCCAGGTACTGTCCACTGAATAGAATTTATAGTAGATTCTATAAACGTAATATTTTCATTATATGCAAGTCAAGCAGAGACTACATCCCTGTTACATTCATTCTTAAATATATATATTTGAATATATATACATGACATATAACATTGTGTAAATTCAAGTGTACAATGTGTTACTCCAATACATTTGTATATTGTATTATGATTGCTGTTAGCAATATTTGTCACGTTATGCAATTGCAGTACAATATTATTGTCTATACTCACCATTCTGTACATTAGTCCGCTAGGGCTTATTTACTATCTGTTGCAAGTTTGTCCACATAAACAACATCAATCTTATTCCTCATACTCTCCAGCCACTAAAAAGGTAACCCCACCCAGAAAGGTAGCCACCATTTTACTGATTCTTTTTAACAGGCTTAATGGTTTTAGATTTCACATATCATTGATATCATACAGCATTTGTCCTCCCTTGTCTTCTCTCACCTTGTCTAATGTGCTCAAGGTCCTTTCATTTCCTCACAAAAGGCAGAAAATACTCCTTTCTAATGGCTGAATAATATGCCTTTATCGATATACACATTTTTCCCCATTCATCACTAGGTTGTTTCCATATCTTGGCAATTGTGATCAATGTTGCAATAAACATGGGAGCACACATTTCTCTTAGAAAACTGTTTTCATTTCTTTTGTGTATATGCCTGGTGGTGAACTGCTGGATTGTGTGGTAGTTCCATTTTTAATTTCTTGAAACCCTCCATACTGGTTTTCATAGTGGTTGGGCCAGTTTACATTCCCACCCACCGTGTGCAAGGGTTCACTTTTCTGCACATCCTTGACAACACCTATTGTCTCCTCTTCTTGTTGACAGCCATTCTGACAGGTATGCAGTGGAACCTCATTATGGTTTTGATTTTCATTTCCTTAATGATAATTAAGTTGAGCGTCTCTTCATGTGCTAGTTAGCTATTTACATGTCTTCTTTGGAAAAAATGTCTGTATTTAATTCTCCCCATTGATTAATCAGATTGTCATTATTTTTATTAAGGTGTATGTTTTCTTCATATACTTTGGATATTAACCTCTTACCTGATATACAGGATACAAAGTTTTTCTCCCATTCTGTAGGGCTTTTTCATTTTGTTAATTGTATCTTCTTTTGCTGTGTAGAAATTTTTGAATTTGATATTTTCCCACTTATTGATTTTTGCTTTTGTTGTCTCCAGTTAAATTCTTAACTAGCTCAGGAACTCCTGCTGGACTTGATCTTGTCTGCCATGAACTTGACCTTGGCTACCATGAGCTTCTGCCTTCCTCACATCTTGACGCACGGCTAGTATCTTCGTGGCGCTAGGACACTTTCCAAGGAACTGCAAGCAGCACCCATCCAGGCCCAGCAGCCTTGTCTCCAAGGTCATGATCCCAGTGAACTACCTGTCCAGTGTGGTCCAAGGCACCAAGAGATGATTGTCCCCAACTTACTGAGAGATCCAGCACTCACGTTTGGAAAAGCCTGGTTATTTTACTTTAATCATGCAGGAAATTGGCAGCCAGAGAGGTCCCCAGGCTGAATTCTAGTGGCTTAGCTTGGCGGTGATAATCCACAGGAGCTATGTCTTTCTTGTGTGTGAGAGACTTTTTCTTACACAGCTTAGAGGAAGGTGTCAGAAGGCTTCCTTTGTAGCCCCTAGCTCCATTACTTGCAAATCCTCTCCAGTGGGTGCTTTAAGCCAGGATATTCTGGGTTTCAACCATTTCCATCTGAACAAAGGCAACAAATATTCATGAGACTTG
This sequence comes from Condylura cristata, assembly GCF_000260355.1. NCBI lineage: Eukaryota > Metazoa > Chordata > Mammalia > Eulipotyphla > Talpidae > Condylura > Condylura cristata. The sequence goes on along the minus strand of NW_004567128.1, from coordinate 22,886,632 downwards.
GTCTGTGTTTTGAAGAGAAATAAATCCATAATCACTGCACTGTTCTGAAGCTGATAATCCAGTAAGGAACAGGGTGTGTGTGTGTGTTTGTGCGCGCACACACACATCCATAATCACTACACTGTTTACTGTTTTTCACATTGGTCCTTTGCTTTTAACCCCAGGAGCAGAAAGTCAAATTATGCCTCTGTTATTGTGGGGAAAGTTGCGGGGGATGGGGGAACTCTCCCCTCACCTCCTTTCATTGCTTTGGCTGGGCCAACATTAAATTGACAAGAGAGAGAGCAGCAAGGAAAAAGACAATTCAATTTCATGCACACAGGGCCCATAAAATATGGAAGCCAGTGAATAACTAAAAACAGTTTATGAAGCTTTTCGACAAAGAAGCAATCAACCTGCGAAGGACAAAAGGGGACACAGAATTTCTTGGCAATTTCGGACAACTGAGTGAGCTAAACAGAGATTGTTTACGCGGACCCATCTGTGCAGGAAGACACTGCAAGAAGACGCCTCTTATATTTTCTGACTTCTGGGGGCACGAAAAGGAGGAAGGTCAGGAACAACTCCTGCTTCTAGCAGAAAGGGAAGTCCAGGATATCACTCATTCATTCACTTAGTTCAAAGTCATCAGCATGCTGCTTTGGCACACCTGGAGGTGGCCTTCTCTGGCCCCCACGTGGCATATTGACAACACCGATCCATTCACGGCCTGTTGTGCACATGTGTGTGTCTGTGCATGAGAGAAAGAGAGAGAAAGAGCTCCGTTCCCTACTCCCACTTCCCTCCCCACATAGATGATCCTTTGAACATGTACCTTTTTCTTCACAGATGCTCTTGCAAAGTGGATATTGCTATTTTCCATGAACGTATTCTTGGTTTCAATGTCAATTGCATAGCCATGCAGCACACACACACACACAAATGCATACATTGTTCTTGCACAGCTGGATCCATTGTCACACAGCAAAAACACCTGTGTAACCAGCAGCCCAACCTCTGAAAGAACATGATCCATGTTTCACCACCTGTCCCAAGGTAATTTGGAGAAGTCGCTCCCAGAGGTCCCACAGGTTTCCTATTTCTGAAACTTATATAAGTGGCACCTGTATGTGCCTATTTTTGTATGATTATATATATTTTTAAGATTTATTTATTCATGCATACAAAAACTGGGGTGTGGGCCAGAGGTGTTGGGGGGAGGCAGAGGATTCACCAGAGACAGAGTGGGGAGCAGAACAGGCAGATTGACTGGAATATACTGCTGAAGGGGCAGCGAGTGGGACAGGAGAGGTCTGCTGCTGCGCAATGTGGGTCAGCTCCCTGGGCAGGGATCAAACTAGCGTTGCAGTGGCTGTGGATGGCTTGTTTGTTTTTTTTTTTAAGATTTATTTATTTATGCATACAGAACTGGGGTACAGGCCAGAGGTGCAGGGGCAGTGAGAGAATTCATCAGAGACAGAGTGGGGAGCAGAACAGGCAGATCGAGCAAAACACACTGCTGAGGGAAGCAGCAGGCAGATCAGAAGAGGTCTACTGTGCCATGTGGTCACCTCCAGGGATGGAACTCATGCTGAAGTGGCTTTAGCTTCTTGGTGCTGTGCTTTAACCCGCTGCGCCACCAGGGAGGACCCTATATGAGTCAATTTTAAATTAGCATTCATGGCACTAGGTTAGGTTATGTAGTTTATCTTGTTTCTTTTTTCCACTACGTATTTCAGATCCATTCCTGTTACTTCACAGACATAGGATCCATGGCTTTCGTTGCTGCGTGGTAATCCATCACACTAAACCCATCCACTGCACCCTCCACACGCACGGATTGCCTGGGCATCCCTGCAACCAGCGAGTGCCTGCCACGAGCATCTCACACACATCCCTGTGGGCCCCGTGGGCAGTCTGCATTGAACGTGTTGGGCAGAAGGGGCTAACCTGACCCCTGACTGCGTGTTGTGAGGAAGGGGGCCCAGAGGGGCCCTCGGCTGGCACCTGGGAATCTAGATTTCAGGAAAGTTCCATCTGTCCCATCCCCACCTGACAAGGGTGACTCTCTGTGCCCAGACTGCAAACTAGGCGGGGTTTGGGCGGGTGATTCTACTTTATTTTTGTTTCCAATGAAGACAGATGAGTCCCAGATGTCTCTGCAAGGTCTCAGATGGGGGTACTTCCTGAGAAAGCAGCCACCAGCTGCCCCTCATCTCTGCCTTCAAACCAATCTAGTCTCTCGATATAAGCAGGATGGCAAATCTCCACTCCCAGACATCCTTCAAAGTAGTGGGGTCACCTTAAGGGAAATGCTTACCCCCTTGAAAATTTATCTCACATTAACTGTCAGGATTCAGTCATCACTCCAAATCCTGATTTTCCATACTCATAATTTTTAGGCCTCAAACATTGTGGTGTATGCTGAACACCTACTTTCCTATTAGGAATGTGGAATTTCATACTTGATGGTCAGCCCCAACCCACCCCAGGCGCAGAGTCTCCAATGAGCTTCCCTGGTAAATGGGGAGAGGGGGTTGGGCAAGTCCTGAGTGACCCCACAGGGGGAGGAAGCCTGTGCCTGGCGCTTCCTGGAGTTAGCCCTGTGCTGGTTGTGTGTTGTATGTTGTATCCTGTTGCTGTGATGGATTTTAGCCGCAAGTACAGCCTTTGTGCAGAGTTCCATGAGTCCTCTCAGTAAACTGTGGAACTTGGGGTTAGTCTTGGGTTCCCCTGATATACATGTCCAAAATAGGACTTGCTGGGACATGCAGAATGCAGACAGTAGAGTTCACGAGTCCTGTTCTGCTCCCTCACTTCCTTTCTTCCCTTCACTATCTCCCGCCTTCTTCTCATGACCTTTACTCCTTCCTTATTCTCTCTTCATATCTCAGCTTGGTAAATTATAGGTAATTTGATTGTGTTACCAAGAAATGGGCACATTACCCAATGTGCACAGAGGCAGATACCATGACACCAGGTTTTGAGACAAGAAAGATGCTTTATTGTAAGTTGACTGGCAATTTCAAGAAAAACTTGAATCTGGGCCTCCCTGGTGATGCAAGATGTTGTTGAGACACTATGAAGCTGTCCGCAGCCACCCCTGCACAAGTTCGATTTCCGGCCAGGGAGCTGACCCACATGGCCCAGCAGACCTCTCCTGTCTCACCCACTGCTCCCCTCAGCAGTGTATTTCAATAGATCTACCTATTCTGCTCCTCACTCTGTCTCTGGTGAATCCTCTCACCCCCTGAGCCTCTGGCCTGTACCCCAGTTCTTGTATGCGGAAATAAATTAAAAAAAAAAAAAACTTGAATCTGCTTCCCTGGTTAAGAAAGAGAATGAGACTCTACATGTTTGGGGGGTGGGCAGGGTGAGAACAAAGGAGTTAGATTTTATTGGCTAAGGGGCAGGCAAAAGGCAGAGAAATATGAACCTGTCTGAAATTCATTGGCTCGTTATAAGGCACTTGAAACATGAAGTATGAGAGGCTTTTCTTGGGGTAGCTGGAGTTCTGAATTTCCGTTTGTGAGGCCCTCTCCTGAAAGTAGTACCCACTCCTCTTCTGTCTCCTGGCTCTGACCAGCCTGGGATTCCGTTCAAGGTTAGTTGTTTTTGCATGTATTCCAGTTGTTCCATTTGCACCAAGGGCTTTGAGTTTGTGAAAGCAAGTTTTAGAAAAAAGCTGTATGAGTTTTGTGTATCCTGGGAAAATGGAGTCCATCTGACCCGAGTTCTACTTGTTTATGTCACAGTGTCTCTGCCCTTACTGTGCCTCAAATGCTGTTCTCTCCTTTCACTCTCCTTTCTGATCACTTCTTCAAAATTTGATTCGCTATTCATTCACAGAAATTTCCGCTTGTACTTCCAAAGTGAAGACAAGTCATAACACCTCATACTATCTACCGCCACAGAGGCTGGCGCCATTTTGGATTTTAAAGGTAGCACATGCCCCATTCTAGCCGGCTGATCTGACTCTGACCCAATTCCAAGTAACCCAGAGGGGGCAGTTCTGAGGGCACAGAGCAAGAAACAGTCCTGCTGCAGTCAAGTCAGTACTAGTCACTCTGCCATTTTAGCCAACAATACTTGAGAAGCCTCTAGCGAATAGGCATGCTGTGTGGAGCCCCTGGCAAGCTCAGACGAGAGAATCACACACAGATGCCCAGTTTAAGGTGAGGTTCTAACCGCTGCAGCAGCCCTTGTTCTCACACTGCCTGCTAGATATCTGATTGTGGCCCACTTGCTTCAAACTTTGCCTCACCGTTTACTGTTAGGGGACTTTCCGTTAATAACTAGGCTCTGTAGCATCAGCTTTCTTGAACTGAATTTGTGCTTGTTAAACTGGACCATTTGCCTCTCTATGTGATCCGCCTGTGCCGACTTCATCTGCCCGACTAATTGTGTGATATTAAGCAAGTCAACTCATCTGTTGAAAAATGAGAATAACATTTACCCTGCAGTTTGAAAGAAAGTGGGCAAAGGGCTTACTGAGCCCAGTGGTCCAGCATCTGACAGAGATTATTATCATTAAAACTAAGATTTTGGGAAAACAGTATGAGGACTCCTCAAAAAGTTAGCATAAAATTACCATATGATCCAGCGATTCCCCTTCTGAGTACATGCCCAAAAGAATTGACATCAGGGGCTTAAAATAGACATTTGCACCCCTGGGGTATAGTAGCATTATTTACAATACCAAAAGGTGAAACCAACTCGAATGATCATCGACAGATGAATAGATGAGCACAATGTGGTATGACCATACCCTGGAATAGTTTTCAGCCACAAAACAGAATTCTGCCACATGTTACATGTTACAATGGAGATGAGCCTTGAAGACATTTTGCTGAGTCAAATAAATTGTCTGAAAGGACAAACTCTGAATGGTTCCACTAGTTTGAGATGCCTAGGGTTGTCAAACTCATAGAAACAGAAAGTCATGGTTTCCAGGGGCTGGGAGAGGGTACTTGAGGAGTTACTAGTTTGGGGTGATAAAAAGTTCTGGAGTGGATGGTGGTGATAGTTGCACAGCATTGAATGTGCTTCATGCCATTAAATGACACACTTAGAAAGGTTTCAAAAAGGTAAATTTTATTACATAAATTTTACCACAGAAAGTATGCAAATAAAATATAACAAAGATTAAAAAAAAACCTATTGGGCCTCTCTGTTAGCACAGGGGTTAAGCGCAGCACTGTAAAGCAATCCACAGTATGAATTCGATCCCTGGCCAGGGAGGTGGCGTGCATGGCACAGCAGACCTCTCCTGTCTTGCCTGCTGCTCCCCTCAGCAGTGTATTTCAGTCAGTCGGCCTGTTCTACTCCCTACTCTGCCTCTGGTGAATCTTCTCACTCCCACACCTCTGGCCTGTACCCCAGTTATATGCTTAACTAAGTCTTTTAAAATTTTTAAGAAATTTAAAAACCTGTTAACTTTCTTTTTTAATTTTTTATTATAATTAATTTATTTCTATATATTTTACATCATTGTTCATTTTTGTACAATGTTCACTTTCTCCTTTCCACCAGTTCACCTGTGCACCATTGTCATAGTCCCTTGTGCTCTCCCCTCTCCTGTTCTGATCTCTCTCCCTGCCCTCTCCCTCCCCCCACAATGTCTCTGATTTATAGTTGCCTGTTATTTTCTGTATTATTGTTATTAATTTTTCCTGATCCTATTTGGTTTCTCTACATCCTCCCATGCATGAAACTGTCTGATTTTTTTTCCTTGTGGCTTATTTCACTAAGCATAATCCCTTCAAGTTCCACCTATGATGCTGCAAGTGGCATACATTTATCTTTTTAATTGCTGAATAGTATTCCACTGTGTATATATACCACCTCTTAATCCAGTCATCTATTTTTGGGCATTTGGGTTGTTTCCGTATCTTACCTATTATAAATATTATAAACATATGGGTGCAGGTATCCTTTTGAATTGTTTTTCTGTCCTTTGGGTAGATCCCTAGGAGTGAAACCTGTTAATTCTCTAAAAGTAGTGAGTGCATCTTTTACTTCTATGGTGTCAGTCAATAAAAAATATTCACAGAAGCCTAACAACCATATGGCATCTAAGACAGGGAACCTGTCCTCAGAGTTTATGTTCTAGATCATAAACTCGTCTACTTCTCTCCATCTCTCCGTTGTGCCTAATGAAATGTGTCAGGTACACAGCAAGAGCTCAGGAATTGGTGACAGATATCTACACAGGCTTTGGATAGCATTTTAGCTTCTTCTCATACCGGTGGTAGCCAACATTCAAGATAGCCTCCAGTGAGGATGATGTGTCTGGGTCTCTCTCTCTCTCTCTCCCAACCTTCCCTTCCTTTTCTCTCCCCATGTCTCTCCTTTTCTTCCCCATAATGGCTTCCTCAACTCCCCAGATCACAGTGCTCCTATTTACACAGAATGGTCTCTTGCTGTTCAGAGATTGTTTCCTCTTTCTCCAGCCCAATCCTCGGTTCCTGGGCAAAAGGATTCTAGTAGCCCAGTATCTTGGATAGGGTGTCTGTTCCCTGCCCCAGCAACATGAGGCTTGGGCAATGGAGGTAACCGCCCCCCCCACCCCACCCCCGCCGTCCCCACCCTTCGGGCCCCCCAGAAAGCTGTCTGGAACATCTCTGCAAACATCACAATGTGTGTTGGGGAGGGAGTACTGGTTGGTGTGCAAAGCTGGTGGCATTCAGCTGGACCTAGCTGGGCGACAATTGTCCCTCCAGAAGTAGGAATATGATGTTAGCTGCTGACAGAACTCTGCCCCACTTTGTTTGCTGCTGGTGCCCGCTTTCCCTTTCGATTTAAGGCCGGTGTAAGGGCCCTGGTTTAGAGCACGGCCCCACCAACTAGCCTGAATTCATCCTTCTTATATAATTGAATAGCAACGGAGAGGGCATTCGGATTCTGCTTGCTTGTTCTTTTTCTTTTTTTTCCCCCTCTTGCAGTTTATAGATTAATGGGCAAAAAATAAAGGAAGTAATAAAATAACCCTGTTTATGTTCTATACTGTGCGTTCATTTGTCTGCAGCCTGGCGTAGGGAACACAACTGCGGGGCCCCGGGGAGGGGGCAGGGACCCAGCGCGTCAGCATCTTCCGCTGCGGATGCGACTGGCCAAAGCAATTCATTTCTCTTCCTTCTTTTCTCCCCACCCCCACCCCTGTCTCCCCACTCTCCCTGCCCCCATCCCACCCCGCCCCGCCGCGGGTTCTGAGCGTCCTCGGAATGGAGGGCTGCCTGAGCAAGTGGCTTCGAGGCCAGACAACTCGCATCCGTCATGCCATCGTGTTTAGGAAGCGGGGACAAGACCTCGGATTCTATGGTCTCGGGGGCCACCGCGAGGCCGAGCCGCCGCCCCACCCCCATTCCCAGGTCCCCGAAGCCCGGCCGGGGACAGACCGCCACCCCGCCGGCGGTCATCTGTGCTGTGCCCCTTCACTTCGAGGCTAGACGCGGGCCGGGGGTGCCGCAGCGCGGTGGGTGGGAGCCCAGGGGTGCCCCCGGAGAGTGAGACTCGGGGGCGTAGGTTTCCCGCCCCCCAAAGCCTAGGAGCCGCCGCGACGCGCCTGCCACGAGGCCCCTGGCAAGAATGGACTCCCGGATCAAAAGATGGTTGCAAGCACTGCAGAGAAGCTCGCGAGCCTGGAGGGGGAGGGGGGGGCTGCAGTGCTTCGTAATTATCCCCGGCCCGCCCTTTCCGGCCCGCCCAGCACCGCAGCCCCACCCCGAGGCCCGAGCCGCCGGAGGCTGGCGCCGGGTGCAGTCAGCGAGAGCGAGCGGGCGCCGCTGCCCAGGGCGGGAAGGCGCGCGGGGCCCGGCAGAGGCCGGACGGCCTCCCCGCCTCGCCACCCAGAAACCCTGCGGGGCGCGGGCGGGCGCGGGGTGGGGGGTGCCTTAGGAGAGACCTTTCCATGCTCGATGAAGCCAGGCTCCTCATCTTTGTTCAATTCATGATGCACCCAGAAAACGTACATAATATTTCTGGGTGAACCAGTGGGAATTTGGGGATCACTGGGGGGCCTCGTGGGCGGGGGATGTGTTTCATTCTCTGAATTATGCACTCATGTAAGAAAACTAAATACAAGCTATTAAGAAAGGGCTTAAATAGCAGATATGTCTGCATTTTCCTAATGAGATCTTTCCCAACACCCCTCTCTCTCTCTTTTTCAAAATAGTTTATTTTTACATCTTTTTCCATCTCAGTTGTAATCCCCGTGGGCTTCCCACCACCAATTCACCTATGTGCCATCACCATCGTCCAGTGCACTTCCTTCCCCCCACGGTTTTTGATCCCCTCCCCATTCCATCCCCCTAAAATGTCTCTGGTATGTAGCTGTCCGTTATTATTATTATTTTCTCCCCTGGTCCTTTATAGTTCTGCTATGTGTGAAACCATCCGGTATTTTCCCTTTTCTTTCTGGCTTATTTCACTCAGCATGATCTTTTCCAGCTCCATCCATGTTGCTGCAAAAGACATGTGTTTCCTTTTTTGGTTGCTGAGTAATATTCCATTGTATAGATGTACCACATCTTTTTAGTCCAGTCATCTACTTTTGGGCATTTGGACTGTTTCCATGGCTTTGCAATTGTGAATAAAACAGCAATAAACACGGGGGTGCATGTATCTTTTTGATTCAGTGTTTTTGTGTCTTTTGGGTAGATACCTAGGAGTGGGATTGCTGGGTCATAGGGAAACTCCATGTTTAGAAGTTTGAGAAACTTCCAAACAGTTTTCCATAGTGGCCCAACCCCTCTCTTTTCACTTCTTACTATGAAATTTTTCCAACATAAATATAAGTAGATGAGTAGATCATGAATCCCCAGCTCAACAGTGATCAAGGTAGAGGCAATTTTGTTTCCATTCCCACCAATCTCCCCCTCCCAGTATATCTTTTCGTTTTTTAATAAAATTGAGTTTCTATTATAGTTAGCCTTTGCAGTGTAACAAGTTCCCCAAAGTTAAGTGTCTCCAAACAGCAATAGTTTATTCGTCCTGGTTGTGGTGGTTAGCGGGGCACTTCCTGTGCCATTTTGACTGGACTCACTGAAAAGAGAGGGTCACTGGGCTGGAAGATTGATGACCTCACTGTGTGCCTGACCTTGGACTAGGACTCTTCAGGTCTCCTGCACTGTTTCTCATGTTCTAGTAGGCTGCGTGGACTTACATGTCAACCAGAGCTTTCCAAGAGAATCAAGCCAGAAACCTCAAGCTTCCTGGCTAACTGTGGGAGTCCCAGATTGCTTCTGGCGCCCCTCTTAATCCAAGCAGTTCAGGGGACCAGCCCAAATTCTGGGGTAAGAGGGTAGTGAATTAGATCCACCCCTGGATGGAGAAGGAAGGACAAAGCCATCTTGTACCGTGGATACTAGCATGGGAGGGTTGGTGGGTTTTGAACTCTCCACCATTTTGCTTTCACCAACACAAGTTGTTCTGAGGCTTTCTCTTGCAATGGCCACGCACGATTCCTAATCTAGACTTGTTAACAAAAATTTCAAAAGTCTGATAGTCACCATCAAGAAGAAATGACTAAGAACAGGTAGCACCTGACATTTTTTGAATCATCCATTTTAAATCGTGCAACAGTCTAGATTATATTTAAAGAATCTGATGGTTCTTCTTTTTGTGGATGAAATGTTGACATTTCTTGTGGTAATGCAAATGGATTTTAAATGCAAATATATCTTTTCCTGTCAGTCAAGGGAAGCGGAGAGGTACAGTCTGGAGAGTTCCAAGTGCAGAGATTCTAGCTGTCCTCTCTGAGGGGTGTCACAAATATCATTCACTCCTCCCAGACATTTTGTGTACAACACATGTGGAGTATTGCCAAGCGGGGAAGCACACGTCTATGGTGTCAGACAGACATGGTTGGCTGCCCACCCGCCGGAGGCTGAACTGATAACATGTGACCCAAAGTTCCCACTCTCCAGCCAAGGCCCCAGGACAACAATATGCTTTTCGGGAAGATACTTAAAGGTTGAGAGATCACCTCCTCGCAGCCAGGCAAAGGCCAGGCTGTACTTTGGGCAAGGTTCATGCTTTATTTACCACATTCCCTCCAGTTTGCTTTCTTGCTCCCTTTCTCCACAGCCATTTCCTTTCTGCCTTTCCTCTGTCCTAGGCTGAGGGATACACTGTTATCACTGGGGGGTTAAAGGTCGGTGAAAGGGGTGGGGCACCTCAAGAGTTCCCTCCCCAATGTCTCTACCACTTTAAGTCCAGGGCACATATAGCAGAAGCTGGTCACACTGCTGTCTGCTAGGTGAGCTCAGGGAGATGGCACACGGGCGTGTGTCTGAGCAGCTAGTGGGGTTCTTTAAAAAAACAAACGGATAGCACTGACTTTTACACAGTCATGTTCAGTCACCTGAAATAGTATCTGTTGCATTTAAATGCTCATTCATGTAGCCGAACAAACCCTCCTCAAGGGACACTCAGCCACCACAGTCACTTCAGCACAGCCTCCTGACAGCTTCCACACCAAAACAGGACTTTATTTTGTAAGGTTTGACGTGTTATTACTCCCATGTCATGGTTTTTTCAGCTGAGAAAAAAAACTTGGTTAGATGGAGTTGCACTGGGAAAATAGATTTCTCTAACTCCACGTTTCGAAACTGCTGGGTCCCAAGTCCATCTCTGGGCTGCCAGGACAAGTGCACCAGGTTGAGGCCACACTCTGCCAGCAGCATCTTCATTCCGCATGGTCAGGTCAACCAGTGTGTCAACTTGTAACAACTGTACACTTTTAACTGAACACTAAAAAATACTCACTTTTTTGAACTTTGCGTCATCATTTGATGTCAAACAATGAAGCAATCCCAGCAGTATATACAAAAAAACAGCTTTGCATTTACAAAGGGCTTCTTGATCCCCTCACAACCCATACAACTGGAACACCTCAGAGACATCAGGCGCTTCCTAGAGAATTAGGAAACAGACCTTAGTGACACAAAGAGGGGGCCTGAGCAGGCCTGTGCTAAGTTGCCCATGGCGCTAAGTACTACTTCCAAGACCAAGTTGAACAAACCAAGCAGAGCAGACAGCTCAACGAAGTACACTGCTGAGGGGATCAGTGGGGAAACAGGAGACGTCTGCTGTGCCATGTGGGTCACCTCTGAGGCTGAGGATCAAACTTGACTGAAGCAGCTGCGGCTAGCATGCAGTGCTGCATCCTAACCTATTGTGCCACCGGGGGGAACTGTCTTTTTTTCTTTTTAAGATTTATTTATTTATGGATACAAGAACTAGGGTAAAGGCCAGAGGTGTGGGGAGTAGAGAGGATTCACCAGAGACAGAGTGGGGAGCAGAACAGGCAGACTGACAGAGTACACTGCTGAGAGGAGCAGCAGGTAGGCGGGTCAAGAGAGGTCTGCCACGCCATGTGGATCACCTCCTGGCCAGGGGATTGAACACGAGTTGAAGCAGCCGCACTAGCTTCCTAGTGCTGTGTTTTAATCCGTTGTGCCACCAGGAAGGGCCCTACACAGTAACATCTTTTAAGAAAAAAAAAAAAAAAGACCTCTGAATCTTCCCCCTTTTTCAGTGCAGATTATTATCTATTGCTCTGACCCAGAACTTCAAGACCCCCTGCCTGATCCAGGCGCCTGTCAGGTGGCCTTGAGTGTTCTTGCCGTTTCTCCATGCCCTCCAGCAACCCAGCCGCCTCCCTTCAAACAGAACCTGGCCAGTCTGGTGGGGAGCGAGATCATGTGAAAGAAAGACCATGGGACCAGCCCAGGCCACCCCCGACCACAGTCTGTCCCCAGCTACCCTGGCAGATGCTGGTGGGAGCCAAGAGCTAGGTCCAGAGTTCCACGAAATCAAAAGCTAAACCAACACTTGGTGTCTTAAGGCACTGGGCTTTGTGGTTTTTGTTTTGCATCAAAAGCTAACTGACTTAAGAGTGTAGCCTGAAGGTAAATAAGGACTTTCCTGGTGAGGAGCCTCACCCCAGGAATATGTGTTTCTCTTCAGCTGAAATGCTCCAGGGGCACCAGTAGCTAGCAGTTTGGGGGAAACATCTGGAGATAGCTATAGCCTTCAGTGATGCTGAAGAAGACTCAGTCTTCTGGAAAGGTCGAGACCCGCCTTTCTGGTTCTTGGGCCCCAGAATCCAGTACTCAGGGGACCTGGGTGAATCCCCTGGTGTCTGGTAGAGCACTTCCAGTCCAACAGTGGTGGGAGATTAGGGTGATGAAGGGTTTGGGGACCCAAGCTGCCCCTCCAAGAAGCAGGCCCACTGATTCTCCCAGGGACCTCCAGAATTCAGCGTGGGCAGCTCCGCTACAATGCCTCCAGGCAGGCTGCTGGGCCCCTGCTTTGTGTTGTGGGAGGTTCACACAGGCCAAGATGAAGGCGAAATGTGGAGGTTCTCACACAGCTGGGTGTCACACGTTTTGGCCTTCAGTTCTACCCTAGTTTTTTTAAAAAACAAAAATAAAAACAATGCTATTTTGGTGCTACAAACCTATTTTTCACCATCTGGCATCCCCTTATGCCTCTTCTGTTTCTTCTTCTAGTACAGCCTGACAGGAAAAAACCATGTGCAACTAGACATTTCAGACCACCAAGGATACTACTTCACATTCCTCTTAGGGACAAGGTATCTCTCTGCAGATGGCAACTGCTTCACTCTGAGCAACATACTTAAAAACAAAATTCTTCCTACAAATGTCAACAGAACAAAATAAAGAAGTTTAAGGTTAAAAAAAAAGTTTTTTTTTTTTTTTTTTTTTGCCATAACAGATGATAATCTTAAAATACCTAGAAGACTAAAGGAAGAAAAACCACCCCTTCTGTTTGAGGGAATAGTGAGGTAACAGCCCAAAGCTGGCCACTGCAGCTTCCTAAGGGGTGACACTAGAGGCATGGAAACCACCAGGGGAACCACCAGGAAAATTAGCATCTTTAGTAAAATTAGCTTCATTAGAAAGGATATTTCTTGTTGGCTCCAGCTTTTAATACATCTGTGACAATCTTGTGCATCTGAATTTCCTGGAATAGAAATCTCATTGATGAAGAGACATGCATGTTGGGCCTCCCTGGTGGCACAAGGGGTTAAGTCTCAGCACTATGAAGCCATCAGCAGCCACTGCAGCAGGAGTAAGATCCCCAGCCAGGGGGGTGACCCACATGGCACAGCAGACCTCTCCTGTCTCACCCGCTGTTCCCCTCAGCAGTGTCCTTTGTCAACCTGCCTGTTCTGCTCCCCACTCTGTCTCTGGTGAGTCCTCTCATCCCCGCACCTCTGGCCTATACCCCAGTTCTCGTATTCATACAATAAATAAATCTTTTAAAAAAAAAAAAAAGAGCGAGCCAAGCATGCCTCCATGGGAGGGATCTTGTGCCTCTTTTTACTTAATGAGCCTGTAGTTCTTGGTTCTTGTATAATGAGAAGGGTGTGTGTGTGGAGGGGGGAATCATACTGGTATGGGGTGGCTCCAGGTTTTGGGGGTTTTGGAGGATTATATAAACTTGGAGAAAACCTTTAAGACAAAATAGGAGGTTATTACTACATAACGAAGTAGGAAAGGAATGTGACCTGGAATCAGAAAGAAAACTCAATACAACATTTTAAAAATGGGAAATACCTCAATTCTCATGTAATTCAGAAAACTAACATAAGGTTTTGTTAACTGCCTGATAGACCTCTTGCTACTGTTTGTCCTGACAATTTTGTCGGCATCATTTCTGATCATCTCTCCGTACACCACTTTTGTGATATTTTCTAGCAAGAGGATAAAGGATAGAAGGATCATTCATTCAGGTTTCTTCCAGCATAATTGGTAGCAGTTTAGTTTTCATTATTGATAGTTTAGAAAACTTTCAACTTCACAATTTATTACCAGTAATGCTGTGTACATTTTTAGGACTGCTGTCAAATTTGAGAACATCTCTACCAAGCTTCTTTCATAGAAAAGCTGTAAATTTTGAGGACATATTAATGCTTCATGTTGATCCAGGGATCAACCTTAAACACTCTGACTTAACAATACCCATCAGTCAATTTGACCTCAGAGTCTCACAGAGGTCTATGATGAGATTTATGTTATCTTTCTTTTATTTTTATTATTTTTATTTGTGTCTGTGTGTGTAGAAGAATTGAGGTCTAGGCCAGAGGTGTGGGAGGTAAGAGGATTCACCAGAGACAGAGCGGGGAGCAGAACAGGCAGATCCATGAGGTACACTGCTGAGGGGAGCAGCGGGCGGGTCAGGAGAGGTCTGCTGCGCCCTGTGGGTCAGCTCCCTGGCCAGGGGATGGAGCTCAGGCTACGTGGTGATAGCACTGAGACTTAGATTTATGTTATCTTTCAATGTTAGTATTTGGGTCAGATCAGTAAGAGATTTAAATTTCCCCTTATGTGTTCATATCCTTTACTTCCTTTATTATGAAAATTATTAAATAACAAGAGTCCATATTACCGCTATTCAAAGTGTACTTTTTCCACTTTTTTAAAGATTTATTTTTATTTATCAATGCACACAAGAACTCGGATACAGGCCAGAGGTGCTGGGTGGTGGGATGAGAGAATTCCCCAGAGACAGAGTGGGGAGCACAACAGGCAGATCAAACAAAACACACTGCTAAGGGGAGCAGCGGGAGAGACAGGAAAGGACTGCTACCCCATATGGGTCACCTCCCAGGCTGGGGATCAGGGATGGAACTTGGGCTGCAGTGGCTGTGGATAGCTTCATAGTGCTGCGCTTTAACCCCTTGCGCCACCAGGCAGGACCCAGTATCTCTTCCTCTTTAAGTACAATGTGAAAACAAATTCTGTCACAATTTATTTCTCCATGCCAGAATAGTTTTTATTGGCTACATATGGACAAACTTGAAAAACAATTTTTAAAGGAAGTTTGTGACTAGTTTCATTGCATTATTGATGATATTCTTGACAGGAAAAAAAAACTGTTTTAATCTGCTGGGAAGTTTACACGTTTGGTGATTGGAAGAATTTTCCACAGCTTAGCTTCTGGCTCTGCACATTTCAGACCTTGTTCTTCCTCCTCCTCCTCCCCCGTGCCAGCTGCCTCAGTGCCAGGTGGGCAGTGGGCTTATTCCTGGAAGTCATTCCTACCCTGGGTCAGCCAGTAATAACTATATATTCCTGGGACTGAAGACAAGCTGTCCCAGGATGTGATTAAGTGGCCTGCTGATTAAAAGACAGAAAATCTAAGAGTGAGATGTCACCTAATGATCTCCCTAAAGCCAGGAAATCTCTGGAGGTCCCGGAAGGAGGAGACAGCCACACAGTCTTAATCACTCAGGACTTGCAAGGTCTGTTTCCATGCCTATGTAGATGAACCCTGTAAAATTCCTTTTTCTGTAAATCGCAAAGTTCTTGGCTTTGTTCTTACCTCCTAAATTTTGTCCCCTTTCTAGAGGTTGCATAACTTCACTGGACCGAACAGAAGGTGGGTTCAGGTCTACTTTGCACATGGAATGATAATTAAAGTTTGTCTTTTCTCTTGCTAATCTCTTGTGCCAATTTAATTATTTTCCTTCTATGGACCACAAGGGTAGAGGGAAATTAGCTTCCTGCCTAGCAATATGTAAACAAGACCCCATTAAGATCACACTGTCTGTATCCCCGAGTCAACTTTCCCTTAGCCAGTTCCCAAAAGTCCTCAGCCTCTTCCTGAAGGGAAGTGTGCAGAGATTCAGGATGTGTAGAGAGGGATCTCAACCCTCTCCGGTTCAACACAGATTTTAACCAATGCGTAGTTCACTTCTGCAAATTTCACAACCACATCTGACCTTGTGAATACATTTGTGGGGCCCTGTCAAGGGTCTTCCCCAAAGGAGAGACCCTTCCGCCTAAGCTTCGTTAGTTCTGTGTAGGTATGAGAGCGTGAGGGATTTTTGTTTTCTTTCTTTAAATCAACAAGCGAAAAAGGGATACCGAAGGGCCCATGGGGAAGGCTTGGCTCCGTTTCTTCCTGTGACCTTGAACAAATCATTTCGCCCTCGGTCCAACCGGGTTTCTCACCGCCCAGCCTCGCGTTCAGGAGCCCCCTAGCGCCCACCCGGTCGCCGGCCGTGGACCCCCCCTGTGACCGCTAGAGGGCGCCAGACCTCCACCCCAAGCCGAGGCGGCTGCGCGGCCTGGTTGCCAAGGGAACGGCGGCATCTCCGAGCCCGGCTCGTTTCCCACCCCTCCCTCCCCGGACCCGCGTTGCTTTGCGCGATGATGCTCCACGCAATGACGCAACGTGGTCACGCAGGCAGAGAATAGGTGAACTAGGCGGGGCTTCGCGCTGGTCCGGCTTGTTTTTGAATGAATGATCGTAATGGGACTGTACCCTCAGAGTGAGCCAGCTTCTCTCCTGAAGTTCGAGGAGCCATTTTGGGTGCAAGAAAATGTTTTTCCAACCGCCACTCCTCACAGGCCTTTAAAGGTCTGTCAAAGACCCACCCGGCCGCGAGGCCTTCCCTGGGGATTTTGCTCCTGAAACTCAGGCTCCTAAAACTCATCGGACACACCTGATCTTGATTTGGGGTGTCTGTGAGCATTTAGTTGGTGATTTGGGGTGCTTATGAACAGGTGAGACCAGGGCCCCAGGTAGGCACAGCAGTTTGTGAACAGGTGCATGGCCTCCCAGGTGCTGTGAGCCCTGTTCTGGTCCTGGAGGGTCTTTGCTGGCAATGTCCCTGGCTGGGGCAGAAACTGATGGTTCCTGAGTCAAACTGTGACCCAGAGGAGAGCCCATCGGCCTCTTGGCCCTTATAGGGAGCCGTGAGAATAAATGCTTTTGGCTAAAGTTTATCTTTTGAGCCCTGGTTTGGGGGCACGGGGAGGAGTGAGGAGAATAGGAGGGTGTTCTGGGAGATAGTCCAGAGCTCCCCTCCCACTGCCTGCATAGAAGGAGGAGGCAGAAGCAAGGGTGTAGATGAAAAAATCACACTGATGAATTTGACAATTATCAGTCCCCAGCCTTGTGCTGCTGGGCCTGGGCTCGGTGGCCTAACGTTCAATTTAAGTAGCTTCTGATGTCCCAAGAGGTAAATAGGTAGCAGAGGTTGACCAAACAGAGAAGGCGGGGTACAGGCGTTTGTACCTGGAATTTTCTAAGTGTGGAGAGCTCTTAGCAGTCACACGTGGAGAACATACTTATTGATTGATTGATTGAGGTAATATACACATAACAGTCACCATTTTAAAGTGTAAATTTAGTAGCAGTTAGAACATTCACAGTGTTGTGCAAATACCCCATCGTCTGGATCCAGAACAATTTCATCATCCCAGAAAGAAACCCTGTACCTATTAAGCAGTCACTCCCCATTCTTCCTTCCCCTACTCATCCCCTTTCTATCTCATGGATTTGGCCCTTCTGGGCATTTCATATAGATGGAATCCTACAATATGTGGCCCTTTGTACATGGCTGCTTTCACTTAGCATTGTATTCTGCAGGTCACCCGTACGTTTTATGTCTACTTCGTTCAGGGCTGATTGATACTCCCTTGGGTAGATAAGACTACACTATGTTTTCCCATTCATCTGTCGCTGAACACTCAGGTGGTTTCCACCTTTTGATGTTTGTGAACAGAAGCACATGTACCCTGGTGTTTATGTCTTGACCTCAAGACCAGAACCTTTGTTCCAAGGGGCTTAGACTCAGGAGACACTGCCTCAAGCATTGAGGAATCACCAGAGGCCAAGGCTTTTACAACTCAGATGTCAAAAACAACTCCTTTTTCTGTTTCTGTTAACACATCCCAAAGGCACGCAGCTGTGTGTAGGGGGGGGGGGGGGGCGCAGGGAGGCTGGAAGGAATCAGAGCCAGGGACCATAGGAAACACTGGAAGGTGGAGGGGCATGGCGAGCAAAGATGACTGTTTCCAAACATGACGCTGCTATTTTTGTTTAATCTGTTCTCTCTTGGTTGACACTTTGTACATGTGATTAAAGGGTAGTGGAACATGGAAGCTGCAGCCTAAGAAGAGAAGAAACTGTGGTTTGGGGGTTACCTATGGAGGCCCTGACTATACTTGTAGGCTAAGGGGGTTCTTCTGTGCCAGTGGAGTTGGGTGAATGATGACGGTCAGTTCTGGAAACGGTAGTGAGCATTAAGCCCACATACAGAGAATCCTCCTCAGGCCCATGGGTCAATGAATCAAGCTGGCAAGACAGGATTTTAATGTACTGGGGTCTTTTAACCTGTCAAGTCCTCCAGTTACAAAAAACCAAACCCACCTCCGTCCTTTTTGCTATAACCAGCCCTTTATTAAGTTCTAAATTTGCTGTTCAAATGAGCACAGGAAGCCCTCTCTTTTGTTTTTAGAATATTTTTATTTATTTATGCATACAAGAACTGGGTGTAGGCCAAAAGTGTAGGGTGATGAGACGGAGATAGAGACACCAGAGACAGATTCACCAGAGTGGGGAGCAGAACAGGTGGATCTACTGAAGAACACTGCTGAGGGGAGCAGCGGGCGGATCAGGAGAGGTCTGCTGCGCCCTGTGGGTCAGCTCCCTGGCCAGGAATCAAACTCGTGCTGCAGTGGTTGCAGACAGCTTCATAGTGCTGAGACTTAACCTCTTGTACCACCAGGGAGGCCCTTTTCCCAGTTTTGTTTTGTTTTTTTTTTTAGTTGAGGAACAATAGACAAATATAATGGTGTACACAATGTGATGACTTGAGATACATAAAAACTGTAAAATGATTGCCAAGATTGAGATAACACTTCCATCCTCTCACATACTTAATTTTTTCGTGTGTACTAAGACATTTGAGACCCACTCTCAACAAATTTGTAGTACACAAACCCTATTACTTACTGAGATCCTTGTGTGCCCAGTAGATCTTCAAACTTTTTCAAACTTATTCTTATACTGAAAATATAGCTTGTAGAAATCTTTGTATATGTGGTAACATTGATTTCCTCTTTCTACCCCTACCCTCATGAAAACCAACTTAGGGAGAAAAGGGATGTTTATGGGCTACATGTATTTTCATCCCAAATGAAAATAACTTTTCCCATGGTTGGGGTGAGGGGATGTATCTCTCTGCAGAGTGGCATGTTTGTGCAATCAAGTAGATTGCGTTAATGAAAAAATGGTGTCAGTTACTAGAATGTTAATATCAGGCATGGCTGAGAACTAGTCACACAAGACAGTTTGCTAATTTTTTAGTTGACAGGTTGAAGCTAGAGATAAAGTGAAAGGCACAAAGCCATTTATTACCAGCACTAGGTTTCACTTCTCCTTTGATCAATCAAGTAGGCCTGTTTCGATCCAATACAGGAAGCAACCTAGTTAGAATTCTGCATGTCGGCTTGTCGTCAACACACTGCAAAGTGTTTGTGCAGGTTAGAACTCAGTTGGTTCCAAAGTGTTACCTATAAAAGTCAGCGCTCAAAACAGGTAGCAAGGTTCCTACAAAGGCCTTCACAAAGCTCGGTGTGAACCTTCTGGAACCATTCTTCATCTTTTTTTTTTTTTTTTTGACAGATACATGTTTGTTTCACAAGTGAAATGCTTTGAGTGATTATACAAAAGAAACATTTATGACGTGTACACCCCAAATATATTACAAATGGAACTGCTCTCTTTTGGGAGGCTTTGAATATATATGTTACAGAAAATAAGTGCAGGCAGATTTTCACATACAGAGCGTAAGTTATAAGTCAATGGCTGTGTGGTTGAAGTATCTGTTTACCAATTCATTCAAGAACTTGGCCCATTTGGTTCTGAAGGGCCCAAGTTCACACTCACAAGTTAAACTGCCAGGGTTAGGACTAGAGAAACACTGTTAACTAATTTAGTTCCTGCTCCATTCTTGCTGCTAGTGCATGATGAACAAACAGGAGCCATGACAGGAGCCATGAGGGGGAAGGGAGTAAGGAGATGTCAAACGTGGGGACTTTTTTTTTTTTTTAAAGCACAGCACTAACTTTGAAGCTATCCACAGCCACTGCAGCATGACTTCAGTACTGCAGCACAGAGTTCGATCCCCGGCCAGGGAGCTGACACACATGGCTCAGCAGACCTCTCCTGTCTTGCCCGCTGCTCCCCTCAGCAGTGTATTTCAGTCCACCTGTTGGTTCTTTTCCCCACTCTGTCTCTAGTGGACCCTCTCAACCCTCTGCACCTCCAGTCTGGATCCCAGTTCTTGGGTGCATAAATAAGTAAACCTTAAAAACAATTTATTTATGCATACAAGAAATTTATGTATTTATGCAGGGAGGCCCTGGGAATTGTTATTAATGATAAAATAGAGGAACAGGCTTGGGGGACAAAAAACCTGGGGGGAAAGCACAGGATCTGGGCAACACTTCAATATTCATTTCCTTATATTCTGGTTCAGGCAAGAGTGTTTCTATTCAAGACTAAATGGAGATGTCCTCCAGGCCTTTGATCACAAGTGGATTTTTATTGTTAACAAATTATTCAAGAGGGCCTCCCTGATGGCACAGGGGTCAAATTCTCAGCACTATCATGCTATTGGCAGCCACTAAGACATGATCTCAATCCAGGCCAGGGAGGTAACCCACATGGCACAGCAGAACTCCTATGCCTCTCCTGCTGCTCCCCTCAGCAGTTTATTTCAGTCAGTTTGCTCATTCTGCTCCCCACTCTCACCCCCTGCACCTCTGACCCATACCCCAGGTCTTGTATGCATAAATAAATAAAAAATAAATTTTAAAAAATGATTTAAGAAATTCTGGAAGCAGAGCAGTGGGATCCATTTCGATATTTGTTAAAGGCCACAGAAGCCATAACAGGTGCGCTTTTCAGATGGCCAGTTTTATGAAATTTCATTAGATTTTCTGCTTTGACATTGAATTCAAAACGAGAAAAAGATCACATTTAAAAATACAGCACATTGGGCCCTCCCTGGTGGTGCAGTGGGTTTAAGCACTACACTAAGAAGCTGAAGCCACTTCCGCATGAGTTCAATCCCCGTCTGCTCTGGAAGTGACCACATGGTGCGGCAGACCTCTCCTGACCCGCCCGCTGTTCCCCTCAGCAGTGGACTTTGACGATCTGCCTATTCTGCTCCCCAATCTGTCTCTGGTGAAGCCTCTCACTGCCCCTACACCTCTGGCCTGTACCCCAGTTCTGTATACACAAATAAATACATCTTTAAAAAAAATACAGCACATTAAGACTTGTTCCCCAATATTGGTGATAATCTTAATCCTTTCTTTTTTTCTTTGAAAGATAATATAACCTGTTTCCTGAACAAAAACATCTTTATTCTCTCCTTTGAGGATCTGGGGCAGTTATCATGATTAATGAATAGTATCCACACAGCTGTGAAATGCCAATCATCTCTTCAAAAAAGTAAAACCATATATTTTTGTCCTCAGTGCTGCAATGAAACATTATTAAAAGCTAACAGACTGCACTGTCAAAAAAAAAAAGGCATGACGCACCATCGCAGCCATCAGCACCATTCATAAACCATGGAGGAAATTCAAATGCTACCTCTCGTTTATTTTATCTCTTTGACCAATAGTTTAACACTAGGAAAACAATTTGTTTCGCACTCTCCTTGCTGAACAACTGAGGGGGGTCATTTAAATTTTTGAGCTGAAGTTTCTTCATGCATAAGATAAGGCTATTTCACCTACCTCATAGGAGGATGAGGATTAAAGCTGTCCTACGACTTGCTAATAATCACATAATCCAGTTTTTTATGTAGCCCTATTCTATAGAAAAGATATTCAGTATAATACTATTTTGTGATATCATTTAGCAAATCAACAGGAAAAATCCCCATTGGAATTTCTCAAAGCCATCAAACAGCACAACTAACTACTACTGGCCATCCATGAAGTCATCCCTCAAGCATGACCAACAATCTTGGTGAACTACTTAGGGCCTATGTTCCAGAAGTTTCTTGTTGCTAATTTCAGCAACAAACCCAAATTTAAATATGAAACACAGCCTCAATGTTGTGACACCCCCACATTTTCCTTGCTTTTCTTCAAAAAGGAGCAGTGTCTTAGCAATACCAGAGCACACCGCATCTGTTGCGCTAAAGCAAATCACATGTTACCAAAACATCTTGGATAAAAATAATTGTTTCTTTATGAGATGAAAATTGCTTTTGGCTGCTTACCCAGCCATGCTTTTTGCTAAACTCTGGGCTTTGTTTTTGCTTTTTATTGAAGCAGGTTTATAAACACCAGAGGCAAAATGCTCCAATTTGAGCAGATGGCTTAAAGTGCTATTTCATTATTTGTTCTGGGGAATATTACAGAGTTAGATTGCTGGGATAGCAAGCTTAGAGATAGCGGAATTGTCTCAAGCAGAATCAAAGCCCCCTATATTGAAAAGCTGGGTCTTAACACTTTCCTTTTTTTTTTTTTTTTAAAAAGATTTATTTATTTGTACATACAGAACTGGGGTACAGGCCAGAGGCTCAGGGGCGGCGAGAGGCTTCACCAGAGACAGAGTGGGGAGCAGAACAGGCAGATCAACGAAGTACACTGCTGAGGGGAGCAGCGGGCGGGTCAGGAGAGGTCTGCCGCGCCACGTGGTCTCCTCCGGGGCAGGCGGGGATCGAACTCACGCGGAAGTGGCTTTAGCTTCTCAGTGCTGTGCTTTAACCCGTTGCGCCACCAGGGAGGGCCAACACTTTCCTTTTTTAAAAAGGTTTATTTATTTATGCATACAAACTGGGGTAAAGGCCAGAGGTGCAGGGGCGTTGAGAGGATTCACCAGAGACAGGGGGGCGCAGAACAGTCAGATTGATGAAGTACACTGCTGAGGGGAGCAGCGGGCGGGTCAGGAGGGTTCTACTGCCATGTGGGTCAGCTCTCTTGCCGGGGTTGAACTCAGTGGCTGTGGACAGCTTCATAATGCTATGCTTTAACCTGTTGCGCCACCAGGGAGGGCCTTTTTCTTGGAACTCTTTAAGTAAGATACTCTTGGCCCTTCTCTGGAGAACCACAGCTTCCGGTTTTCCCTGTGAATCCCCAGCCTAGGGCTGCTGCGGCTTTCTGAACAGGCCATCTGCTGGCAACTTTGGGCACCATTACGAAACGTGTCTGAAGGATACACACTGAATCACGACAGTGGCTTCTGAAGCCAGCAAAAGGATGGGACTGAGGCATGGGGGAGGTGGGATAGGGGGCCTTCATTGGATTACCTGGTTTCTTTGAATGAAAATAAAACTTGAGGCAAATATGTCAGTTCCTGATAATAGGCATATGAGTGCTGTATCTGTACATGTGTGTAAAGTTTGGTCACCCTTCCCTACCCCCATGTTAAGAATAACAGTGCATTATGGGACCCAGAAATTGTGATTGAGAAGTTCCCAGATGTTCCTCACTCATCTAGCCCAGCACAGAACTGGGACAAGCTTTGAAGTACCATGGCCTTGCAGATGTCATTTCTGTACTTTTAATTCAGCCTATGCAATGCCTTAAGCTGTTAACTTATACATTTAAAGCACCTGCAGTATATCTGACCTCATGGAGACTCGACCCTTTTAATATAGCATCAATGTTTACTCTGACAAGAAAAAGATTTAAGGTCTGTGTGTGTGAAAATTGGGTCAAAGCTCATTTGACAACATACATACTAGGGCCGTAATGCAGTTTTAAAGCCAGAATTTTAGATTTTCACAGCTTATATGACACAATCTTTAAGCTGCATTTTATATAAATGGGATTTTTTTCTCAGACAGTCTGGAGCTTTCAAGCATTAGATCAGTTAAACTTGACAACAGCATCTTTTTTTCATGGTAGAATGGGAAATTATAGAATTGTACACAAGGTTGTCTCCTGATTGTCCTCATTTTTAAAAAAGATTTTATTTATTCATACAGAACTGGAGTGCCGGCCAGAGGCTGTGAGAGGCTTCATCAGAGACAGAGTGGGGAGCAGAAAAGGCAGATGTACTGAAATACACTGCTGAGGGGAGCAGTGGGTGAGGCAGGAGAGGTCTGCTATGCCATGTGGTTTCACCTCCAGGGCTGGGGGTTGAACTTGCACTGAAGTGGCTATGGCTCACTTGCAGTGCTGTGCTTTAACCCAGTGCGCCACCAGGGAGGGCCTCATTTTTAGCTGTGTTTCTTTTTTCCTGTCCACTTAAAGTTATTCCCTTTCAAGGTGATGCAACTAAGCCCACCATATGTATACCGACCTTTATACCCATACAGGAAGTCACACGCTGGGACCGATGACCCCATTGTACACTTTAACTCCCTCACTTCTTTCTTGCTTCTTATTTTGCCATTACCCCCTTTCTCCATCGGATGGTGAGCAGCAGGACAAGGACGTGAAATTAGAGTCTTCTTTACAACAGCTTGGTACCAAGTAGCTAAAATCTAATAAAACCCAAGGAAATGTTTTAGCTACCTATGCTTTACTATCAAACCTATTTTATAGTTGGCTTCCATCATGACAGGTTAAGAATGGGCTGTATATTTTTTCTTTTAAAATTTAACACCAATCCTATCACAGGTCAGAACTTCAAGGTTGAAAGCGTAGCTCTTCAGTTCCAGCTTCCAGGTCTATTCAGAATGAATGTACCAATGAGGCTGGCCCACTTGAGATTGGGCAGTCTTGACCCAACTCAGCAGAAATTATGGGGTATTCCTGGGACAGCTGTCAGGTTCTAGTATCACACACACACACACACACACACACACACACACACACACACACACACACACTACTGGCATGCCTGTCACAGGTCCAACAGTGTCAACCATACACCTTAGTAAGTGGGCAAAAGCAAGAAGAGTCCCTTCTTGTTCTAAGAGTGTTTTATCCCATGATTTGTTTACAGCTTCATTTATGTGGAGAGGCTTACAAGGGCAGTCACAGACCTACTGATCTGCATTGTCCGGGCTCTTTTTGTCTGGCTCCAGTCCTTTCCTTAAGGGCCACTGCAGCCCTTACTGGTTGCTTTTGTAACAGAAAGGAAAGGAAATTCAAGTCTACAGGAGCATTGCAACAACAATGAGTTCAATCATTTTCAATGAAAATTAATGCAAATGAATATAGAGAAGTGGCCAACATTGCACAAAATATCCCTTGAATACAGGTATGTTCAAAATCTGAATAAGATATTAAAGAAAAAAATAAATCCAAACAAGCAGCTGAAAAGTCAGTCATATAAACCAATCACTTGGGGTTGCATCGAACTCTTCAAGGAATTGAACTAAAGGTAAGATTTTAGTCACAGACAAACTTAAAATTAGCAATTTTTTCAATTTTAATTCTAAGCTGACAGGTTTTATTGATTGCCATTTTTTAAACATGGAAGTTGCAGGACCCTCCCTGGTGGTACAATGGGTTAAAGTGTGCACTATGAAGCTTTCCGCAGCCACTGCAGCAAAAGTTTGATCCCAGGCCAGGGGGGTGACCTGCCTGGCATGGCAGACCTCTCCCGTCTAGCCCACTGCTCCCCTCAGCAGTGTATTTCAGTAGATCTGCCTGTTGTGATCCCCAGTCTCTGGTGAATCCTCTTATCCCCAGCACCTTTGGCCTGTACCCCAGTTCTGTATGCATAAATCTTTTTTAAAAAATCAACATGGAAGTTGCATCAACTTCCTGCAAGGAAAGCTGGCTTTTCTTGGAAAAAAAAAACTGAGTACATCTGAAAACCCCTTCTAAGACGTGCATCTCCTTGAACCTGAATACAAATACACAGGACTAATGACGGTGCACCTGGTGGCCAAAGACTAGAAATTTCCAGAGAGCAAGCTGGGATCCAATCCCCACGGTCCAATCAAGACAGCAACTGGGGCAGAAGGCATGTTAAGTCATGATTACAAGAATTTGAGTTGGAGAGAGTACATTTCAGTCATGTAGAATTTGTGATTCTGTTGTGATAACCCTCATCTCCTTTCTTTACATATTTTCAGCCCCTTCACATGTCTGCAATATCTTATTCTGGTGATATTCTTGTGATAAATTCAATGATTGTTATACAAAATTAACTTCTGAGGAAAACTCATATTAACAAAGATCAAAATGAAAGGCAAATGAGAAAAATTCCTGCCCTGAGGGTTTGACAAAAGGCTACTAATATGCACACCATTACAGAAAGCTTTATAAAGAGGTGCATCTCCAATCAAAAGGACCACAGTAGTGTTTATTATAACTGTTCTTTAACTTTGTAATGGGGCAAAAGCAGTCACAGCTGAGCTCAAACTCAAGCACCACACAAAATGTCTGTGTTATTAGTAGCAGGCTTCACTCTGTGACAGGCCGGCTCTCTGTGGTTGGTGCTGCACTGAAGTCGCCACTGCGACGAGTCATGTCCATACTTTCAAGCTGCTCTGCTGAGGAAACTGCATGCATTGGTGCTGGGTCAGGGCACATTCTGCTGTCACTTGAAAATATGAGCTGCCATTTTCTTCTCCCCAAGGACCTATGATTTTCAAAGAGCTTGTTAGCACTTCTTCTCATACCAAGTACAAGAAACCCCTCATCTGAACTACCAGAAATGTGTCAGATTAATTTAAAATAACTTTTCAATGCACTTAAGTTCCATGAGGTTCAAACCAGAGCTAAGAAAAAGCTGACCTATTTCAGCTTTCAGAATTGAACCCCACTTTCAATTCATAAAAGCTGCTCCTCAGTGGGTATTCATACTACCTACCTGGCAAAGAACTACTGCAATTAAATGCATTGCATACTTTAAAATGTGGGCAGTTGTATTTCTTTTTAATCCAGACACAAAATGAACACTGCATTTCAGGTTTCATATATATACATCTGTAAACAAATTCAGAGCACAAAAACAATTTTTTTCCTTATTCACTAGCCAAATTTCAACCTCTCTTAAATCAACCTAACATCCCAAACCAGTGGCAATAGCCTTATATTTTCAGTTCATTCTTTAAAAAAAGAGTTCAATTTCCTCATGATACATTTTTTTACATTTCAGTCTCAAAGATTTTGCAATCACTACTTCCCATCATATATCTGGGTGGGATTTAAGAACGTAATGTCCTGCCCTCTCTGCTGGCGAGTAAAAGCGCAGTACTGCAAGTCAGCGGCAGCCAGCCACTTCAGTGTCCCCAGCTGCGGAGGTGGAGGCGATCCACATGGTGCGATGCGGCAGACCTCTCCTGTCTCACCTGCTGCTCCCCTCAGCGGTGTATTTTGTCTGCCTGTTCTGCTCCCCACTGTCTCTGGTGAGTCCTCTCACTGCCCCTGCATCTCTGGCCTGCACCCCAGTTCTGTATGCATAAATAATGTAAATGTCAGTTACATATTGATAAATCATTACTGTTTAAAAGCAACCAAAAATATCACCTCTGTCCTTAGTTACTTGGTGCTGTTCCTTTCTAGAGACAATACAAGAGGGACATTCTGTAGCCATTTCCATTTTATCACAAGTGGTAAGGTTTTTCTAACACTAAATTCTTCTCCAGCCTGCACTCCCTTCCAAAACAATATGGAATTTTTCCCTTTAAGAATATCATATCTAACTCAGTGTAAGAAGACTATTTCAAGCGTCTGTATTATTTAACTAGCACTTATGTTACCAGTGAGTTTCTAATCCAATGTTGTTGGTGGCACATAGGGGAACCTGTTCACATTTTACTGCAAGTATCGATTTTAGCATGGTCTTTTTGACCAACAAACTTCCTAAAGATGTTTAACACAGACTTTCGGGAACCTGCATTAAGGCCTACTTTGTTAAGAAAAGATTTACATTAAATGTTGAAGGTGACATTGTCCAAGTATATGGCTGAAAGAACTAATTACTGGTACTACCGATATTTTCAATCAGGGTAGTAAATTTCAAGTCACCACTCTTATCAGGGCCATGTCCTTCACATCTAGAACCTTTGGGAAAATGGGTGACAAAGGGTTTTTTTCTCACATGCACTAAGCCCTGTTTGTCTCCTTGGCACCTTGTAATGCTTTCTCTTGCAGTGTAAGCAACGTTTAGGTAGAACCTTCGCAAACATGCTCCCTTCTCTCTGGTTCCACCCAAACACCAGATTTTAAACCAAATCAAAATTATCCTTACTTATGAATGTCAAAATTGTACCCAGTGTTCTAATGGATGGGGGAAGAACTAGGTGAGACCCTGAGAGAACTATTTATAGTAACACTGAATATTTTCCTAATTTTCATGCAAGTGAATCTCTAGAATGGAATTGCTGAAAAAATTCATGTCCAAAGCATCTATTTTGAACACTTTACACATCCAACTGAAAGCAGAAAAAATAAATTCCCCCCCCACCCCCCTTGGCAACCGGTGTGGGAGGGAGATATAGTGGGAAGGAAAAGAAGTCACTTGCCATGCTTCCTGCAACAGGGAGTCTTGCGATGAGCAAATGAATCCAGGGGCAGCTGGAAGGTCTGCTTAAGTTTTTTAGCCATAAAACATGTGAAAATTAGGTGATGAGGACAGCTTATGTAAGGCATTCCATGTCGTGTGATGACTCCTCAAAGGTTTAACTCTACCATGCTTTTTCTTCACAAACTTGACAATTAGATAGCTTTGTTACCAATTACACATAAAAATAGGGTTTCTAAATTTCTCCAGGTTAAAGGAAAATGTGAAAAGCCCACGAAGAAAAACTATTTCCAGATATAAAAAAGGTATTTGCTAGATGGGTTACTACAAAATGGAATCTCTGCACATTTTAATATCCTGGAAAGTCAACTCAATGATTTTTGCTTGCTAATGTTCCTTATAAATTATGGCATTTTTGAAAAAACACATTACAACCTGATGTTGAGGAAACAGAATGACCTGCTTTTAGTTAGTGGGAGATCACCACTAACAGCATTCTCACTTACTTGTATTGCGTAAATTTAAATGGTATGTCTTTAAAATAATAAATTGATTTTTATGTGAGTTTGAAACTTGTTTTATGGAGTTCCTTATTTTATGATTTAATAACATCTCTGTTGAGGGCCTCTCTGGTGGCTTAGGAGTTAAGTCTTAGCGCTATCTGGTGAATCCTGTTACTCCACATCTCTGGCCTACATCCCAGGTCTTCAACCCCAAAATAACTCTTAAAAAAAATCTCCCTTGAAAGTTTATTTCGACTCATTAAAATCTCTTATGCAAATCCAACTCAACTTCAAAGTAGACAGATAAAAATCAACTACCTGCAAACTACCAGATTATAATGCAATTCAAAATATTGGTGACCTAATTTTCCTTAGGTGCCCCTTGAAGCTAAAAATCCTGAGCTCCTTACTATTAGTCCTTGGAGTAACCCGATTTTATAGGCTTTTATGGGAGCCATATTTCTTTGGAACATGAGAACAAATTACCTTTTCAAATATTGTCAAATACATGCAATTGGCTAGAGAACTGATTTATAATTGCTCAGAACACATGGCTTGCTTCAGATTTAAAAGGACTTTGAAACACCAAAGTGGTGAACACCATCTTGATTTTAGAAGCCAAGCCAGCAAGTAATTAACTTCTCCCTTTTAAAGTTTCCTTTAAAGTTATTACACCTCTACTTTAATTTACCTTTTGCTTAGCCATCTTAATTTTAATAAACAAAAGGAAATACCGAAATTTAATTTATCAAGTTTTATTTTTGTATATGTGCTAAATCTTAGGAACTGTGGACAATCTTCAGTCTGCTGACTTGTAAAAGGCTGAGAAGTATGTGATCTGGGTGGTGAAATTTCCTTTAGGGAATCTGAATTTCAAAAGAAATTTTCACTCATTTGCAGGTTTAAAACATGGTACACCTTTCCCCCTTTCCTCTTACACCTATAAATTTGGAGGGAAAGTGCTACATTTCTCCAAATGTAAAATAATAGTTATAAATACAATCGGCAGCAAGTTCTTAATACATTTAGCACTTCTGTAGTGACTTATCACACCCAAAACCTTATTTTTAAACACTAAACACTCAATGTAGGTGGCAGGACCAATTTTAGTTGAGCCCTACTATAAAATCAGTACTGAATGGGTAACACAGAACCAGGGGGAGGGGGGGTATTGTTTTACTTTCTCGGCAGTACCTTCAAACTAG
This sequence comes from Condylura cristata, assembly GCF_000260355.1. Classification (NCBI taxonomy): domain Eukaryota; kingdom Metazoa; phylum Chordata; class Mammalia; order Eulipotyphla; family Talpidae; genus Condylura; species Condylura cristata. The sequence goes on along the minus strand of NW_004567128.1, from coordinate 22,856,724 downwards.
AGACCAAAATTGGGCACTTATAATGAAAAGGCAATTTTCTTATCCAGTTATAATTCTAAATAAGGCAGGATATATCCACCAAATTAATCACAAAATTCAGCAAAGTAAGAGTTCATGGGAGAACATAAGCTGGAAAAATACTAATAAAAAACTAAAGGAACTATTTTGGAATAGTCATCTGAATAGTTACTGTTGCTTTCATTACAAATGTAAATTCAAATAAAAAAGGCTCATCTTTTTAACCACTACTAAGATTAAATACTTATCATTCACTAATAAAAGTTAATCATGAAAAAAATATAAAACATTTTAATATTTCTAAACTTGTATACATAACAGCTAAAAGACACAAGTTGGGAAATTATCATTGAGAGAAAATCAATGACAAAATCTCCAAGTATGATTATGTTCTTATTTCTGCCTCTACAATGCTGAACATGAAAATTTTGTTGGTGGAGGGCTTAGATAAAACAGCAGCAATATGGTTTTTACTAAGTTATGTACTGAAATATTTAGATCCAACAGGGCAAAGCCCCTGTTCACACAGATTAACAACGAAAATATCTTCAGTCTTTGTTAACAGACTCTACTGTCTTTTATAAAGTAATCATGCCACTTAGAATTCTGGGGGTACTTCTTTCAAAGGAAGACCAGCAATTCCGCAACAGACATTTAAAGTAGGAAATATATATGGCTCAAGAAATCAGTTGAGGGAGAATTAAATAATCTTTAGGCACTTTGAAGACTTTTAGTTTAAAATGTGCCATTTATGTTCAGAAAAAGACCTCAAAATCACCACTGTATGTTGCTCTTACAATAACATGCATCTTAAAATTTCTGGTTATACATTAATGCTTACTTAAGAGTTAAATATAGAAAATAATTTGCACGAACAAAAATAACTCTCCATTCACCTTCCCTTGCTCCTGGTCACAACACAGACCACTCTTCGTCACGTGGAGGGGAAACTGATTCACAAGCCACCTCCTGGCACAAGGGGACTTGTAAATTCAAACAAAAGTGGGATTCTCCCTCCAAGGAGAAAAATTCACAGCCTTTAAAAATGTCAAGTTTTTCATATCTAGGAAGTCATTAAGGTTTTTAAATTAAGTACATTACATACTTCTTGTTAAAGAGCAGGAGATACAAAATCACCCCTCAGATGATGAGATGGTGCATTTAACATCAGTAATGTGTTTAAATGAAGTTACCCAATCTTGCTGATTGTTAAGGTTGCAATTGAATAACTTTCAAAAGTACCAGTTGGAATTGAACACATCATATGATTCTTGCTCAAACTTAACAAATTCAGATGTAATATACTTAAAGTAAAAACAAGATCTGGTGTCAAAATTTCCTAAAAACACAGAAAAACTAGAAGCACAGATTGACTATAGAGTACTGCAAATAAGATACCCAAACCTTTATCTTAAATACCTGCCCCTTTTAATCACAAAATAATGCAAATCTCAATTTTGCTTCTGCTTTGTTCAGTTCCAACTATAGCCTTTTTGACAAAACATTTTCCTATTAACTGAATTGTAAAAAATACAACCAAGCTTGTGCTCATTAAATATACATGTATATAAAAAACATACAAAAAGTACAAGATTATGATAGGAAACTTATACAGTGTCAACATCCTGTTTTCTCTAATTCTTTAGTAAAGGGCCAAAGGTCAAATTTTTCTGTGCACAAAAACTCAATGTGACTGAACTCCTGAATTCAGTGTCATGCCTAGGCATGCTATGCACAGAATTAATTTTAATGGCAGTCCTTAAAAAAAAAAAAAAAAAGGAAAAAAGAAAAAAAGAGGACAAAAAGGTAACAAAAACGACAAAAAAAAAACAAACAACAAAAAAAAAAACAACAAAACCAAAAACACACCACAGGACAAAAATTTCTTCTTAAATCAAATTCTATTTGTGAAGTCAGCAAAATAATTTCTATAAAATAAAACAGCAAAATATTTAAATAGGGTGGACTGTATCTGTTTGCAGGGGTATTTGGTTTTTTGACAGATTTCCAAAAATTACACACATTCAAGTTACCAATTTTCTTTAAAATACAGTATTAACTGATGAGTTCCTTATCTTTAAATGTTTTATTCTGAAATTATGATACCTCAATTATATATTATGACTAAACAGTAGTTGTTTTTTTATTAGACCCTGCTTTGTAGGTTAAAATTTTTAGAATAATGGAAAAGGAGCTAGGACAATTCTTGCTTTCAAGTAAAATAGTGACCGAGCAGAAACTGCTCGCTCTTGGTGCAGTGGTACTCCAAGTACTGTGTGATTCTGATGACTTCCACTTCCCTGGCATCCAGCAGAAGGAAAGTTTTAGAAGATTCACCTAATAAGCGCTACCAAATAAACAAAACAAGTACACCAAATACAGTCTTCTATTATGCTCTAAGCATCCTGGCATAGCAAATTTTTGCATATTTGTTTTAAATCTCTTAAATTCCCATTACTGATAACTTGTTTCTTTACCCCACCCAGAGATTCAACTGTCAAACATTAGATGTAAGCAACATATGTGTAACTGTTTGCCACATTTCTCCCCTTGTTTTATATTTTATATTCTAGGTTTAAGAAGGAAAAGCTCCGAGCAACACAGCTGTCAAACTGGGACAACTGCTGTCATTATGGTATTGTTTTTCTTCATTGGCTACACTAACTTGGTGTGAAGCCATGCTAAATGTTACAGCATAACTATAGCTTCAAAGTGATTAACCTAATATCAGAATAAAAAGGCAATGAAAAAGATCTAGAAACAATGTTACATCACCAACTTCCACACATCAACCAAATAATTTAGAGGTTACCAGCCTTACATTGCTCATAGTAAAACTGACTCCAGTGGCAAAGAATTAACATGAAACTATCAGTGTGGTTGACATGGATAGGCTCTGTTTTGTTGCTGTTGGTTTAGGTTTTGTTTCTGTATTGTAAAGGAGTTGATCCAACTGCCGTGAGGCAGGCAACACTGGTTGCAGAGTGCAATGGGTATAACAAGAAAATTAACTTTGTAGTTTTTGTAGATCTGTGAGTCTCATCAAGAAAAAAGTTCCTTGCTTAAGAATTAACAGTCAAACATTAATATACTATATACACCTTTGCCATTTACACATTAGCATCAGGCCATTTATTACAAAACACTATACACTTTCCACTGCAGGCGGGTTATATATTGACAGCAAATTTCTGCAGATAAGACAGTGAATAAACTCTCCACTCCATGTTGATTAGGAATAGTTTTTCTAGTTTTAAATATTAGCCAGACACAGAAAAAGGTTGGACTGTAAGGCCTGGGTGCACAGTCTTGATGGAACCAGTTGATTATGTGCATTTCACTGATCCTTCGTCTGAGGTGGGGATACTTCTTCACTGCCTTCATAATTTTCTTGTGCTCGTTGGCCAGTTCTTTGAGGGTTGTTCATGTGATGTGCTGCTGGGCCTGTATATGGCTGTCCATGCACATGGTTATTCTGGGAGGAGAGAAGAGATTTGCATGTTAAAACCTTTCATGTTTTAGGGCCCTCCCTGGTGGTGCAATAGGTTAAAGCACAGCACTACCAAACTAAAGCTGCTTCAGCATGAGTTCAAGTCCTGGCCAGGCTGGTGATCCACAGGGCCCAGCAGACTCTCTTGACTGGCCCTCTACTCCCCGCAGCAGTGTACTTCATCCATCTGCCTGTTCTGCTCCCCACTGTGTCTCTGGTGAATCCTCTCATTGTCCCTGCACCTCTGGTCTGTACCCCAGTTGTGTATGCATAAAATAAATCTTAAAATCAAAACACCTTTCATATGTTAGCCCTGTATATTACTTAGTCTAATGGGGGGGGGGGGGGGAAATGGCTTGAAAAAGCTAGCCTACATGCAAACTCCAAAGCCTGAAATAAGAGTAGTGCTGGTGTGTGTGGACCTTTGGCCAGAGATTAAAATCTGACAAATAAGGGTTCGGTCCATCACTGCTCATGGTCACTTGACAAAGTGACTTGTGAGTTACACAGAACAAACACATCTGACTCTTCCAAGCAACTTGAAACTTTCCTATGACAAAATATGATTGATTGATTGACTGATCATGAGACCTATATGGGCAATAACCATGAATGTCAATGAAAACAAAACAATATTGATGATAATGGGATTTACTAGGCATGATTTATATATGAACTATATCGTGGCTAATGAAAGTAACTTTCCTTCTTGTGGAGTCAGTTCTTTAACCTTTTAAACCCCTGAACTCTCAATTTTGTATATATACCCACCAGCCAAGTCAAGATGATTTTAGGCCTTACTCTAATTTATACTATAAAAACAAATGTTGAATATGCATTTTCTAACTACTGAGCATGCTTCCTTTTCCACCCTGAAATGTAAGAAATAATGCCTTGAATAGCAGTGCTCAAAATACAGTTCTCAGACTAAGCATCAGCATCACTTGGGGACTGGAACATCACTTGGGGTGGAAGTTTGCACTCTGCTAAAATAAGCCCAGTAGGGGTTTTCACGCTCCTCTAACTTTTACTACCAGTGCCTCAAAATCTTCGTATTAGTCACATAGGTTCAGAAATGAAGTCCTCATTTAGAAAGTTCATTTAAGTTGTGTTTATTTGCCTACTCATTCACATACAGGAGATTTTATGGAAATTTGTTAAATCCTTGACGTTTTAAAACTATTTTTTACTGTCACTGAACTTTTGGTTGGACAAAGTGATGATGAATATTTTCCATCATTACCAAATCTTAATGTCTTCAGAGTCCGCTGGCAGAAATGTCACCATAATCCTTTGTATCAATTATCATCAGTTAATGTTCACAAGTCCAAACACATATCATGACCCTACTCCAGCCATTCCTTTTGATCATGTCCCCAAAACTAGTCTAGATAACTCCTCTATTACTCTGTATTACAAACACACTCTCCTGCTATCCTTTACACAGTCTCTCACACACAGAACCATAAAGGTTGGTTCTAAGGGACAGAAAGATAAACCCTCCCTGACTAACCTGTTGATACTGAGATCCAGGAGAATGGGGGTATAAGGGAGCATCTTCAGGTGGAGGAGACTCATGTTCATCTGGGGCATCTTGGTCGTCTGGTTCCTAAGTATTTTAAAGATAAAAGATTATGTAGGTAAATCCAAGATTATTTCAATTTTTTTTGTATTTGAGATAAATTTTTGAAAGCCTAGAAAACTAAAACCCACTAACTTTGAAGTCAACCAAGAAAAAAATTGATTTGAGTTCATATAAACATTGCATTTTAGTAAATTTCAGAAATCCTCCAAAAAGAAGGCTTCCACATTAACTTAAAATAGTATGTAGTAAACAATAAGGCAAATAAAACTTCAACATAGCTTTTTGAGACATTAATACATAAACGCTGGCCTATAAAGTAAAGACTGTTTCTTCCATTTCTAGGTGTTGCACACTGGTGGCTTTTTTTTTTTTACCTCCTCGGGACAAAGTTCACAAGCTTTTGCAAGTGTCATCCTAGCACTATGTGATCTCTCCAAGAAATAACCATTTGATGTCTCATTGCTTTGCACGGGAGGAGACCAGTTGTTGTAAGTGTACTGAGGATTGCCAGTGTAAGGTCGTCTTTCGAGTTCATCTCCAAGCCACTCTACTGCCCATGTCCATTTTCTTTTAAGATCTCCATTGCCCTTTAAAAGAAAATAGATATATATTTATAAAAAGATTCAGATTACTTTTCAAAGTTAATTTAAAAATGAGAACTCAATTCTGATGTCTTATTTTAAAACAAAATCCTTAATTTATACAAAATTATGAAAAATACTCACCTGCAGAATTTGGTAAGCAACAGGACAATTACTAAACAGAGCTACCATACATTTAATACACTGATAGGCTCTTTTTTGATAGTGATTTTTTGAACGCTGGATTGTGTCAAATAGTCCATCTCGGTCATCTGGGATTCCTTTAAGTGCATTATGAATTCTGAAAGAGAATCAGAAACAAAATAAAGACTTCTACAATCAATAGCAACTAATAATTACTACCTACTATGTGTCACTCAATACATGTTTGATTTAGTCACTTAATCTAATGCTAGATTATATATGTGTATATATAGCAATTAAATCTTCATACAGAGGAGAAAATAGTTACAAAGAGGTTAAATAGCTTGTCTGAGGCTCACATAGCTGCCTAACAATCTGTTCAGTCTCTGTTCTTACAAACATTACTAATCCAAAATAATTCTGCTAGGTCTATAATTCCAAGACATTATCAGAAGCTGATTCAGGTTGCTAAGAGTAATGCAAACTTTAAATAGTGAAATTAAGTGTATGACTGCTACGGTTTAAGATTTTGCTTCAAGTCAGTTCTTACTAAAAACCAAAACTGCATTTCTTATGATTGCAGAATTGGTACTAGAAAGGGGGAGAGGGTACACAATGGTCTAGAGTCTATACTAAAGGACTAGGGCGATTAGATGGTGGGGGTAGGGTGGGTAACATAAATCTGAGGAGGTGTGAACCTATCCCCCTAAATCATGTACAGTGGTGTAAGCCAATGTTACCCTGATAAAAGAAAAACAGAACTGCATTTCTGAAATTAGAATTCAGTGACTATGAAGCAGTGACTTAATTTGGAAGTACAGAATTAAATTTGAATAATGAGAATACAGGGCACTCAAAGCAATTTCACCAGCAACAGTACAATTTGGCTGTTTTGCCAACAAAGGACTTTACTTAAATTCCTGCTTTAGTATGACAGAACAATACACAATCAGTTATTTCCTGTTCTTCCCCACAAAAGCCAATTAAAAAAATTACTTTGGGGGTCTGCCTGGTGGTACACGGGGTTAAGTCTCAGCATTATGAAACTATCAGCAGCCACTGCAGCATAAGTTTGATCCCTGGCCAGATAGCTGACTCACATGGCACGGTAGACCTCTCCTGTCTTGCTGACTGCTCCCCTTAGAAGTATACTTCAGTCATCTGCCTGTTCTGTTCCCTACTCTGTCTCTGGTGAATCTCTCACCCCCCTATACCTCTGGCCTACACTCCAGTTCTTGTATGCATAATAAATAAATCTTAAAAAAAAAATTATCTTAAGGACAAAAATACACTTTGTTTCTTTGTTGTTATTACATTCTATTCCTAGGTATCTACCCAAAGGACACAAAAACATTAATTGAAATGGATGCCTGCACCCCCAAGTTTATTGTTGCACTATTTACAATAGGGAATATGTGGAATCAATCCAAATGCCCAAAAATAGATTACTGGATCAAGAAGATATGGTACACTTGGACTGGGTATAGCATTTCCTTTGTGGTGATGAAAATGTTCTGGTATTAGGTAGATAGATAATGGTTGCACAACTTTTTAAATGTACCAAAAGTCACAGAATTATATACTTTAAAATTGCTAAGATAGTGAATTTTACCTATGTAGTCAGTAGCTAAACACTTGTGTACATATTTTTGCTTACCAGAATGTTTCAAGTTCTGTGGGTTTTTTTTTTTTTTGCATTATGTTTCAATTGGAAATCATTACTTCAGGAAGTTATGCAAAGTTTAATCATTTCAGACCAATAAACCATGTTTATAGGCTTTTTGTTGTTTAATAAGTACACTGTAGTATGTACATATTGTTTATACTTTCATTTACTAATATCATGTTGTAGTACATCATTGTTTCTGCCACATCATTTTTTTTTACCTGTTAGTATCACCTGCTTGCAAAATCAGTAATATCAATATTATCCTTACCTTTCATGTTGTCCTAATACTTAGCAATTCTGAACACATGCTAGATAGATGCTCTACAGTTATTTGAAAACACTGCTTACTGGGTGAAATACAAGCTCGTGTGAGAAAATTATCTTTCAAGCTTGGGCTAGTGATTTGTAACAAAACCAACTAATCTCATTAAGCAAAAGCCTAATATTGAATGCAGCAAGTATTTTCACCTGCTGCTCCCCTCAGCTGTGTATTTCAGTCATTCTGCCTCTTCTGTGTCTGGTGAATTGTCTCCCACTACCTATGCCTCTGGCCTGTACCCCAGTTCTTGTATGCATAAATAAAATCTTAAAAATTATGTGCTGACTGGCAATGTCAGTTATGTCTAAAACTTGGCTAAATAAGGAAAAAGTGTATCTACCTGTGAGTCTGCCACGAGTCCTCAATCAGTAAGATTTGCAAAAGCAGATCCAAATAGGGTCGGAGTTCATAAGTGTAGGAATATGCAACCTAAAAAACAGGCAAGAAATGGTGGACAACTTTTTCAAGGGTTTAACAAATCAACTTAGAGACGGGTGAATATTTATTTTCCTTTAACCTGCCAGAGTAGTTCACTGAGGACAGTAGATGAGAACTGAGGATTCTCCCAGCAGCAAAAACGAAGCAACTTGACTGTTTCCTCCGAGTTACTGCAGTCCTCAATGATTTTCTTCACATAACTTGTTCTTACAAATAAAATGTCTGCCACATTCTGCTGAATTGGCATTATAGGTTGTGATAAATTAGGATCACCGAAAGGATTGGGACGAGGAGGATTACCTACAATACAGATTTGCCATTAATGAAAAATTAAGACTTTCACAATAGAAAACAGCTTCTAATTTTTTAGATTAGAAAAGCAACACTTTAAGCCAAATTTCCCTAAGTATAATAAGGGCATCACCGATCATTGATATACCAAGATAATAAAAACCCCAATTTAAATGCCAACACTGGTATTTATCTATGTAAAAAGTTAATTCTTAAACTACTTCACAAATAAGACCATCAATCTCAGTACAAGAAAGGTTCTCTTCAAATATGTGAAAAATATTCCTAAACAAGGGCTCTTCTTTTATATTTAAACAAAGTCAAGTAGTACTTATGCCTAGTTATAGTTCAAAACCATTTTATAAAGAATGATGTGTTTTAATTACCATTGATTGACGACTGCATTCTTGAGGAGACATTGCAACAGCGGATCAGCTGTGACACTACTGAGTATAATTTGCCTAATTCTGCATACTGATATTTGATTGGAGGACCTGGACCTTCGTCTAAAGACACAAGCATAAAGGTAGCAGGTACACTCAACTTTAGAAGCTGTGTCTTTTCTGCTACACCTACAAATGAAGTGAGAAATGGGAAGAAAGGGAGAATAACATGAGGAAAATAATTAGGATGGTGAAGGCTTAATCAAACATTTATTCATAATTATTTAGTTATCTATCTATAATATTTCCCTATGATTTCTATGATCAGAAGCCGATCACCTTTACTTAGCATTCAGAGAATTATGTAATCAGAACAGAAAATTTGCCAAGCTCGTATCATTAAATTTAGTATTAAGACAGTTAAATAGTGATGATGACCATGCCACTGCAATCATACTGGGCACAGGAAGGTGAACATGTTCTATAGTCTGGAGAGGTGGGGGACAATTCTTGTTGTTAGGTACAATGACAAAACTAAATTGAGAATTCTTTCATGAATATCCTGTCACTTTTCTTCCATAGCCAGCTTCTTGAAAACGATGTCTACATGTGGTCTCTACTTTCCCACTTTTCCTCTCAATCCATGCCCATTGTTTTCTACCCCTTCCGCCCCTGGTGTAAAGGTAAGCAATAATTCTCACAACACAACTACTTTATCATTCTTTCATTCCTCTCATTTTCCTTTTACCTCTTCCCTTTCCACTTGGTCTCATTTGGATCTTTCCTCCTTCCTGTTTCTTAAAAATGATAGTTCTCAAAAGTTCCCACGCCAAGCTATCTTCATGTTTTCCCCAGATGATCACCCACACTAATGGCTTTAACTTTCAGCTATTTTCATTCAGATAATTCAAAAAAAATCCCAAATATCTTACTGTTTTACATGTCTATTTCAGTTCAGTTCTCCCAAAATGAACTTGTGATTTTTCTCCTCATTCATATTCTTTTCATGCATTTACCCTCTTAGTACCTGGCACCATATTTGATCAGTTCTTCAAGAGAGAATACTGGGCATCATTCTTAACATCTCTTCCACGTTCCCCTCCCTTGAATACTCAATCACCTACTCTAGTTCTAATGAAAAGCACCAGAACCTACCCACTTATATCCTCCTCACCGCCACTTCCCATATACAGACCACAACAATCTCCTATCAACAGATTATTTTAACAATCTCTAGTCTCAGCTCACTGGTCTTTTCAGGTGGTTTATCTTTTGAAACTCTACAAAAATCTTTCATCAAATGCCCTCAGGATAAAGCCCAGAATGCTTCACATGGCTTGGCCACGATTCTCCTGATTAGAGAAGCCTGCTTATCAATCCTGCCATTTCAATCTTACATCAGTTCCAATCAGGCTGAGTAACTTCATTCCCTGTAAAAGTCACAGTAAGTTTATTCCAAGTCTGGCCTCCCTGGTGGTACAGGGACTAAATCTCAGCACTAGGAAGCTATCTGCAGCCAATGCAGCATCAGTTCAATCCCCAGCCAGGGAGCTGCATTGCACACGGCACAGCAGACCTCTCCTGTCTCTACTCCTGCTCCCATCAGCAGTGTATTTCAGTAGATCTGCATGTTCTGCTCCTCACTCTGTCTCTGGTGAATATTTTCATCCCCTGCACCTCTGGCCCACACCCCAGTTCCTGCAGGCATGAATAAATAAAATAATTCTTTAAAAAAAAGTCTATCCCAAATCTTTGCATTTGTCATTCTTGATGGGAAAATCAAACAACCAATTATCACATGTACTTCTCTATTAAGTCATAGTCAACAAATCTGATCAGGCATCTCTTTAATGTACTCCTAATAACATTTTATATTTACCTTATTATTGCCAGTAACATACTTTTAATGGCAATTACCTCTTTATTTGCATTTATACTAATCTAGACAGTGGACTGCCTTCATTATTGCTATGGTTTAAGAAATGTAATAATAAATACAGGTCCCACAATCCATTATGTGAAATCCTGAGATTCAAAAAGCTAATCACAAATAAAGTTCTTTGAAAAACATTGGTGTCAAAATGTGTTTGGTGGGAAAATTTGGCCAGAACTGACAAAGAGGGTATTTATCTCTAATTAATGGAAATATTAATGTTTATGATCTCAAAGTACTGTCTCAAGCCCTGCTATAGAGATGTCACATAATGCATGGTATATGTACTGCCTTGCCTTTCCTAAATCCAACAATTCTGAACCCAAAAACATTATCTGATATTAAGGATTTCCTATTAAAACAGATTCAAGTTTGCTTTCAACAGGGAAATTTTAGGTAGATTTCATTATATGTATCAATGATGTATGTTTTGTGGACAGGTAATCCCTAAAAAGGAAGTTGAATGAAACAGGATTTACTCAATGTTTAAATTTGGTATTTCAAAGTTTGAAATACACATCCCACTTATGTTTGTGTAATAAGAATTCTCTTCTCAAGCATAAATACCCAATATAGAAAACAAAGGGGAAAAAAGAAACTACAAAACATAGGGAAGTAGTATGTTGCTTGTGTTAAAAAGGCCACAGATGAATTGGTAATTCATTAGTGAAAGTTCACACACTCACAAACCCTGAAATGATGGGGATCTTTAGGCATATAGCTTAATTTTGTGCAAGGTTTATTTTAAAAAAAAAAAAAAAAAAATTTTTTTTAAAGAAGCCACTCAAACTATCTGCTAAGTCTCCCAATCTGGCCAAATTAATTCTAACTAGCATGACTGGGATATCACTTAGTCATTATGGGATCAATGTAAAAAACAACTGGTTAACTGATACACAATTTTTATAATTTCAATTATGAAATTTACTCGTACCAAGCCAAACACCAAAATGACAATGAAAGGATTCCTGATGATATTACTAACTATCCATCTATTCAATCAACAACCATTTTTTTAGGGTTACAGGCAAAACTTTGTCTAGTCAGAGAGGCAAACCAAACATTTGAAAAGCTATCAAAAACAACAGAGTAAGTGTTAAGACAGCATAGTATATTTCAAAATTAAGTGTTAAGGAATCACTGAAATAAGGTGATCTTACAAAGAGCGGGTTACTTGAGAAGGAGAATTTATAGAGGCAGTGACATATCAATAAGAAGGTACTTTAAGTGAAGTACTTGAGTAATTACTAATTTTAGCTCACTTTAACAAAAGACTATATATAGATTAAGTCCTTTACCCAAACGTAGTATCACTATCATTGGAGCTATTTTGAAATTATGGACTCCTTGCACAAAAGAATTCTGATTCAACGAAGCCTAGCAATCAATATTTTCAAAGAAAACTAGAGACCTGGAATCAACACTAGGGGATAAAAATATGATCAATATTCAGATTCTGACCTGTGTCCACTGCAGTGTTATACATGCATAAAGAATCACAAAGTACAAGGTGAAATGTGTAGTAAAGTTTCAGAAAAAATTAACAAGACTATAGATACTGCCTCTACTTTGGACCAGATTATGTCATGACTTGACTTAAATGATTTCACCATTTAATACATTAAAACAGAATTATGAAAACTTAAATTCTTACCTAAGTTGGCATACATTACAAACAGGTTGAAATACTGCTGTAAATGACGCCCATGCTCTGAAACTTCCCTTCTCAAGAGATTTAGTACTGCTCTTAGTAAGTGATCACTCAGGCTTAGGTTGTCATAAGCCTGCAAATGATAAAACATTGCCTATTTTTCAGCAACAAGGTGTAGGTATAATTCATTTGTGTCAAAAAAGGACAGATTTACAGGGACATATACATGCATATGTTGAGTACTGGTAGAAATTTCTGGAAGGACTGTTCACACAAGAAATGGGTTACTTCTTAGAAAAGGGAATGAACATGTGAGGTAGATTTCACTATTGCCTTTTCTTTACACTTTGGTAGTCCATAAAAAACAAACAAACAAAAAAACCTCGAAAACATTCTATAAAACAGTGTGCAATAAACTAAGTGAATTAACAGAAACACATCCATTATGTTTTTGAAGAGGAAAATTCACTGCCATGGCGTACTTTAAATGGAACTCATAAAAATCAGAACGTGTGGTGTGTTCATGCCCGCACATACTATAAGTAACCATAGCAAACGGATAAAAATACATTTGTGACTAGCTTCCAGGAATTTATTTATAAGCATTTAATCATTAGAAAGAAAGCTGTACAGGGATCTCCCTGGTGGTGTAAGGGTTAAGTCTCAGCACTCCAGGTATAATGGCCCGAGCTTGATCCCTGGCCAGGGAGCTGACACACATATGTTGCAGCAGACCTCTACTGTCTCACCTGTTGCTCCCCTCAGCAGTGTACTTCAGTAGATCTGCCTGTTTTCCCCACTCTACCTCTGGTGAATCCTCTCAAACCCCACCTTGCACCTTGGGCCTACACCCAGTTCTTGTATGCATAAATAAATCTTTAAAAAAAGAAAGAAAAGAAAGATGTATGAAATAATTACCTGACTAGAAGGTCCAGGAGATGCAAAAGGTGAAGGACATGGCCCATCTTGCAAGGAAAAATGTGCAATGAAAACTATAAGTTTAGCAAATGCACCCCTTACTTCTGCACTAGGGCACTCCAGAAGGTATTCAGAGAAGCGATTTGAAACATTAAAAAGAACATTGTGAGCAAACCAAAAGCGTACATTCTTGCTATGACGAAGGAGGATACACAATGCATCATACCTGAGGCAAAAACAAAGAAAAATCTATGATTATCAGTTCAGTAGCATGCTTCCTATAGTACAGGAATGGGTGTCTATGGAACCAAATAAAAATCAAAGGTCTTTTACTACTACTAGAGAGAACACAGCAATGGTTACTTCTATTAATATTAAAATGATAGATGAAAACTATGACTCAGTCTATCCTTATAGCATGACAAAACAGACAAAAGCCTGTCTAGTAGTTTTCTATGTATCTATTAACAAAGTTATCTAAGGTGCACTGATAATACTTTACCCTCCCCCATTTTCCTTCATTTCTTACTAGTGAATAAGTGAAAAGTGTTAAACCAAGGCATTATAATGGCCTCTACACTTTCACAATTAGAAACTGGACAAAATCATTTTAATGTATCTTTATAATTTATAGCAGGATTTACTTTAGGGAAACTAAATCCTAGTAAGTTTCATGATTAAATAACTTCAATCATTTTGCACTCTTCTTTACAGGGATGTCAAAGATATAAGGAAATAGAGGCAGAAGACACCTTTTGAATAATAGGCTATTTTAAATCTAAGTAAATATGTTAATATGATTTCTCTCATTGTCACCAAGGGAATTTTATTCTGCATTCCAAATCTAAAACAAGATCATGGTATAAAAAAATGTATATTAAATGAAATAATAGGAATGAAAATTCAAAGCAATGTACCAATCACTGGCAGAACCACGGACTATTTTCTTGGTATGAAATCCTGTGGTAAAGAGGAACCTAGCAGCAAGCTGAATACTAATCATGGTGATCTCTTCTGCTTCAGGCAACAGGTGATCTTGCCCTATAAATAAAATGCAGATTAAAAAAAGAAAATCAAATTTCTATGTCTATGCTACACTTTTGAACAATTCTGCACATCCACTACATTTCAGGTATCTCTGTGGTTAATAACGTAGTAATTACTTTTGTAACGCACATTTCAAACTGTAAAAAAAAGATTGTTTCCAAATAGTAAGACAATATATACCGCTCACAGTCATCTGAAATATGAATTTAAAACAACCAAAAGAAAAAAAGGATTAATGCCTGTTAATAAACTCTGCAAATAAAGAACTATACTCTGTAACTACGACACTGACTTGTTACTTACCTGGAGGAGGATTTAAGTAAACACCATTACATGTAAGCAGCTTTTTCATAAACTGAAAATATTCCAAACTGTACTGCATTCGGTTATGCATGAATTGCACATTCTGTTTCCGCACACTTCTCTCAATGGCTGATGGCATAACAATCTGATGGGGTCTTGTGGTGATAGCAAGCTCTGATATATATCTTATCAACTCATCTCCTTGGTCTATTGTGTCCAATCTTTCATAAAAAAGAATGTAAGCATTCCACCACCTTTTCTGGCGCCTATATGACATGCGTTTCATCATGTGATCAAATACTTCTCCCATGTACTCTCCTCCAAAACACTGGTTTTTCATTTCTTCATCGTCATCCATTTTACACTCAGTTACATCTCCATCATCAAATTTATACCAGCGATTTCTTTCACCATCTCCACCATTCCTCTGAATGATGTACGAATAATAATGACCCCCACTTGCTTGACCACTGTGTACAAGCACACCCACAAGTCTATATTTTGTGCTTCCTGCTGTCTCACTTTCAGACTGCTCATTCTGTTGTATCAACTGACTCTCTGGGTTTACATTATCTCCTTCCAGCTTTGCAACACCTGCAACCGTGTAAGGTTCCATGTCCAGCTCCCGAGGAAATTCAAAATAATCATTGAACTTGATTGCACATTCTCTTTCCCAATCGTAGTCAAATCGTTTTAATTGGATAGCAAGAACAGGAGGCAATTTTTTAATTAGCAAGCGCTTTACAGTATCAACCTAAAATAAACAGAACAGGTTAATGGATGTCTTTTATATTATGCAACAAATTTTAAAGTTTTATTTTAAAATTTTCTAAAGACTAACCTAAAATCCTAAGTAACAATTATATGATAATGAACACAATCAAGGTATCTTTCAGTTATTTTTCAAAATGTTACCTAAAGCTATTAATATGGAAATGACTTATGATCTTTATTACAAACTGCAGAAACTGGTGACAGATATTATTAACTGTTCGATATTGTCATTGCTATCTAACCTTCATTACTTGTTTGACAGTTCCTTTATTCTAATGAAGGGGGATTAATGTGGGGAATTAATGTGAACAAATGGAATAGAACAACAGCTCACAGTTATCAGGCAATTAGGTGCTGGTAATATACTAAGCACTGCTTAAGTAGGGACTTAACTGACTCCTCACAACCCCCTCAGATAGGTACTACTAAACCTTAAGGGTAAGGATTAAGCCAAGAGGTTAAGTAACTTGCCTCAAGCCTAGAGGTCTAGGTAGGTGGCAGGCAATACATGACTTTAGAGTATAAGATCACTAGGCCTAATTCAAATGTACTAAGTAACTAAAGGTTTCAGCAAACTGGTTAACAAGCAACTCTGGATAGGACAGAAATGTTTTCCTCTATTCTACTGCTTTGAGAATCTAAGAATATTTTGGTCCTGGGTATGGACGGAATATTTACATGTTTTTCCTGGTCTTCTAGCACTATTTTCTTAAAATCTTTTCTTCTCCCTGCAGACCTTTAAATTAGTCATCATCTTAACCAACTCTCCACTACCACTATAACACCACAGAATAGGGAATAAAAAAGAGTGAATTTTGACAAACAAAAACTTCTTTCCAGATCCATTAAATGTAGTCATAATTATCTTAAACAAGTGGGATAATCCATACCTTTTTATTGCATTTTTCACAATGATAGGCATTTGCACCTTCTAATAAATCTCCTTTGACATATTGTTCCAAAGAATCAAGAAGATTTTGGTGATTTCTAATGTCTACATTCAATGTCGTAAAAGATTCTTCACACTCGTATCTAAAGATATTATTCAAGAAATGATCAAAAAGGATTTATTCCTTAGTTTGCTAAGGTTCTATTTAGCTATGGACTAAATAATGAAAACTGTATCTGTGATGTTTATACAAAACCCACAAATTATAGAATGTTACCAATAAATGATAACTTCTCCTGTGCTGGGCATTATGTTAGATTGTTCATACATTATATATATTAGATTGTCTTCACAACAAGCCTTAGAAATGTCCCCATCTCCATTTTAGCAATGTGGGAACTAGTGTCCACACAGGTTAAGGTGGTCAAATTACTAGGTGAAATGGTATTTTAAACCAAGTTTGTTTTTGTCAGTCTACCAAGTTTCTTCCAGTATCACACGATTACAGAGCAATTTGTGCTAAACCCAAAGCATGAATTCAAGTTCCGAAAAGGATCTTTTAAACCGCTATTGGGTTGAATTTTTAAATGTTCCTTCTTTTCCACAATGGAAACCTTATTTAAGCAAAAATTTGAATACAAATGAGTAGGGGATAAGCAATATGAGTAGGAGCTGAATTCTACATTTTGGCAAATTTCTACTAAAGAAATTTTGAGATTTTCTGATGAGACATATCCATACATTCAGAACACAGCGATGAGGAATACATTCTCAACCATCGTAATCATTCATTCAAAAATAAGAGTACTTAACATATGTATGATATTCAATGTTTAAGGCAGTCCCTTTATAACACTTTTTAATTTAGTTAGGGATAAAATGATAGGCTGCAAAGGTATTTGTGAGTGACATGAAGTGTGTATTAAGTAGGTATTAAGCAAATTGCTATTATGAGGGACTAGCACTTAGAAGTCAGATCTTATGACTCTACTTAAAAAATGGGACATTCTAAATGAGAAACCAGCAAAGCCAGCTAGTAAACATCACAGGCTTTTTCAGGCCACGAGGTCTCTATAGCATCTACTCAATTTTGCCATTAAGAGTAAAAGCAGCTAAACAGCATGTAGCAGGTAAAGAGGGTATGTTACAATAAAATTAAAAAAAAAAAAAATAGAAGCCTCATTGAATTTAATCTATGGTCTATAGTTTGTTAACCCCTGCTCTAGAAAAGTAATTCCCTAAAAGCACACTTGGGACTCTTTATAGCCTTCTGGTACATAAACAGGTTAAATCTAGTTGTGGAGCAAGTACTTAGACTATGTTCTCCAAACATTTTCACTTAGCACAGAAAATGAGTAATTTCCAAATAATTTTTAAGAGTCAAACCAAGGACTGATAAAAATCAGAGGGCCCAAAGTCGGATATTTTATCAGCAATTACAGATAAGAGGTCAACATAATTTTATTGTCCACCTAATGTAAAAGGTCTTTCAATAGGACCTTTTATTTTATTTATTCTGACCTGCATAAATAGCTTAACCTGATGGCAATTTCTCATTTACATATTAGCCACCCCATCATTAAAAAAAAAAAAGACAACCCCCCCAACCATACGCAGACACAGCCTACATGTATTTACCTCCTGATAAACTATTTTGTAACAATTTTTCATGTAGTAAACAATCTCATTTCAATTACACACACATAGACACACAGTGGTTGGTATTTGAAGAAAATACTACCTCACTGTGAAATTCAGGTAAAAGGGAATTTTAAACCAACATTAATTAGTGACACACAAGACACATTCCAAAGTCAAACTTCCATGTAGTAGTTATAAACATGTATCTATCAGCGATTACCTTTAACAAAGTTATTTAACCATTTCAGTACAAACCCTTAAATAATGACCATACATTAGAGGACTTGAGTATAAAATACTAATAGACGGGATAAGAAGAATCAAGTTATTTGACGTGAATAAAACTTAACCCCCCCCCCCCCCGCAATCCCCAGCACTGACATATGCAGAGTATGCAATTCATTTAGCCTAGGATATTTACTAATGGCGGCCTATTCCACATTTTACCTGTTAGTAAAAATTAAACTTTCCATTAATAAACAATCAGCACAATGTACACTTTTAATATTAAGCTAACACGTACCTATGTGGGCAGCCTTGGCAAATCTTCTGATCAGCAAAGGAGCCTCCTAAGACTTTACTTAGCATAGCTGGATGTCCTAAGGCTTTTAAAGCTTCATCCAAACTATCCACCAATGAATTAAAAAATTCTAAAGCATCATGTTGTTCACGCAGATTAACAGGCTCACCCCAAAGCCTAAGAAATGAATAGAATGAAATAATGTGAAACTCTTAGGAACAACATATACAACTATTTTCAGGGGGGAAAACCCACAACCACAAATGATAATATAGAAACAAACCTACATGAGGATGTAGGAGGGGAAATACTTCTATGCAGTGGCGATTAGGCAGAGAAGGGAAAAAACTGGAAGCTCATAGTGTGTATGATACTCTAGTTCAAAAGAATTACCATCAAACTACTGGTGTGGTTGATGCATAGTATAGTTTCAAATAAGATTGCTTCAGGTAATATGGTATATGGGTACATTTTGAATCCAATTGAAGATGCTATTACAACTGGATGGTATACCTCATTCTTATGTGGATGTTAAATTACAATCTCTTTTCTTTTCCTTTGCATTGATTTCAGGTTGCAGACAGAGTACAAAGATTATGTCTATTCACACTAGGTATTTCCAAGCAGAAAAAAAAAAAAGTTTTGGAGTTGATCTCTTATTGAGGAACCTTGGAACTTAAGTTAGGCAAATAAATCTTGAGAAAACGTATTATCAGTGAATGTACCACAAAATGAAAACATATTGCTAAAAAAGTAGGAACTGCTGGAAACTATCAATGACCTCTAATTTTGTATTTATATAAGTATATAGGATATAAACATATCCTATACACATAAATACATCCTTTATATTTACATATAAAGGATATATAAATGTATTCATTGTGAGAGATAGGACAAATATATTTTAAATGTTAGAGGAACTGTCTTCTGATAAATTCTTTTCTAGTATTTTCCCTATGTAGTAACAATCTCATTCCAGTTATATTTTAAATTTAAATTTATTTTTAGATTTTACTTGGATTATATTTGATATTTTAAATCTGTATGAAGTATTTAAAATCTAGAGTTTGTAAAAATAAATGTTTCATTATTAGAAGTGGTGTCACTTCACTCTACTTTTTTTCAATTTATATTTAACAGAGACAACAGTTATCCCAAATTTCTTATAAAATTGTACATTAGGGTAGCCAACTAGTAGATTCCCTTTATAATTCCAGCTAATTAATGAAAATATGATTAAAAAAAACTAGGACACTGCCATTTTTGTAACCTCAATGAAATGTTGTTTATAGGGAATGATGATCAGAAGAGATAGTCATTACATACCTCTTCTTTTAACCAAGAAGTTTTACGTGGGTTTTCTAGCAGCAGAATTCACATCTGCCAACAATGAAGTGCCCCCTCCATTGAAACAGCTGTGCCTATCCAATACTAATAATAATTTTTAAAAGCCTCAATCTGATCAAACCTCTACATGTCATTAACTATTTATAGGAAATACAATCAAGAAAAATAGAAAACATCTAAATAACACAATGATTCCATCAATATAGTCCACAGTAGGAAAAAAGCCTGTTATGAAACAGAATTGCAAGGGGGGAAAAAGCTTTGAGAAACTTAAGAGTCATCATAGCAACTTTGTGGTATATGGATTTTACTGGAATCCGGATTTCCAAAAATATACAGTAAAAACAATTTTGAGATAATTGGGTTACTTAAAAAAAAACTGACAAAAAGTTGATATTAGTTGTTTTTAAGGTGATAACAGCATTATGGCTATATGTATTTAAAAAGAAATTAGAAATATGTCTGAATGGACGAAACTATATTTAAGTTCTGCTTTAAAACAATCTGGTGGGATTGTATGTAAAACAAGACTGATTATAAACTATTTTAGTTGAGTTCATACTATATTCCCAACTTCTCTCTCTCTCTTTATATATATATATAGTAGTAAGTTTTCAAAATAAAAACCACTAATATCTTAAGAGACTAAAGAATACTGGTGCTTTTAATTATGAAGCTTTCTATACCTCTTCCTTTGGGGATAATGTGGGGGAAAAAACCAAGAAGGAAAGTTTGAATATCATTATGGCTTAAATATTAATCATACACAGAAGTTAAATGTTAACATACAAGTTTAAGTAGTATTTCTATTACCATTAATCCATGGTTTACCTGAACTGTTTCCAAAATCCTCTAGGTACATAGTACTGTAGTCGAGAAGCAGCTAAATGACCAAAGATGACCTGAAGGTGTCTTAGAACACCAATATTGTACTCTTTCCTATCTTCAGTTTTACTTAATGCTGGTTTGTCTTCAAATTGTTGAGGATATCCAAATACGTCATCTCTGGGATCAACATTGCTCTAGAAACCAAGTAAAATATCATTATGAGCTAACCTAACTTTATAGTAAAATGATGAGACAAATGTAGTCAGCAAATAATCTGTACTTTTATTTCTAAAGCACTCAATTTACAATTTGTAAATTTTAATTTCCAATATTAGTGTTTATCCCTACACCATATTAAGACTTGTCATAAAGGAATAACCCAAATAAACAGAGCAGAGTGTAGTCATTGGAGTGAACCCAACAAAAGTGCAGTCTCTACCATTTATAAATTTTAGCAAGTCTTACTTTCAATTTCCTCATGTGTAAATGGGGAGAAAATGTTACTTCAACAATGTATATAAAGAGCTCAAAACTAAACATTCAGTAAAATATAAATAATAGAGTAACAGTACTCTTAAACAAATGGTGCAGAACAATCAGATAGAGAAAAATTAACTTGGCATGGATCAAAGACCTAAATGTAAGCGCTAAAACTACAAAACTTATTTTAAAAGATTTATTTATGCACACAGAACTGGGGTATGAGCCAGAGGTGCAGGGGTGGTGAAAGGATCTACCAGAGACAGAGAGGGGAAAAGAACAGGCAGATTAGTCAATCTGCTGAGGGGAGCAGAGGGCGGGTCAGGAGAGGTCTGCTCCCCTCAGCAGTGTGTTTCAGTTGACCTGTCTGTTCTGCTCCCTACTCTGTCTCTGGTGAATCATCTCAGCCCCCAACCCCAATACCTCTGACCCATACATTGGCTCTTGTGTGCACAAATAAATAAATCTAAAAAAAAAAAAAACAACAACCAACAACACTCATTTAGTAGGAGAGAATGTAAGTGCTTGTTATCATTAATTTCAAAAACAGAAAACAGATTACAATTTACCTCATTGTCTTGCTTCTCATCTCCAGACATATCATCATCTACATCACTACCTGTGCCTTCAATTGCAAGAATACCATTCCTGATGGAGGGAATCATGTAGAGCTGCTGAATTACAGAATTCATGTAACAAGTAGCACCAGCATTTTTCAGTCCCACAAATCCTTTAGGTGGGCGGGGCCCAACAGGCGGCAGATATTCCCACTCAGTAAGTGCTTCACAAGCTGAGAGGATTAAAAGATTTTTATAAGCATGGATACAATTATTTTGCCTATTTCTAGCTCTATTAGTGAATTATATTAACAAAAACTCTACCACTGCTAGTCCCCCAAAACTATAAAGATTGTATTTTACTCATACTACCAAAGAGATATAGCAACATGAATGGTTAAATAATCTGTGAACCTGTGTTTGATATGTTCCTGCTAGTATAGTAATCTCAAAAAGAGTCGTTAAGATGATACAATGTGAATTTCTCTGTGCTACCTTTGCTTTTAGCTTTGTTTAGTCATGAGCTTTAATATTTTGTACATTTGTGAGGTTTTTTTTTTTTTAATCTTCAAATCCAGTCAAACATGTACCTTATTAGTTTTAAATAATCCTCAGACCACCTGGGTTCACATCCTGTTCCTGACACTTACCAACTCTTTCATCTTCCTTAAGTAACTGTTGCCTTCTAAATACATGCAATACAAGAGTAACACTTGCTTTCTCTATAGCCACAATGTTATTTTGAGGGCAAATGAGAACTGTACATTGCACATATCCTTTCTCCTAGTATAAACCTAGAAACACAAACTATTGTCTATGGCCTAGTTAACTAAATAATAGTGTTATTGAACTATAAGGTATGTAGCCAACAAATTAGGTAAAAATGTGTCAATAAGAAAAACAAAATTAAGTACATTTTATGTACTGTACACCAATCTGTGTATGTGGGTTTTGCATGCACAGAGATTCTTAACTGATGATAATGGTTACAGCCTATCAAACAGGACTGAGTGGCTGGAACAAGTAAGAATACATTTTAACGTTGTGCACATTTTAATAGGACAAATTAATTTAGGAAAGGGAGAGAGAGGCACCGCACAGTCACAGGCAGGCAGAGGAGCTGCCGCTGAAAGCAACAGGTTTGTTAAGAGATGTCTGCATAGACACAGGTGGGCAGTCTTGGAATAAGAGTTGCCAAGAAAAATACTTTTTTATAAATAGTCCCTTTCACTCATGAAATTGTCAACAAGCAAAAATGTTCAAAAACAAGCGGCCTTTCTTTCAGCCATTTTGGAATGTTTGGAGACATGATGGGAACAAAATTTCTAAAATGGAAAATATGTTTGGAAGGCTGTGATCCAAGACTACGTTTCACTGGCTAAAAGTGGAGTCATCTGAAACTAAGGAAGCACAGTTTTCCTTTTAAACTTACGGTGCTCATGCCTGAGATGAAACTGAATTCTATTTGATCAAGAGATGGACACATATAAAGCAAAGAACAGAATTCCTGGCAGCAAACAAAATTAAAAGGAGTCAGAGGAAAGATTAACTGATGATTATGGAAACGAGGGCATGTTTCATGTCAAACACCAAAATAATCTTCCCCAAGTTTGAACACTGGATGTTATTTTGAATACTTAATCTAGAGTTAGGGTTTCATTTTAGATTTGACTGAGATTGAAATTATTTTTTGCTAAATACTTGTGCCACCTTTGAGAAGACATTTAACAAACATAGGGTATTTTTCTGTATTAAGGATCCATTGTAGTTATACCTCGTTGCTGAAAGAAAGCAGAAGTTGAGCTAAAGATATTTACTGAAAGAAAATTTAAAACATTAATTACCTGTAATTACAATTTTGTATTTTAAAATACTTACTAGTTATTGCTGTGCCAATGTAATACATTTCAGTCAAAGAATCTACTATTTGTTTGAGATTCCTCACACAGCCAACAGCTAATGCTACAAGTAACTCAAAACCAGCATTAATGGTAGCTGGTGAACTACACACTGGAATAGCCTGTTCAGCTGGTAGTTCTCCATTTCTCATATATTGCAGGTAAACATTGGATGCAGGGAAGATGAAATCATCAATTAATTCCTAAAAGAATTGAAAGAAAAAAAAAGGACTGTATTAACAATGATATGTATCAATAGAGCATGGATATTTACATATAAATGTACAAATATATATGTCACGCACATTGCCTCTAGTACAGAAATGTCTCTTGGAAGGAAGTAATACAAAATTTACATGTCAGAATTCAGGATTACATTTTATCTCAAAAAAGTTACTTGGATTTTTGAATGTAGGGTCTCATTTAAAAACTATTTTTACTATAGTTAAGAAACACCCAACTTCCCAAGTTTATTTTATTTTTTATGTATCAAGAGCAAGCTTACCACAGCACTCAACAAAATTTACAATATAAACAGTTTACTCCTTCAATCATGTCTACCAAAATTCAATTCTGAATAAAAATATGCTAAAATACATTCCCCGCCTTGAATTACCAGGCATGAACTAATTAAAGATGTATGATAACCAAGATGAAATTTTACAAAATAGTTCTTCATATTTTTAAACAGTCTGATGAAATGAGAAATTCAGGTGCTCTAAATCAAAATGTGAATCAGTCTTTATTTAAATATACAGTATCAAGAGCCTCCCTGGTGGCACAAGGGGTTAAAGTGCAGCACTATGAAGCTACCGTAGCCACTGCAGCAGGAGTTTGATCCCTGGCCAGGGAGGTGACCTATACAGCACAGCAGACCTCTCCTGTCGTGCCCACTGCTCCCCTCAGCAGTGTATTTCAGTCAGTCCCACTCTCTCTGGTGAGTCGTTTCACCTCCCTTCCCCCACCTCTGGCCTGTACCCCAGTTCTTATATGCACAAATAAATAAATCTTTGAAAATAAACAAACAGTATTGATATTTTATTTAATGCAAAATTTAGAAACTTTAAAACTAACCTCTTGTAAAGATTCTTTGAAAGAAAGAAAAAGGTCAAGATAATACACACAAGACTTGATATCATATATTTGGTAGGAAACAGGTCATATTATATATTTCAGGACTAAAACAACAGAACTTACTTTAATGAGATTAGCACCTCCTTTTTCACAACCAATGTGATATTTCTTCTCAGGAGTTTGAAAGGCTAGTAACTCTTTTGTTACCCCAAGGTGGCCTTCTAAGATCGTCTCTTCAACACCTGTTTCACCTGTTCTTTTCACATCATCCTGGAAAGAAAAAAGGTCAAATGCCTAATTAACAAAAAAAAGGTAAAGCGGGAGGTGTCAGAGCAAGAGAGAGCTGGACAGACATGAGGCAATTTCCCTCCAAACTTTCAGAACTTGCTAGAACTAGGTTTTATGAACTACTAGAAGAAATACTAATATGAAGGTTACAAGCCACAAATAGTTTCAGAAATTCTCATGCAATTTTAATTAAAAAGAATCAGGTGTTAAGTCCAAGAGTTAAATTTAGTGCTATAATCGATCATTCATTTTCAATGAAGACTATTTAACCATTGCTTTTTAATAACAGAAGATGAAAATTTGCCAATATTCCCCAAATGCAAAAGTGGAATCTGAAAACTATATTCCAAATTGCAAATAAAACAAAGCATTTTACAAAATTAGCTATGTAATCATTCATTCTGTGAACCAAATATCCACCAATGCAGAGTATAGCCTGGTCTTTATCACTCGTTGGTGTTTCCATTTGACCAAAATATGCTTAAAACTATAAAGCTACCTATTGATATGTTAAATAAACCAAATGCAACTTACCCTAATTCGTTTAAGCCAATCAATTTCATTATTCAGAAGAACTTCAGCATTGGGTATATTAATATTACTATTATATGCATAATTAAGAAGGTGCCTTAGAAGAGTAAAATAGTCGCCTGAATGTTTAGCTCTCTCTCTAGCTGTGCTCTGAAACAAAAGCATATTATCATTAATTTACATGTCTATGCTGAGAACTTACACAAAAAAACACGCCTAAAGTTAATTAGAGAAATGACTAAAATAGTCATTGCTATAAGCATATATACTATAAATACTGAAAAAATTACACAAAAGTAGACTGGTTCTAATTTTAACGCAAACTAAAACCATAAATTCCTGAATGCTCCTTATTTAAAAAATTATACTGATAAGCACATTAAAAAATGTCTCACCCCCAAAACGGTAAAGAGCAGAGTAATGAAGAAAAGTAGAGGCCTGTGTCCCATGCAACATCTGGTGCACATTAAAAAGAACTGCTCCTGTGCCACCTGGCGAACAGTTCTGAAATAAAAATATTTCACATTTAACATATTATTTTCACGAAGGAAAAAGATTCTACACTCATCTTTCTGGGGGTGAAGAAAGTATAAGTAAACTGAAAAATACAAGGTTAACATCCCCTTAAGCCAGCAACATATAACAGATGAATTTTAACTTCAAATTGTCACTGGAAAGACTGAGAAATACCTTTCTAAATATCCCTTTCTTGGGACAGGCTAGAAATGCTCCTCTGCATACAAAATGTTCTACAAATGAGCTTAATGCACCTTTTTGCCCTTCCACAGAAACTTTTTATCCATGCTCTAGTGCAAACAATTCTGTAGGAATACTGTTGCAATTACAATGAAAATGTTGTGACAGATGTCCCTTAACTAATGGTCCCTAAATCACCAGCATCTGTATCAACTGGGAATTTATTAGAAATGCAAATTCTCAGGCCAGAAATTTAACCTGAATCAAAAATACTGAGCGGTATACCCAGCAACCTCTTTTTTAAAAAGTCCTTCCATGCCAAAACACCCCCCACCTCCAAAGTATTTATACAATTCTGACAAATGCTACTGAGCTGGAGCCAATTTTATCATACACTATTATTTTCTATGGTGACCCATGGGAAAAACTTTAAATACTAATTCAGAACACATTATCTCTACTCAAAACCCTCCAACAAATTCCTAATTCTAAGGATAAAAATCAATGTCCATAAAAAATTATGTATAAGAGCCACTCTGATGGTGCAGGGGTTAAAAAACACTGTGTTATCAAGCTATCATCAGCCAATAAAGGACAGGTTTGATCCCAGGCCTGCTAGGCAGTTGACCCACATAGAGCAGCAGACCTCCTCTGTCTCACCGGCTGCTCCCCTCAGCAGGATTTCAGTAGATCTGCCTGTTTTGCTCCATATTCTCTCTGGTGAGCCATCCCATCCCTTGTACCTGTGGCTAACAACCCTGTTCCTGTATGAATAAATAAATCTTCAAGAAAAAAAAAGATGTATAAAATCCCTTCAGACTGCATGTTTTCCTTGATATAACCTCTTACAACTAATCCCCATCTACCTCACCACTGCCCCTACCATCAGCTCTGCCAAGTCACAGTGGTCACATGTCAGACATGGTCCTATTTCCATCTGTTGATCTCGCTGCTTAAAGTTAAAGCATTTCCCTATTATCTACATGTATCAACACCATAGTCTATCAAAGCTGTATATAAAGGGCACCGACTTTGGTGATCCTTCTGACTATACTATAAAAAAACCAAATGCAGGGCCTCTCTGGTGGTATGAGGGGTTAAAGTGTAGCACTATAAAGCTATCTGCAGCCACTGCAGCACGAGTTCCATCCCTGGCCAAGGAGTGACCACAGCACAGTAGACCTCTCCTGACAAGCCTGCTGCTCCCCACTCTGTCTCTGGTGAATCTTCTTATCCCCTGCATCTTTGGGCTAAACCCCAGTTCTTATACACATAATTTTTAAAAAAGGCCTCCTGTGAACTGACTCCTACTAATCCCCTTTTACAGCAATATCTTCACTATTTTTCTACATATTAAACCAGACTACTCAGCTCTGCCCTGAAAGCACAATCCCAGAAATGGCAAGCCCAAATAAATACTTCCATGAATCAGAGAAGTTCCCATACAGGGGGTTAAAACAGGTAAGGTAAAAAGCAATAGTTGCTAGTAGGGCCAGAAAAAACCATATTCAACCTAAAGGATTAAAATTCAACCCCAAGTGATTACAATAAATAAGATCAGTGTTAGGCTATGGAAGCAGGCCGTCTAATAGCAACAGAGGTCTGGGAAACATCTTTAGTCCAGGGCGAACAACACCTTAGTAGGAAATGTGGCAGCTGAACTGAAACTTAAAGAGTAGAAGCAAAGGTCAAAATGTGGAGTTTAGAAAAAAAAAAAAATAAAATGTTTGAACTTTGAAATTCAAAGGCAGTGGGGAAGACATGGAACAGTCTTTTGCAAAGATGACTCATGTTGGCAATGCGGTCAATAAATTAGAGGGGGCATAACACTAGGAGTGTGAACACTATGATTGGGGGAAGATACTGCAGTTGTCCAAGCAATGGGTAATGGTTGCTTAGATATAAGGACAGAATCAGTGTACGAGGAGAAAAGTTATATTAACAAGGATGTGAAACAATGGCATTTAATTAAAAAACAAAAACCCTAAAATGAAAAGTTAACAAAGAGGAGGAGGAAATGTCGAGTTAAAAACATGGGAGTAAAAGCAACATAAAAGGGAATGAAAATGAGAACTCTGCCAATGCCCATACTCCTTTTTATATAAATTTTGCCAACATAAACTCATATGCTTTATTCTACAGGGAACTTACACATCTGTTCTTTCCAGCTACAAAGCAGCTTATTTCTCTTCTAATTCCCAAAGTACTTTGCCCTTCATGACAGTAATTTCTCTCTTAAACCTCTTTGAGAACAAGATCTTAACTTTTGACTTTGATTGCCAAGGCAGAGTAGGGATTCACACAATCAGCAGTTGGGTTATAATTAGTCTGAATTTAAGTCTGCATTTAAGAGGCATGACCTTGTCATTAACTTCAATTTCAGTCCCTCCTCCATCAGCAAAATCTACTTCTGAGATGCTAGAAGTGTGAGAAAATGTATACAGGAAATACTTTGTAAATAGCTGTATTGGTTACAACTACTGAAGCATAAACACATGCAGGTTAATGGTCTTTCATCTGAAACCCTTGGAGCTAGATATATTTGGAGATTCAGACTTTAGAAAGTAATGCCAAGGAATAATGTTCAGGTCAGGTTTGCTGTCAAATTCTTACAAACAGAAACGAGAGATTCTGAATCTGCAATAAGCTCAGATGTTTATAAAATGTCTGATACCATAGGACAGGGTGAAAATCAGTACTCGTGAAGAAAATCAGATTACCTAAAGCTCAAGGAGATTTTAACCTTAGAAGGCCCCCTCTGTTGTTGAAGACAAGTTATCAGAGGTATAAGGTGAATGCTTTCTACACTAACAACTCATTGTCTAACTTTCAGGAATGAGGGAAATTAAATGGTTCTAACTTCCTATAAGAGTTATTCTAATAGAGTGTTAAGGCAGAAATCCCACTAAACCAAGTTCTTTACTAAAACCTAAGAAATGAACTAATTTAGTTTGAGATTAAAAAAAAAATCAACATAGATTAAGAAACTTTCAACCTTTAGGTTTGACTTCATTAAAATGGTTGGCCAATCATCTCTCCACTCATCCTTCCACCCAAGGCATTATAAATAGAACTACACTTACTGACCCTATTTTATCTTTCTCAAGACAGAATTATCCAACAATGATAAAGACTTCTCAAGGAGAGCAAACTCGATTTTATTTGGGAGATCTAATCAAAAAAACTTTCTGAAGAGGTTAGACCTGTTATAGTACCAAATAACTTCCTAAAATAGTGAACACTCATTTCCACTTGAGATCCAGTAAGTCACCTGAGTACATCCTCTCACATGAGGTAAGGGCTATATCACTATGTTTCATTACAGCTTTAGCTATTATTACTGATATCTGTCATTGTTGAATAGCATGTGTCTTCACAAAATGTACACAAAGCAGATTACTTATATTTACTAGTGATAGATATAAGAACCCAGAGTTCATAAAATTACCATATGATTAAAGATTAAAGTGACAAATAGGAAAGAAACCAACATTTTCTACAAATCTGGCTGACCTGCCAAAAAGTCCAAAACAAAATTATTGTCATTGACTTTAAAAAAAAAAAAGAGGATTTTATAATTGATCTTTATGCTCCCTGCAAAATGTAAAAGCTTTTACCGTAAGCCTGCCTCAAGAATAGCACTGTGAATAAACAACTTCACTTATAAATACCTGACATCAAGGTATCAAAGTTAAGGGGTTAATATATTTAATTTCAATCTTGTAAACCAGGTTTTTAAATTGGGCTGCAATACATACCTTTCAGGAGAAAGTGAAATTTGCAAATTAGCTAGTACTGTAAGAATTAATGCCAGCATTTTGTGGGGCAAAGAAATCAAATTTAGGTCTAAACAAAACAGGGTTAAATAAACTTTTATTTAACCTAAACACTAATGCGCCAGAGAACACAGTATTTTGTTTCTGGGGTAAATTCTGCTAGCATAAACTCATTTCTATTATAAAAATAAGATCAAGTTCCTTACAATTAAAAGACACTTACTTGCTGTGACAGTGCAACAGTAAGTCAATAATGAATGTCTGCCAAGCCTTTTCTTTGCTAAGAGCATCTAAAGCTGTCGGAATCAAGGCAAAACACAACGTCATCACTTCCAATGCTTCACAGCAAACCTGTTCGTCTTCCAAGTCTGGCTCATTGCCTGCATTGGTCTGTAAAATTATAATCAGTGGCAAATTAGCCAAGGTGCAGATGAAAGAAATCTCATACAACTTCAAGTTAGAGCTTACAACTTAGCTACTCATTGAAAACATCTGTGGTCTTAAGTTCTTTACCTGCAACTCCTCAGGTCTCTGTAATATTATGGAAATGACTAAAACAGAAAATGAAGTCTAATTCCAGTATTTCACTATATCCCAAGAAGGGCTGAAGAAGGATACTAGCAGCTGCTTCTTCAGGTTCTTAAGAGATCCTCTGAGTCATATATCTCTGCACCAACAACTATTCCTTTCTTAACAAGCACTAAAGCTAGATACTTCTGACGGCGTCTATTAGGTAGCTTACTTACCTATAGTGGCATCTACTCATAAGCAACTGTCACGGGTAAAGGAAGGGTTCATAACCTAAAATATGCTCTAATAGGTAGCTAGTAAATTCTCATCTCACTTTCTAAGAAAGCATCTATTATAGTATATGACCGAAAGAGGCAAAAAAAAAAAAAAAAAGTTGCTTGTGAATACCAGCACCATATCAGACAGATACTATAGGATGCTAGCCAAGTATCCCAGGTAAATAAAAGTTATGAAGGCGATGAAAGGAAAGCTCTACTGTACTGGGCAAGTTCCTGTAACTTAACTTCTCTTTCTAAATAAGAGTAGTGGCTAACAAGGGACCAGATTTAACCACAAATCAGAACCAAACACGTCCTCTCTCACATAGTTTGCCCAATCTAACAGAAGGTCAGCGATGATACTTAATTTCTACTTTTGACTGCTTAAGGGAATAAAATAAAAATATCTAAATGGCACAATAACAGACTGAATTACCTAAAACAAAATTTGTATAGGACAGAAAGATGATGAAAAAAGAATAAAGAGAACAGGCACAAGCAAATTCACTGAGATAAATATATCCAACTCCAGGCAGCAAGAAATATAAAAACAGCTTCATTGAAGCAGTTTTTGATTTTAAGAAGTTCTCTGGCAGGATTCTGAAATACTGTATTTCAGAGTAAAATTCTATTGCAGTCTCACCTTCACCTTACTATAGCTACCAGTTGATTTTCAGGCTTTAGAATTTTCAAAGATAGTAGAAATATATTATTAAACAACATTTATCTTACAGGAATATTTTCTGTGATAACGCTTACCTTTTCATAAATTTTAGTGATCTCTTCATTAGGGCTAAACACTAGTTGTAATGCCCCACATCCGGATGCCCAGATAATTTTCTGTATAGCTCTAATTACACAAATATCAGGCATATATCTTGAAGCCTACAAAATAACGAATAATTAAAACTATTGATAAGAGTACATGGGTGCCCTCCCTGGTAGCGCAACGGGTAAAGCATCGAATTATGAAGCTCTCAGAAGCCACTGTAGCACAAGTTTGATCTCCCACCAGAGAGCTGACTCATATGGCGTGGCAGACCTTTCCTGACCCGCCCGCTGCTCCCCTCAGCAGTGTATTTCATCAAGATGCCTGTTCTGCTCCCCACTCTGTCTTTGGTGAATCTTCTCACCCACACCTCTAGCCTGTACCCCAGTTCTGTAAGCATAAATAAATATTAAAAAAAAAAAAAAGAGTATATGAGTAGAATATGCACTTAAAGCAAACAGGAATGACCATGGAGCTGTATCATTATTTAGGTTCCCAAATAAACTTCATCCCTTTTTTTTTCTTTAATAGAAATACCACAGAATATCCTTTCTTTCAGAGCTGTTCTGTGGCCTTGTACTATTTTCAGAATAACCTTAAAAGGACTACAAAAGTGACCCTACTACCCCACTGCTAGTTTTATATCCAAGAGAGCATAAACTCATGTGACCTCACAAACACCTGGGATAGATAGACCACAGCAGGTTTATACATAGCCAAGAGGAAAGGAAAAAAAAAAAAAAAAAGGGGGGGGGGGGAAGGGGAAGAAGAGGTTTAAGAACTCAAATGTCCACCAAGTATATTTATACACACAATGTGAGATAACAATGGGGTACTACTGAACAACAAAAATTATGATGTACTGATCCACGTAACACAGGGAGTGATTCTCAGTATTTATTGAGCAAAGGAAGTCAGATATAAAAGAACACACTGTATGATACCACCAGTAGAAAAAGTTCTACTGAAAACTACTACATAGTGACTAAAGATTAGTTACCTAGTACCAGAGGTGGATCAAAGAATGAATTGCAAAGGGCATGTGTAAAGTAATGGAAATGTTTTGGGTATAGACTGTGCTGGTAGTTTCAAATATGTATGACAAAATTTATTGAGTTTTATGTTAAAAAGGATGCTGTTTACTGTATGTAAAGATGATTAAAACCAGAAATGTCTAGTGCTAATATTAGATATAATTTATGTTAAGGAAATTTCATCTAGACTAAGATAATTATTAAAGTGAATGGACCTAGGAAAATTAAGCCCCAAATTATGATTAGGATTATTTTTAAATTAACAGAGGGTCAAAAGTACAAAAAGAACCTTCCAGGATCTCAGAGCTTGAAAAGTTCAATACTAACCTCATCAGACATTTGCTGAGCAAGACGAATTGACATACTTCTAAGCATACACTCAGACGATGGATTGGGAATGCTCTGAAGGGCACTTTGTAGCACCACTGCTTGATCATGAGTAACTTGGTTAACCTGAAAAAAAGTTACTATTTTACTTGGAGTAGTAATTTTAACATGAACCAACCATTCCTCCAGCTTACTTCCCATAAATACACTGCAGAACCCGTCAAAATTTATCAAAAAATATTGTGACAATGTAGGCATTTCCTCTTTTTTTTCCTGTATGCTGGAGTGCCATATATCCCTTTGCAAACCGCCAATTTCAGATTAGTCCAATTTTTGTCTACATTTGGGCTCAGCATAACTTACTGGGGATAAATGATAACTGAGCCAGCTGGTTTCAAGAGTACCCAGAGATTCATTAAAGTACTAGAGCACATCTTTTATATTTATGCTCTTGGGCAAACCCTGTTCCTATTCACCTTATCAAATTATTATTTGAAAAAGAGAAAAATTAAGGAATATCACGAATAGAACAACAGTAGTAAAGTATAAAATATACCAGTTTTTAACTTAATGGTATAATCAAAATTTTCAACTCATAAGAAACAGATTACTTTTAAGTAGTTATTAGCAAAGCAAATGATTGCTTTTCAAGTCTTAATGCAGCCCCAAGAGTACATTTCTTTTTTTTAACTTTTCTATTTGATGTCTATTTTACCAATTTTGCTTTTAGTTCTCAAATGACTATTAAGGAAAGTGAAAGGGAAAATATGTAATTACTTTCTGTTTATTTCAATAAGCACTAACATCAGGGATCACAACAATCTACTTTTAGCTTAACAAATTTTCTTATCTTAAAAAAATTAATATTTAAGCCATTTACTTTGACTCTTTAGATGGAAAACTTCTAACATATATGAAAGTAAAGAATATAAATTTGTTCCAGTTGTCCAGGTTCAACTACTATGAATAAAAAGCCAAACTATTTTATCTAATTTATCCTTCTTTTCTCACCTCAGCATAATATGGCTTTCACATCTGTCTTTATATATCTGACAAATATGAATTAATAAGATTGAAACAGTTTTTATTTGATTTAAAATAAGTGAAGCTCAAAAAGGATATAAGTGAGCAGGGAGGAATTGTATGCTCAAATTAGTAGTATGGTGAGTCAAGAGTATTTGTGCTTATAATAAAAATAGAAGAAAACCTCAAAAAGGAGATAATACTGAAGAGAAACCTTAAACACTCTACACATACTGAAAAGAGATTAACTTTAAAAATTACTATTGTAAAGAGACTTATTTTTTAAAGTTTCTATTACCGATGTCACAGTATTCACGCCTTCGACACCTGGCTGACAAGCTTCTGCAACAGCTCGAACATGGCCATAACCAATGGCAGTTAACAACAGTTTGGCTATTTTGAGAGCATTGAGGTAGGCACCCCTTCGAGTTTCCATATCTGCATTTGGTAGGAAGTTATTTCTGGTTAGCATACTCAGGACAAGGGGTAGGCCACCACTTTTTAAGAAGTGAAACTGAAAGTCAGAGGAATCATCAGCTAGAGGTGCACCGGCAGGCATTAACAAGGCATAGACAACCTAGAAAGGGAAAAAAAAGAAGAGTTTATTAATAGGTCTTAAGAAGACAGTTTCTATTTTCCTTGTGACCACTGGTAAGAAATTCTAGACCACTTTAAAACATTTCATTACAATATTATTCATATTCTTCACACTGAAAGGCAAAATACAAAGAACCTGTCATAAATTCAAAAGGGGAAACCAACCTCTGTTAAGTATAGCACTTGTGAGGCTGAAGGACCAAAGAAAAGCGAGTCAAGAGATGGACTAAGGCTGCTTTCTCCAAGTTTGGCATGGTCTAAACAAATAGCTCTTAATTTTTCTATAGTTGTGCTATCTGGAAGGAAAAAAGAGACACAGTCTAAAACAAAACATAACTCATGTGTTCACAACACTTTTAATATTTTAAATACTACTTCAGTATGAAATAACAATAAAGACAATAAACTCAAGGCTAAAATTTTACACGACCTCATTATGGATTAAAATCAACCAGGGTTCTTTAATAAGTCGAACCAATGTCTCCTTTAGCCAGTGGATATGGGAAAATACTTCCAATTGAAATAAAAAGGTAAAAAAAATAACAAGTTCCTCCCTTAATTTCTCTGTTATTTGCCCATATAACAATATGCATTAACTGGATTGCTTTGTGGTATTCTAGATAGTTACTATGCAGTTTTACAGATGAGGAACCTTTGGGGGGAAAATGACAAAAATTTGAGTTCATAGAGTAGTAACTAGAGGAATAACGAACTCAAGATTTGAAGCCTTTGCTTCATTTACTGTAACGCAACTGTTACTAGCTTTATTAAATTTGGTTACTTTAAAATTTAGTTACTATAATACAATTATAATGACATATGAGTTAAGCAATACAGTTATTTCACTATGTGAGCTGTCTAGCAAGATCACTCTTGCCATCTTCTGGCATTATACTCAAATCACAAAATCAAGGATTCTGAAGTGGGTCTGCGCTTTAAATTATTATTATGAAAGTTGAATCTGCATAAATAAAGCAACAACTATTAGCCAGATACTGGTAAATAAAAGAATACCAATTCTAAACAGTAGAGCATAAGCAATAAGTTACATAATATTTTTTAAAGAAACCTCAGCTGGGCCCTCCTGGTGGTGCAATGGGTTAAAGCACAGCATTATGAAGCTATCCAGTCACTGAAACATGACTTTGATCCCGACAGGGAGGTGACCTACATGGTGCAGCAGACCTCTTCTCTCTCACCTGCTGCTCCCCTCAGCAGTGTATTTCAGTACATCCTCCTGTTCTGCTTCCCTCTCTGCCTCTAGTGAATCCTCTCACCCCCACCCACGCCTCCATACCTCTGGCCTATAACCCAATTCTTCTTTGTTTTTATGTTTGTTTGTATATGTGTGTGTGTGCATATGCATTTATGTATGTATGTATGAGTGTGTGTATAAATAAATCTTAAAAAAAAAAAAGCCTCAGCGAAGAATCTAATATTTAAACTTATTCTTTATCACAGGAATTAGAAAGGAAGATGGCAAAGGTCAACAATGTTTTCTTAAGAAACAAAAATGAGATAATGGTAACAGAACAGGACACCTTAAAAATTACTTGGGTCAATTAAACATGGTGTATTGAACTGTATCAGTAATGCAACCACAAACCCCACTAAAATAAATTATAAAATACATAAAATCAAAAGAACATGAAAACAGTTGCAGGAACATTAACGAGAGGCCAGCGCTTGAAGGAAGGTATATAGAAGGATAGTAGATAGATGAACCAAGGAGCACTTGGTAAGCAAGTAGGAGGGAAAGTAGGTACCTATAAATTAGTGCCCTCACTGAATGCTACAAAAGATAAGGATATGAAGACAACAGGCACATTTGGAAAGTTCAGATGACACAGAGTGGCTTAAGTCTGTGCAAAAATCAAGTTTCAACTCCTACCTAGTCCCAATAGAGCAAGAAGCCCAGCACACAGATTTCTCACTTATGTAGAGAAAGAAATATGGAATGCAGGAAGACTAAGAAGGTAGATAGTTTGGTGCAGATATGAATCAATGTTTATTTCCTAATACAGAAGAAACTGACAGTCTATTCCTTCCTCAATTCAAATGAAAAGGCCTAGAAACAGACATACAGTAGTAATGTGTACGATTTAGTCTTTTAAATTTTGGTTTCTAAATATCTAATTTAAAGGACATCTGACTAATTCCAGGGCTGGAACTGAGAAAATGCTACTATGAGCTTTAAACATCTTGTAAAAGAACCAAAGGCTCATCATCCTGGAAGGTATGCTCCCAGTTCTTTCATGACTCTTGGGAAGATTTCACTTTGTTGCTACCAACGTAAGCTAATCCACCTGTCCAAGAGCACCACTTTCTATTTGTAGTATTACAGCACTCTCAATCCAGCCACTTTCTATTGGTTTCATGTTATTATTGTCCTGAGGCAGCCTTTAGCCATACCGAACTACCTATGTAGACTGTCCATATCATCTCCAAAGACACCATTTTATTAGTGCTCTGCTTAAACTATGTGGAAGAGCTGACTAGCCTAGGGCATTATAGCCCCAAATAAAGGGAGGAAGACATCCAAGTGGGGGTGGGCGGGGGAAGATTAAACTGAAGAAAAAGTACAAACAATGGGTAGCTCAGCATGAAGATTCACTCAGAGTAAGGGGGGTATCCACAGGTTGAAGCGAGGCACACCATAAATATAAAGGAATAGATATACTGAAAGCCAGGATCCTATTACATACAAAAGCAGATGGTGTTCAAGTTGACCAATAACTTAAGGAGGGTTAAATATGAAAATACGTTAAAAGAGAAAACTAAAATGAAGTTGGTGATATCCAACTGCAACTGGAGGATCTGGTATGACCCCCATGGTAATCTAACACCTACATCAATCTATCTTATTCATCCTTCTATTTATGTATACAAATACCCTTGTTAATAAACATAAAGTAATTAAGGGTGATGAAAAATCATACCAGAAAATTTACTCTCAAATGATTCTCCAAAAAGTTCTTGATTTGTACATCCAACTTTATTGGATACTTTATAAATATCCCCCAACCACGATTGTTTTAAGTTGTTCAGGACTAAATGATCAACTCCAGTTGTTTTTCTGTACATGACCCACTATTATTAGCACATAATTTTGCAGAACATTAAGATTCTGAGGAAAACACATGTTATTAGAGAAGAAACACTAAAATGTGTGTATGAAAACCAAAATCTAATGGAAAAGGTAATTTCTAGGACAGTCTGGAAAATTCAGGGGCGAAAGGCCAACAGAAGGACCTGAAAAAATTAAGGAAACAACCCCAAAGCTTGAATAAAATGAAAAAGATTTAGTAAATTCAAGGCCATAGTCACAGACATTACAAAGACACACAAAAATCAAAACAATGAATAAAACAGCAAAGAGAATAAGCTCTCACAAACTAGGAATCTTGCAAACTCACTGAGTATGCACCATAAACAAAAAGAACTTCAAGGCATTTCATCATGAAAATTCGAAACTCAAGATGAAAACAAAATTTCTCCAATACAAAGATGACATGTAAAGAATAGCAATCAGGGGGACTTTGCTCTTCTCATCAGCAACGTGATCAGTTGACAGAGGAAATTTTCAATTTATAATCCTATGCCCAAACTACCAATCAAATTTGAGAGGGTTTGGCTGTTTTCAGCTAAGCAATGTCTCAAGAACAAATAAAATTGTCTTCCATGTCTTCTTTTCTGAGATAACCACAAGGAGGGTATGTTTGTGTATGCTTCGGCAAAAGAAGAGAGCACCTCAATGATGAACCAAAGCACAGCAGCCAGAGAGCAGGGAACTGCCATAGAAAGTTGAGAAATTACTTTGAGAATTACAGGATATGAGTGAAGAATTATATTTAGTGATATAGGAAAAAATCCGAGAAAATGAGACATTACTAGTCCAGGGGAAAGGTATCAGTAACCCAGCAACCTGTGATTCATACACTCATGAATATGTATTCTTAATATGAACTGAGGCAAAAATTGGGAGGATGTGGAATTAAGACTCAAGTTTTCATCCACATAATAGAAAAGTCACTAGATATCAAAATGGACAAAAATTACTAAAATGACAAACTGTACAAGGACATTATTGACAGACATAACAGCATATAAATATAAAAGAATAAAAGCTACAAATTAATAGTGGCTATTTCCACTGATGGTACGAATGCAATCTGGTCCAACCACTTTGGAAAGCTGTGTGGAGGCTTAACTTACTAAAAATGACCATACCATATGACCCAGACACTGTATTCAAAGGACATAAACACTTGAATTTGAAAGGAAACCTGCACTCCCATGTTTACTGCAGCACTATTTATTGGGTTGTCAAAAAAGTCATGATGCATTTTTGCTTGAAAAACATGGAAAAGAATGTCATGATTTTGCTGACAATCCAATCCACCAGCCAAGCTATAGAAAATTACTATAGAAATTTCTATAGCTATAGAAATTAAACAGCCCCAAATAGCTGACTGACAGTATCAAAATGTGGTATGTATATGCGCACGCGCACGCGCACGCGCGCGCACACACACACACACACACACACGACTACTATTCAGCAATCAGAAAAAAAAAAACTCATTCCATTTACACTAACAAGGCTGTTAATTGAAAGGGATTATGCTCAGCAAAACAAGTCAGAAGGAAAAAGAAAAGTTATCAGATGGTTTCACTTATGGGAAGAATATAGGGAAACGGCACAATGGAAAAAAAAAAAGAAAACTTGCAAGCAAATTATAGATCTGAGGCATCCAGCTGGGGAGGGAGAAGGGTTAAAAAAGAGGAGGGAAGAGCACAAAGGACTATGGTGATGGTTTATGGGTGATGTGCTGTTACAAGATTTGTGGTGAGTACACTTGAGAGGAAAAATCAAATATTGTACAAAAATGAACAATGCAAGAAAAAAAAAGTGGCCAAATAGTGTCTGCTACAACTATTGAGCTCGGTTGATTTAATACATAAAACAGCCATAGACAGTATGTAAATAAATGAGCATGACTGTATGTCAGTAAAACCTTGCTTTAGACACTAAAACTTTTATAAGATTTTCATGAGTCACAAAATATTACTGCTTGGATTTAACAGTCACTTAAAAATTTTAAACTAATCCTCATTTATCAGTCTCTACAAAAACATCCAGTGGGTGGATTTGTCCTTTGAGCTGCAGTTTGCCAAATCCTGCTGTAGTCTAGACTACAAGTGGTATCTTGAAAGAATTAGCTAATTAATACACTCTGTTATTGTCAACACATGGTTTATCAACATTATTATTTATTATTGTTGCTTTCTTTTTTAATTCTTACCTGGTGGCATAAGTTTCATAAGTACTCTTGCGCCATCTCTAAGAGGTGGCATATTTAGGCTGCTACCTAAGTCTGCAACTTGCCAAAGGAAAGAGATGTATCTGGGATGCAGTGACATTATCTAGAATACAAAATACACAAAATATTTACCTCTAAAATATATTTACCAACAAGGAAGATCCCCATCTTCTCACCTTTACAAATCCTTCATGATGAAAACTAAATACAACATCCAAGCTACCTTTACTAATTCAGTGTCAAAACTATCATTTTGCTAAACTTTTACTATCATACATACAAGTTGGATTCTGTAAAAGTTGGACTCCACAATACCTACTAACAGGTCAGTTCTTAATTCAACTTTTATAGGGAACAAAATAATTCCGACACTGGAGAAGCTACTATTATCACAGCCATTGAAATTCTTCTGGGGAGGTAGGGAGAAGAGGTTAATAAAGGGCGGAGTCAATGTTCTTAGATACAAAACAATGTGACAATTACTAACAATTGTTACTAACAATCTGTTAGATTGCTACTAACAATCTGAGAGAGACTACAGATTCTTTCTAGGATAAAAAAATTCTAAAGGATTCATTTTTGTGGTACAAATACAAAATATTGTTCTATTTTTCAAATTTACATATCCACAGTAATTATGATGTATAATAAACTGACCATTTCTGTGTAAACACAAAATCTATAGGGAAATGTTTCAAATGTCAACCAAGTTACAAATCACCTTTCAAAGGGATTCATTATCAAGTTAATGGCTTACTATATAGTCACATTTGACAGTTTGCCTCAAATATCATTTTTCAATAATGCTCCTGAAGGAAAAAAGAACTATACTATTTACTTCTTTTTTCTCAAAGAACCTACCATAATGCCTTGAATACAAGAAATCAAAAACTATTTACTCACCACCCCAGGCAAACAGCTTTCCACTTCTGGGTTGGGACCATCACTGTAATGATTGCCATGGTTTCCAGGAGATCCAGTTGAGGAATCAGAGGAGCTATCAGGACTTGAAGGCATATTGGAACTTATTTGTGTAAGTTTGGCTGTAATTAGCTGAAAATGGTAGGATAGATTATTAATGAAAGTTAAGGAAAATGGAACAAAACACTGCTATATTGTCAAGTAAAAAATCTACATGTTCTACTTTCAGAAATACAATTTAAACAGTTTTGCTAAGTCACTTGGTGTCATTTTTAGAAATTCTTTTCTATAATACCTTGTAGGTACCATGATGCTTATCTTATTGTTACAATCCAAACACTTAATAATATAGAGATTTGCACATAACAGATGCTCAATTAACACGGAACGAAATGCTGGCTACTGAAATGATAGTTTTACGTTTGATTTTCTTCAACAGCATAGTAATTACAGATACTTACCGACTTATCTTTTAAGTTTAATTGTCCAATCAACTTTCTATCATCTGCAGGATCAATCAGTTCACCACCGACAAAAAGCTCAATCTTTGTATGGGCTACATTGGCTTTAATACGATTGAGAATACATCGTCGTACTGAACCAATTGTATCATTTGTATGAGACCATACATCCAAATCATCAACCTGTCTGCCCTGGTTTGGAAATCGAACTACAAAAGAGAGGTGTTTACCACGAAAAGCTCTGGAGGGGGAAAAAAAAATTTAAACATCGTATTTAGCAATGTTTCATATCTAGTGCAAAGAAAATTAGGATACTTATTATTTTTAGGATCTTAAAAATAACCATTTAATTTCAAATACAACAAGTAATTTTCCAAACAAAATAATCATATTCTATAGCTGTTAGAGAATCACCTTTATATAATTTCCTGTTTAAGAGAATTTTTTTTGAAAATTGATGGTACTCATTTCTAGAACTATTTAAAAAAAGAAAAAAACCCTATATTTAGTGGCCCTCCCTGGTGGCGCAGCGGGTTAAAGCACAACACTAAGAAGCTAAAGCCACTTCCGCA
The DNA here is from genome assembly GCF_000260355.1 of Condylura cristata. Taxonomy (NCBI): domain Eukaryota; kingdom Metazoa; phylum Chordata; class Mammalia; order Eulipotyphla; family Talpidae; genus Condylura; species Condylura cristata. Next base: position 22,814,836 of record NW_004567128.1, on the reverse strand, counting down.
TGAGTTCGATCCCCGCCTGCCCCGGAGGTGACCACATGGCGTGGCAGACCTCTCCTGACCCGCCCGCTGCTCCCCTCAGCAGTGTTCTTCGTCAGTCACCCTGTTCTGCTCCCCACTCTGTCTCTGGTGAATCCTCTCACCCTCCACATCTCTGCCCTGTACCCCAGTTCTGTATTAATAAATAAATAAATCTTTAAAAAAAAAAAAAAACCCTATATTTAGTAAAAGAAAATGTCCTACCAAAAACAGGAAATCAGAACTGGGGAAAAAGGGCTATTAGAAAATGATTCTTTAAGACCTAAACAATGTTCTTAGTGCACAAGACACAATACGTTTTCAAAAACGACAACTTTCTCCACTCTTCTGTACTCATACCTTAAGAAAACAAACAAACAAACAAACAAACAAACAAAAATAAACAAAAACTTAAGAAGCTAAAGAATACCAAGTAATTTAGAAGTGGCACTGGTAGGTAAGTTATACACAAACCTTGACATAGGTAGAATTGTTCTTTCCTCATGATAATCGCTGTCACATTCATTTATATATTCCCTTAAAACAGTTAAAACTCGAACCATTCGAACAGCTTCCTGTCTTGCACAATTAATACTGTCTTTGTCACCATCCAAAACACACAAAGTGTCATAGGAGGCTTTCAAACGATCAAAGCAAGACTGAATGAAGTCTTCATGGATCACCACCTACAAATAATGGGTCCAATAAAAACAGTTCAGGTGGCTTTGAAGTTGAAATTTTATGCACATAATAATTCAGTGAAAAATAGCAACAACCAATATAAAGGCAGCTCTAGATCAAAATCACATCAACCAGATTGCCATAGAATCCATATTAATAATAAAACACACCATATTTTGTCATAGGAAGCTAGTTATATAATTTGACAAGTATAAACTAGATATTAAAAAATGAACTTTCCCTATACACAAAAATCAACTCAAAATGGATTAAAAAGATCCAGACATAAGAACAGAAACCATAAAATACCTGGAAGCAAAGATGGGCCAAACACTACACAACATACACTTCAGCAACATCTTTAAAGATAGAGCACCCAATGCAACAATAGTGAAGGCAAAGATAAATAGATGGGACTACATCAAGTTAAAGAGGTTCTGTACAGCAAAAGAGACATTACAAAAGACAGACATTCCACTGACTGGGGTAAAATTTTCTCACACAAAACTAGTGATAAAGGATCGATCACAAAGATATACAAAGAACTGATGAAACTCAACAAAAATAAAACAACCCCATCAAAAAATGGGCCGAAGAGCTAAAAAGACACTTCTCCAAAGAGGAAATGCAGATGGCCAGCAAGCATATGAAAAAATATTCAACATCACTGGAAATAAGGGAGATGCAAATTAAAACCACAATGAGATACCACCTCACCCCAGTGAGAATGGCACATCTTCAAACACTAGCAACAATAAATGTTGGCGAGGATATGGAGAAAAAGGAACTCTCCTGCACTGCTGGTGGGAATGCAAACTAGTACAACCACTATGGAAAACTGTTTGGAGGTTCCTCAAACTGCTAAACATGGAGCTTCCCTACGACCCAGCAATCCCACTCCTAAGTATCTAACCAAAAGACACAAAAACACTGATTGAAAAAGATACCTGCACCCCCCATGTTTATTGCTGCTTTATTTACAACTGGAAAGACATGGGAACAGTCCAAATGTGGATGACTGGATTAAAAAGATGTAGTACATACACACAATGGAATATTACTCAGCAACCAAAAAAAGAAAAAAGAAAAAAACCCACGTCTTTTGCAGCAACATGGATGGAGCTGTAAAAGATCATGCTTAGTGAAATAAGCCAGAAAGAAAAGGAAAGATACCGGATAGTTTCACTCATAGCAGTAGTATAATGGACCAGGCAAGAAAATAATAGTAATAATGAACAGCTATATACCAAAGACATTTTCTGGTGGAGTGGGGAGTGGGATCAAAAACAGTGGGGGGTGGAGGGGGAAATGCACTGGACTATGGTGATAGCACATGGGTGATCTGGTGATGGGAAGCCCAAGGGGATTACAACTGAGATGGAAAAATGCACAAAATGATGTGAAAATAAACTATTATTTAAAAAAAAGTTAAAATGAACTTGCAACATTAGGTGTTAGAATCAAAAAGAAATCCCACAGATAACTCATGTCAAAATTATATTCAAAACAACCCCAATCACATCAAGATAATTATCAAGACAAGATTTGTAGAGATTTTGGTTTTAGAGAAATATGGAGTAAATATTTTAGGTTTTTTTGTTAATATGAATTAATATAAAAAATTCTTAGTTGACTCTAAAGAAAAACATGTTGTGCAATCAGAATTTTAATTTTTAGACATTTTAATGAACATCAATCCTTACCTGATTGGCTTGTAGCCTTGGACCAAGGTTTGTATATATCTCTTTAAGGAGATCTATAGCTCTGCTGGCAATATCATCATTACTCTGAATCACGACCTATGTTTTAAAAGATTCAAGCAAATATTCAAAAAATACTTTTAGTTGATATTTAAATCCAAACCATATGTGCAGATATTTGTAATACAGTATTCAAATTTAAGGGTATTTTGGTAATCAAAATTATGTGAGAAAACAGACAAAAAGTAATCAAAGCAAAATTCAATTCTGAATAGAAGACACATTTTACAGACAATATGCTTTGAGACTAGCTTTATTTAACCCTGCCATTCAACAAATTAACAAACAGTAAAAGGGTAATTCAAATCATTGAAAAGCAAAGAAAGATTATATGAGACACAGATTAGCATAAAGGGTTATACACCCAACCCCATTTCTATAAATCTTTAACATCCATCCATTTGTATTACTGGTTTTCAAGTTATGTGCAAAACTCTAAAGGATTGTGAGGAAATGTTATTATAGGGCTGATCCCTGTAACAGGCATGGGGAGCGTGAAGCACAGGTGAATGAGCAGGAAAAAACGAGTTTTACATTTTTAAGTACTGTTTAAAGTGATTTTGAAAAGGCTTTCTGTTTTTTTTTTTTTTTCAAGTGTACAGAAAGTTACAGTAAGGCATCAGTCTACCCAATTCTTGCAGAAAAACATTATATCCATAAAAGTATAAACAATGAACTGGTTAGATTTCTAAAGATCGGAAAAATATATTAGTATCAAAAAAACATAAATTGTCCTTGAGGGTATTATGCTAAGTAAATTAAGGCAAAGAATGACAAATAGCTTATGAATTCACTATGTGTGGAATATTAGATAACTGATTACATAGATATGGAGAACAGACTGGTGATTACTAAAGGCAGGGGGGTGGAGTGTAATAAGGTTGAAGTGGTTAAAAGATACCCACTTGGGGCCCTCCCTGGTGGCACAATGGGTTAGGATGCCGCACTGCAAGTGAGCCATAGCCACTTCAGTTTGAGTTCGATCCCTGGCCCTGGAAGTGATCCACATGATGTAGTAGACATCTCCTGACCCGCCCACTGCTCCCCTCAGCAGTGTACTTCATCGATCTGCCTGTTCTGCTCCCCACTCTGTCTCTAGTGAATTCTCTCACCACCCCTGTACCTCTGGTCTGTACCCCAGTTCTGTATGCATACATAAATCTTTTAAACAAAAAAAGATACAGACTTGTAGTTATAACTAAGTCATGGTGATCTCATGTACGTATGCTTACTATAGTGAAAATAGTGCATTGTATACTTCAAAGTTGCTACAAATGTAGCTTACAAGTTCTCATCACAAGATAAAAATCTGCAACTGTGTGATGATGGATGTTAACTATGATCACAATAAATTTAGTTATCAAGTTATGGCCTATACCTGAAGCTAAGGTTGATTCTCTCTACCGCCCCCCCCATACAGATACACATATACACGTGTTCATTCTCTCTTATTGTAAAGACAGAAATATTAGTCTCAGAGGTAATATTTTATTTCCTTGGCTATTTAAAAAATTTCTGAGTTAAACAGTGCTAGTAAAGGAAGCATTACAATAGGCCCTTCTAAATAAAGTCTTCTTTTCTGCTGTTTATTTAGTATTAAATATATAATAGCCTAAAATTAACACTGAAATGGGGGGAATAATCCTGCCATTTTGGGGGTGGAGGGGAGCATGAAAAATGTATCATTAGTCTACTCATAAACACATTGGAAAGATTCTGAGTCAAGAGAAAAGGAACACTGGAATGCTAGTGGTAGAAGAAGGGGCTAGGGAAAGGAGAGAGAAGAAAATCCCAATGATGAATGACATAATGGATAAAGATAAATTATCACTCATTACCTCCTGGGAGAAGCATCGGAACAGCACACATAACACTGCTGATGCAAAATTAACTTACATATAATTTATATGCAAAATTATAGCTCCTTTACCTAGTTGAAGAAATGTATTAGATAAAATGTTTACAGAATTCCTTAACTTACCCTCCAAAGGTAGTCTAATCCTATCAACTCCAAATCATCCATCATATAGGCCCTCCTTTTTGCTACTAATTTTCCTTCTCGACAGTTCACAGCTTTGAAGAATCGCTCAAAACATTTCATTCCATTTTCAGTTAATAGGGAAGGATCAAGCTGAAGAACATTACTTTCAAAGAAGTCCTTATTAATATCAGGATCCAAGTCTGGTTCATCTCCCATCAATTTGGAATACCACTTAAAACAGGCTTCACGATCACAAAGGTAAACTGCATTCTCTGCTAAACATTTCCATATTTGTTTTGCCTGAGGAGCACATAGCCAAAGTTGGCCATCCTTCAGTAAAAATCTTCCAAAAACAAAAAAAAATTAGCAGTTAGATAAACCTATGTAATTTTTATCTTGAAAGGCAATACAGCAGTATATAAATGAAGTGATTAATTTATGACAATTATATTTTAACTACAGGCAAAGATGTTCAGGCTTTCAAAAAGAAATTACTTTTCAGATTTTATCTGTTATTAAAAAATACTAGATATTCCTTCCTTCATTCATTCATTCAGCAAGCATATATCAGGAACTTTTTCTAAGTGTTGGAGATTCTGCTAGGTGATTGGACGTAAAACTGAATAAAAAAGATTTATTTCCTAACTTCAACATGCCATTCTGAAAGTATGTTTAATAGATTGAGTTTAAAATAAAAGACCTGGGCCTCCTGGGTGGCAGAGGAGTTAAGACTCAGTGCTATCAAGCTACCACCACTGTGGCCTGAGTTTGATTTCCCAATAGTGTATTTCGGCAGATCCTGCTTGCTCCCCACTGTGTCTCTGGTGAATGCTCTCACCCCCACACCTCTGGCCTACACTCCAGCATAAATAAGTCTTTAAAAACAAACAAACAAATATAAGAATCAGCATTGTCTAAATGGTGCCACTGGAGAATGAGGCATTATACTAAGTGATGTTCATAGATAATCAACTCATTTTTAAGAGTAAAAAATGCTTATATTTTAATACTTTCTGATGACCTATCGCTAGTTGCTGTCCACATTAAACAGGTTGCTTATCAATTATTCAATAATACTCTCTGGTGTCCTTTTTAGTTTTGTGATAGTTGGTCATTAAAATAAGAAAGGTAATTTTGTTAGTACCAGTCTCTTCCCCCAGCTACCTTTCTATTTATCTAGGCATTCATTCAATCTTCCTGTCTAACATATCTATGAATGGTAACACCTCATCTAACTATAATATATAATTTTCAGTTAACAAATTGTTGGCTCCATTCCCGTTGACAGAGTAAGGTACGAGTATTTAATTAATGTCAAGTAGGTCCCCTCTACATTTCAAAACATCTAAGGATCTCAATTTTAGGGTCTTAATTTCTTAAGACTGCTGAGCTTAAAAAAGGCCTATAACCACTAGTTCTACACCTAACCCTGACCTTTAATTTAGAGATCTGAAACTGAGGTTCAGGGTGACAAAAAAGTTCTTTTCAAAGTTTTTCTTCTTCAAAAGGCAACAGCAGAGAACATGAAAGTAAAAATACATTTGGAAGCCCAATATACAAAATAAGTCACTCCAGTTGTTGGGAGGAGGTAGAAAGGAGAAAGAGATAGAACTTTCTACTTCTTTTTTAGAAACCTTGAGGGAAGCTCCTCAGAAGCTCTAAGGTTACAAAGTTTAAGTTATTAAAAAAAAAAAAAATCACTTGGGTCTAATAGAGCAGTATTTTAGGGCAGATACATCCAAGTAGTACAAACACTATTACTTATTGGAATGTGTGACTTCAACAAGCTACCTTAAATCTGTTTTCTTATCAAATGTGATATACCACTACCTCTGCCACTGCTGAGGATTAAATTTTAAAGTGTTTAACACAGGACAAATAAACACTGGATAAAGTCAAGTTGCCTTTCCTCAACTGATTTGCTGTTTGTCTCTATGAGCAGGAACTGGAAAAGGCCTTCTTTCTCTAAACTTGAATAAAGCAAAAAATGCTTATAATTAATTTTCTGTACTAAGAATCTTAAGGAATAGATACAATAACAACAGCTCACTATTGCACTGAGGAAGCAGGTCCTTTAATCCATGTGGTTGAAAAATAAAACACATACACTTAAAGAGTTCACTTTAAACAAATGGCAAATTTCTTAAAATCTGATTACTAGTTTCTCCTCACAATTAAAACGATGTAAATCCCTCTCAGTATATGAAAGAAAAAAAAAATGCAACAGATTTCCTGAAGCACTTACGACCTCTAAGTACACTCAATGATCTCAACATGCTCTTTCACTACATGATATAATTTCTAAATTCACAAGAGACCTCTCCATCAATTTCAAATCTGTAAGCATTTAAAATCATTAAACACTAAATATCATGGAGAAAGTCACCCTTGGATTACTTTTAGCTTTTAAGGGAATAAACCTCTTTTCCTGACGATTCTATCAGACGGTTAACACAGTACTTCAAATTTCTAGCAGTCACTACTAGGAAAGAAGGTACCAGAACATTCTAACTAGTCTTCAAAATGCTGGCCCAATTTTTCCTGTGTGTTTATGGTAACATTAGGGTCAGTATGGCTCTCTGGGTTGTGTCAAAATATGAAAATATGCTGCTCTTTAAAAGCAAACCTCTTTACAGTATAAACAAATACAAAGAATGGAAATCTATATAAAAAGCTTAAAACATGCTGGTCTCTCCAAAAAAAAAAAAAAAAAAAAAAGGTAACTTAGCCAGTAGTTAAAAATATTTCACAGTGAACACAGAGAAATATCCTTTGACTTTTACGATTAATGATTCCCATGCAGAAAATTAAAAACCGACAAAGGGAAATATCAGCTAATAATGAGCTAGCTATACACCATCTGAACTGTGTCTGAAAACACCAACACTAATTGTTGAAAACAAACCTAAGGAAGTTAAGCCGTTCTTGGACTTCTTGAACATGACTATATCTACTTCCCAGCCTCACAGTTTGTGGGTCATAGTCTTCATGATCTGCAAATTAAGAAAAATCATGCATTATACACATGGATAACAACATCACTGTTCACTTTAACAAAAAGAAATTGTTAAAAAGTCAATTCTTTATCATCAAAAGTCAACCTATACATAATTACTGCTTTATATGCCTATGCATTCATTAATTTTCCCACAAAAATAAACTTTGATTTTATATAACAAAAAGAAACAACCGATTAAATGTGGTTATCAAAAATAATTTTCATCACACCACTTCTGCCCAGTCTTCATACTCAATGACACAATGTGACTTACAACTTAAAGCTAACCTGAGTGATCTGTGAATGTATAGCACCAAAATGTTTTCAACTTTCTGCTGTTACACTAAAAACTATCTTCATGTATAATAAAAACACTTTGTCATAAGCAGTCACAGAAATTCAAGAAAACCGACCCGTCTATCATGACTATGGGTAAAGGAGTTGGTCATAAGCTAGTAGGTGCAGCTTAAGTTGTATTCTGTGGTTGTATTTGGGGGGAAAATTGGTTTTTAAAAAATTCTACATCAAAATATTTTTCCAGATAAATTAATGTTAATGTCATTCCTACATAACAAACCCTCAACCTCCCCAAGTAATCTACTCAACAGGCACTTTATGCTTTTGGAGAGCAGGGGAAACCTGTACATATTCTAACTTTGCTCAGTTGCCAAAAATAGATCTAAACATGTATATATTTCCATAAAAGTCAATCTCATCAGGGTTCAAGACTTCAAGCACTACTTCTCAAGAAACTGGAAGGAATACTGATTATCTCTGGCCTATACCCCAATTCTTGTATGTGTAAATAAATAAATCGTAAAAAAGAAATGTTAGTCCTTAGAGAATAGAAAACATATGACCTATAATGAACACAAGTCATCCAACTTTATCTAGACACCAGGGAAAATAGTAAACAAAACTTAGTAAGTAAAAAGTCAATTTATTTCAGAGCTGGAAATTATCAGAAGTTATTTAATAAAACTTACACCAATAAAATTTAGTTTTAAAAATTATATTCCAGGGCTCTCCCTGGTACCATATTATGAGGCTCCCTGAAGCCATTGCAGCACAAGTTCAATCCCCAGCCAGGGAGCTGACCAACATGGCATGGCAGACCTCCTCTGACCTGCCAACTGCTACCCTCGGCAATGTACTTTGTCAATCTGCTGTTCTGCTCCCCACTATGTCTCTGGTGAATCCTCTCATCCACCACACCTCTGGCCTATACCCCAGTGAGCATAAATAAATAAATCTTAAAAAAAAAAAAATTACATTCCCATTGTATTTAAATATCTACAACCGATGAGTATTAATTTGAAGAGAAGGAAAAAGTATCAAAAGTTAGGAGGAACCAAAATTACAGTGCCCATAAATTCAGGTGAACATATCAATAGTAATAAACATATCATAGAACAAACATACGATGTGCTGGGCATTATAATAGCACAAGTAACTTGCCCAATGTCATATAATGTGTTTGAATCTAGGGGCAATCTACACAGATCCACATCTTTACTTTGTTAAGATACAAACCAGTGAGGGGAAATTAAAGACTGAAATATTTCTTGTGATCATGAAATTGAAATAAGGAAGCAATTCATAGAATTTGACTAAATTGAAACAAAAGCAAGCCTTACTGAACTAGAACTATGTAGGCACAATCTCTTGACTACTTAGTAGGGTTCCAACCTATGACAGTGAAATAAATTAAACACCAAACATAGGCTAAGAAAATAAACATCAGCAGTGAAGCACGTATGGTTTACACAGTCCCATTTTGGGAGGAAGGACTGAACTGGCAATCTGTGAGGGCTTTGTAGTAGTAAGTTGAGTTCACACCAAAGAATTTGAGTTATGTTAAACCAAGTTCAAACCTCTTGTGTGTGTCTAAGATTTTGGTTGTATTTGGTACGGAACACAAATGACATGGTTGCATACTTATATTGCCCTGTTTGCCCACCCTGTTACTTAGATAGAACTCTGGACTAAAGGATAAAAGATCATTAATGGGTGCCTATTAAATGACTGGTGTTTCTGTACCCAGTTCTACAGTTTACAGCTTAGGAGAAGCTAGCCCAGAGGGGGTAAGCGGAAGAGCTCAAAGTCAATAGACTCTGTAGGGATATCTTTAGAACTGCTTGATTTTTAAATTATGAGTACATTCGGGAAAAAATCTGGTGATTTTGGGCTCTCCCTGGTAGCACAACTGGTTAAAGCACCGTATTATGAAGCTTTCCGAAGCCACTGCAGCACAAGTTCAATCCCCTGCCAGGGAGCTGACACATGTGGCATGGCAGGCCTCTCCTGACACCCCCCTACATTGCTCCCCTCAGCAGTGTAGATCTGCGTGTTCTGCTCCCCACTGTTTCAGGTGAATCTTCTCACCCACACCTCTGGCCTGTATCCCAGTTTGGTAAGCATAAATAAATAAATCTGGTGATTTTTAAGAACCATGAATGTAGTCACAATTCCAAAAGTCTACTCTTCATCTAATACTCTAACAAATATTAAAAATAGCTTCAATTTATGGCCCTCCCTGGTGGCGCCGCGGGTTAAAGCGCAGCACTGAGAAGCTAAAACCACTTCTGTATGAGTTCGATTCCCGCCTGTCCCGGAGGTCTCCTGACCCGCCCGCTGCTCCCCTCAGCAGTGTATTTCGTCGATCTGCCTGTTCTGCTCCCCACTCTGTCTCTGGTGAAGCCTCTCACCGCCCCTGAGTCTCTGGCCTGTACCCCAGCTCTGTATGCACAAATAAATAAATCTTTAAAAAAAAAAAAAAAAACTTCAGTTTAATATATACTATGGGTTTCTGCAGACTGTAACATGTTAAACAAGGAATATGTTCAATAATCACTAAGTTCAATTTTATCTTTAACACTAAGTAATACAAATTCTTTTTTGTCTGTAGCTGTAGGAACAAACTTGAGCCTACAAGATAATATGGCTTTTGGGATGTGGAGGGATTATGAATTTGGCAAAAGACAGCAGAGTTATGTACTACGAACCCATCTGTACTCTAACACATGCTGAGACACAATTGCCAGAGGGCAAAAGAGCCATTAGTAGAGCTCCACATATGCAGGCACTTAAAAACTGGCTGTTGAAGACACAGGAAACTTTGTTTAAATAATTTTGCACTATGAAAACCAATATAAACATCTGTACTTATAGCTTCCCATCTCTAGTCTTGTGATTTTTTAATTCATCAAGTCAGAAGCACTTAATGAAACATGAACTTAGATTATTAAAAAAAAAAACTATAATGTAGTTGTAACTACATCAACAGACAAAAAAATTAACTTCAAAAGATAAAGGTGATGGTGGCAAAAAACAAAGATTGAAAATGAGTCGAGTACATACCCAAGAATGTAACAATCAACTGTAGAACAGGTAGGCAGAGCTCCCAGGCAGAAGAAAAAGAAATCAATATAACAAGGAGAGTGGGGAAAGCAAACACTAAGTAAAAAAGTCGTGAAATGTTGGCCTGGAGTTTTGGGCGCAAAAGAGTTGAGAGTAAATCTGAAGTCCATAAAGGAACACAATTTATAAAACCCATTATCTTGCAACTTTTAAAAATACATTTGCTGTCATTTCTAAGGTAATTAGTTAAAAAAAAAAAACAACAAAAAATGCTAGAAGAGTTGCTTTTATTTTTCATAATTCTGCTAGCTTACCTCTAGCATACAGTCTCATGCTTTCCATGTAAGTTGCAAGGTTTTCGGCTACCAAAGTTACTAGGGCATGATTGTGCTGAAGTTGATTGATTAAGTCATGGCGGTAAAATACATGGGGACTTCGCTGAGTTTGACTGAAACGAGAAGAACTTAACAATATAATTAGGAAATTAAACTCTGTTATGATCAAAAGTGCTCAAAAACAATCTAAACCCATAGCACTAAATTAAAATTTTAAAATAATTTTCTTCATAATAGAATTCAACTTTTGGACATTTACTTCCTTTAATGACAATATCAAGCAAGCTCAAAGATAATCATCACTAGCTCAAAAAGTAATAGTAGTCCCCACTCACTTTTCACCACAGGTAAGAGGACCATTATGGAAGATATTAATTCCATTTTTCTTATTTTACATAAACATGTGCATTATTCTTCAATTTTACACCATATGGGTTTACTCTAGTAAATGATTTCTACTATTATATTTTAGTAGTAGTACCAAAATACTAAGGTTTACATGATCACTTCTAGAATTGTAAGAGAAACATTCCTTTCAAGATAAGCAGCACATATTAACTTGAAATTATAATAAAAAAAATCCAATATTTAGTAGCCACAGACCTGGAACATTAGGTTTATAGCCAACTTTGCCCATAGGTATCACCAGAAAGACTAATTTAGTTCCTTTTCAACCTATTGTGCCACCTTTATTGAAACCTATAAACTAGAGTAACCGTTACTATTCTAGTGGAGATGAAATTACTATCACTTGGGAGAATATGTAAAGTTACGTCTTTTCTGCAACCGACAACTGAATTCATTTGATAAAGGCCAAAAGGCATTAAATGTCAAACAAACTGTCCTCTCAAAAATTTTTACTGTTTACAAGTTGTATTTTTCTTCACCATTTACTTCTATAGCCTTTTCAATCTCATATTTTTCCAGATAAGAGGTAAAAGAGACAGAAGTTCAACTGCTAATAATGAAAATATATCGGGCCTTTTCTACTTGGTGTAGGCATAACCATAATAATCTAAACTTTAAAACTTTGCAATCATTTGATTTTACACATAATAAAAAATATACATTCTAGAAAATAGATATATATTCTAGATAAGAGAATCTTTAGCACTCAGGAATCCTGACTCCATGGTGGAAATTCTTTATAGTACCCCCCAGCTGTCTTTCTGTCTACATTGTTCATCCTTTATATATTATCAGTTCCAATTCTTTCCGCCCACCCCCCATCAGTTCCAATTCTTATAGCCAGAAAACACAAGGGCAAATTATTTCAGAAACTAGAATTTGGCAAAAATTTTAAAGCTGTATCTCATCATTTACAACCATTAAACACTATCAGTATAATCTTGAAAACGATATTTTAAAATAAATAGACAATAGGTCTATTTTCCTTTGAAAACAATGTATTATGACATTTCAAAGTTAGGAAAACATTAAATATTTCAAAATGAACCAACTAATGAAGCAGCAATTCTATAAGAAATATATAATAGTGATAAAAGGTAGATATTGGTTAAGGACGAAAAACTAAAATTAATACAGTATTTGCCATCCGATTATCTGGTATAGTCACTGGATGTAAGAAAACTCTAAATCAAGAATCTAAAGACAATATTACCATCTTGATGATGACACATTTCTTTCTGACTTCCTACCTCATCAATAATATCAAGGAGGTGGATATAACAAAGGAAACTTTCTTTCAAATTAAACCCTTCTCTTACATCCTGTCACTCCAATTTTTTTTGTAATATGCTGATATGCTATTTCTTTTAACAAAATACATTAATAAATGCTGAAGTTTTCTGTTAAAAGCCTTACCTCAAATTTTGAGGTGCTTCACCAAACAAACTACAAATTTCTCTAATTTGTTTCAGAGCAGGAATTACCCATTTGTCATTTGTGCGCAGTTCTTCTATAAAGTGATCTATCCACTGGATCTTCTGTGTGTCACGGTCCTTAAACAATGTTTTATATAAGTCAATAATTAGGAGATTTCTACCTTCAAATTGTTTTTCAAGATTACAAAATAGAACTTTGCTTATATGATTACATCACAAACATTTAGGTGTAACTGCAATAAAGAGTTTAATTAAAAAAAAAAAGCTTTTAAGAACCCTCTTATATTGCTGGTGGGAATGCAAATTGGTCCAACCACTATAGAAAGCTGAGTGGAGGACTATCAAATTATTAAAAATGGATCTACCATATGATATGACCCAGTAATTCCATTTCTAGGAGTCTACCCAAAGAACACAAAAACATTAATTCAAAAGGAAACGTGCACTTGTATATTCATTGCAGCAACATTTACAACACGTGATACATGGAAGCAACTTAATGCTCAAAAGAGATACCTGGATCAAGAAGATGCAGTATATGTACACAATGGAATGCTACTCAGTAATCAAAAAAAGATAAACTCATGCTACTTGCACTAATATGGATGTGACAGTTCACAGGTGATGTGGTGTGGGATAGCCATGGGTAGTACATTAAGGAAGACATCAAATACTATACAAAAATGAACAATTGAGAGAATGTGAAAATTAATAAAAAATGGCAAAAAATAAAAAACCCTGCTTTTAGTATGTTCTTACTTCATAATTATTACCAAAACTCCAAAAAGTCAAACACTTACATAAGTAGACAGTGACAGAAGCAGTTAAAAAGTAAGGATGCTATACAAACTCAACACCACTTCAAATATATTTTTTTTCTGTATATTTTATTAACCGCCCCCCCCTAAAATCAACAGAAGTCAAAACTGCAAGTTTTTGTACCTAATACATTTTTAACCTCAAGCAATTCCCTATGTCTATTTTAAAGGAATAAATTTTAGCTCAAAAGTTCTTAGTACTATTTGATAAAGTGAATGAATTTGTTGAACTGTGACAATTACAGTCAAAAACTGATTTAACACCTGAGTCAGATAAAGATAAACCTATTTGATCTTATTTTTCTTGGTTGTTACCTAAGTTTCAGTGTGTGGGTAGGAGATAGCTTTAACTAGTGGGCAATTGCACAATGATATTTATTTTCCCATACATTAAAAGAGACTTGTGTTGCAAAAGTTAGAATGCAGGGAAGCTGTGTGATTCAGGCATACTTAAGGCACCAAATGTTTTACTGTGTAGAAAATTCTATTAATTTTTGTTAACTTCTCTATAAGGAAACAAACCCTACCTAATTTCTCTCATCTCTAATGCCATAATTGGCTATAACATTTCATGAAATATGTAAGACTGGTATCACAGTGCTATGCATTTGATACCAGTATATAATCGATTTCTTTTATATTGCATTTCACAAAGATTGAAATGCTTTGCAGATACACAAAATGTACACTTTGAGAGCTAAGAAGAGTAAGCATATATATTAGTAGTCAATTTTTGATAAGCTCTTAAACATTAAGTGTCAGGATAACCTGAACCATCTTGTAATTAAACCATCTTAAATAAGATAGAAGGTTCAAGAAAACATGAACACCAGTAAGCCCTTACCTGGGAGCAACTATAATCTAGTATTTTTATGTGGGCACTGAGTGCCAGATCCATGATGTCTACAGGCACATCATCACTGTGGGCCAGATTCCAAAGGAGGTTCAACACTTTGTGCGCCATCACTCCATCCTTATCATCTTCCGCAAGACGACGTATCAGCTCAAGTAGCTTTTCACGTTGCTTTTTACTTGCATTTGTCCAACTAGCCTAGAAAAAGCATTTTAAATAACATGAAAACAACATTTACTTGTCATTGCTCAAACTAAGTCACTGAATTAACCAACTTCATCAGAAACAACACAGCACACAATTATTCAAGAGATATCAAAAAGAAATAACAGTACTTATGGGGCAGACAACATGACACACACAAAAATCCTCAACCTCAGTACTAAAATTTTGGGATGAAAATGTTTTTGCATAGGACTGTTCTGTGCACTATAGGATACTTAGAAGCATTCCTGCCTCTTACCCAATAGAAGTCTGTAGCTTATCTCCTGTTTTGACAACATGAAATGTCTCCAAAAGCTGGGAATATTCCTCCCAACCCCCAAGGGGCTGACAACAACTGCCTCAGATTTAGTCTATTTGTGATTTTAAAATTGGATTAAAAGATGGGAAAGACAACTTAATATACAAAGATTTCCAAAATGAATGGGGTAAAAAAAAAAACTTAGAGCAATAGATATAATTTGAAAACAAAACTGTAACAAAGTCTGTTAGCAAGAATAATTTATAGCTTACACAGAAATGACACACTGCTATTTCAATTTAAAATATAGACTACTCATCTAAAAACTCTAAAATAGGAAATAATAAAATCAACCTAATAGCAAGCAATGTGAGAATGATTAAAGAATAAAGATCTACAAACACTTATGTGGTGTGATGATTATGGGATGTCTTAGAGACAACAGGAGTGCATATTTCTAATTCCTCCTTGGAAATTATGAAAGGAATATGGAAATGACTAAGGATGTTAAGACGCTGAAGATTATAATGCAATTAATTAGGAACATCAGGTTAGGATTGTAATAAGACAACCAGGCAATATTTGCCTCCCAAGAGAAGAGCATACATTATCACCTATGATGCATTCTAATTGAAGAGGAGGAAAACAAACAAATAAATCATACTGGTGCTCTATATACTGAAGCAACAAAGAATCCAGTTTCTCCAACAAATTGTAAGGACAGGAAAAGGGGGATACTATAGATTCATGTGACATAAGATACATGTGAGCCCTCTCTGGTGGCACAACAGGTTAAAGCACAGCACTATGAAGTTATCCACAGCCCTGAAGCAAGAGTTCGATCCCTGGTCAGGGAGGTGACCCACATGGTGCAGCAGACCTCTCCTGAACTGACCCCTGCTCCCCTTGGCAGTATATTTCAGTCCATCTGCCTGTTCTGCTCCACATACTGTCTCTGGAGAGTACTATCACTCCCCCCCCCTTGCATCTCTGTCCTGTACTCCAGTTCTCGGATGCATAAATAAATCTTAAAAAAAAAGAAAGAAAACACAACAAACTACGAAGTGTGGTTCTGATGGCTCTGATTTCAACAAAATTAAAAAATAACGTAATCTGAAATAATTGGAATTTTTACTATTTGAAGTAAAGGAACTGTTACTTAGGGTCTGATAATGAGGCTATGACTTTTTTCTCATATTCATCTTTTTAAGGAATATTTACAATAAATAGAATTTGTTCTTGAGCAACTTGGAGGTACCATTCCCATGCAGACAACAATCTGAATGTAATTCAAATTCTGGCTCTACATACAGATTCTGTATAGCAAATTGGCTGAATCCCTGAATGAAAATCCACGTAAGTAGACTAACAGTACAAACCTTCGTTGTTCAAAGGTCAACTGCACATATGAAAGGGGGAAGTCAAACAAGATTATTAGTATTATTTGGTCTCTCTACAATGTAGTTTCAAGTTTTCTTTATATGCATATATACTTATTTATTGTGTGTACAGTATTAACCTTTAAAAGAAGATTTATTCGTCCAAAGTAACAAGGTAAAATAACAACTGTGAACTATGAGAATCTGTAACCTTTTAACTGATTAATATGAAAAGACGTTGTAAAACCCCATGAGTTACAAAGAAACAAAAACCAATACCCCAACGAGGTCACAATTTATACACAAGCTGACTCAAAAATCCAGAATTCTAATAAAAACAAGTGGTAGAAAGGAAGTGAGAAACTCTTGATGGTACTGTTAACTGGCATAAACATTTTGAAGAAGACTTAACTTGTACTCAAACATTTAAAATCAGATGAAGCAAGTAACATTAAAAAAGTCTAATAAACTTGCAATCATTTGGTTATAGTCTATAAAAGAACACCATAATGACCTGGATTTCATGTTTCTTTGAATCACTTTTGGTAGAAAGTTAAGACACTCCCTAAGAAACGCTACATGTATGAACATTTTCAAATACGCTTGTTACCAAATAACAAGTGCTCAAAAACCATCAAGTACAAAGGGAAACAAAGGATGGTTAGATAACGAATTTTAATATTTAAATTATTCTATTTTGACCATCCTTAGAAGAGAACAACAAATGCCCTTTTTCTTTCTCTCATCAACAACATCACTGGTCATGGAACAGCATTTAAGAAGTCATCTCCATATTAATTATTAATGGAAATTAACCTTAAGAGTCCCTATTATAACAAACTATTATTTCCTAAACTGCCTCTGAGGTACTTCAATGGACTGAAAGGGAAAAAAATGTTGTATGTATAGAGTGAAAAAAAAAAAAAAGTTACTCAAAGCTTTGTTATTCTCAACTGAAATTTTCTGCAACAAAGTGACTTACAACTTTAATGTGCTTTAAAATTCATCTGAATTTTGGAGTAGAAGTCATAATTTTTGCATAGAAGTCAGAAGCTAAAATTTTGCATGTTGTGATGTACAACATGAAGAAATGCCCAAATACATTATTACAGTACATAATGAAGAAAATAACTGTTGTAACTATTACTTAAGTTGAAAATATCACATGGTGAGCAGCACTTCAGAAAACAGTTGGGCCTATTTCTGAAGATTATGCTAATGCAATTCTATGTAACATTTTTTCCTATTACTAATGGTTATGCTACAATTGTTGAAAATGTTTCCTGGGGTCCTCCCTGGTGGCACAATGGGTTAGGATGCAGCACTGCAAGTTCGATCCCTGCCCCTGGAGGTAACCTACATGGTGTAGCAGACCTCCCCTGTCTTGCTCACTGTTCCCCTCAGCAGTGTACTTTGTAGATCTGTCTATTGTGATCCCCACTCTCTCTGGTGAATCCTCTCACTGCCCCTGCACGTCTGGCCTGTACTCTAGTTCTGTATGCATAAATAAATACTAAAAAAAAAAAGTTTCTTTAAATATATTCAGAAGTCCATTGATGATTCATGAGAATCTTACCCTTTTCTAGAAATAGCTGTTTTACAAAATGGTTGTAGCAACTCATATGTCCACTTATAGTCAGTACAGTCATTATTTCATTTTTTCAGTAAGATTTACTTCAGATATAATGCCAGTTAACAGAAACATACCTTGTAAGCAATGACATATAGTTTTATGTACTTTATATAAAAATCCACCCATTTATTTGGCTTTTATAAACTCAATGCCAGCAATTGGAGAGATATCACTGTGCCTCAGTAATAATGATGTCATGTACATAGATGATTGTAGGGGCTCATAGGCTACCTTATGGATTATATTTCCATTTTGCCCAAGTAGTAACACCCCAGGATACCAAGGTATTCGCAACCCCTTACTATGAACACATTTTTTTTTTAAATATAATAGCTTATTTTTACATCACTTTGTGCATTTTCCCATCTCAGTTGTAATCCCCGTGGGCTTCCCATATGAACACTTATTTTAATTGGAATCTTATTCATCTTGCATGTGGCCTACAGTTTATTTGACTCTAGAATAAAAATAAAACAAGAACAATTGGGGTAAGAAACTCAAAAGTCACAACATGAATTCTGGAAGGGGAAAATCCCCTTATTTATAAAAATGGACATCAAGATTTTATTGTGAAAGAATTGCAAATTCCTTCAAACAAAAAGTTTGTTTAATAATTTTTATTTAACTTATACTTGCTAAGAGGAACTAACATATGTAATGAATTAATGCCATTAAAGATGAAATGGCAATACTTTACAGGAATCTATTACCTTAAAGCAATCAAACAGATGGTCAAGTTGTTCAGGAGAAAAATCCCACGCCAACTTTGCCAGTAGATCATGTACATTCTTCACAATGGCTTCATGTTTCCCTGCCTATTGAAAAACCAAACAAAGACAAAGACATCATAGCATACTGGAATTTGAATAGCAGATAAGTAGTGAATACTGCCTGATGACAACAATGAAGTATTTTCATTTCCTTCATCTTTTAAGTCACATAAAAGTCGACAAGTAAATTTGAGGTACATGGTTACTGAATACTTTGGTAATCCATGTAACACCTTATTACAGTTTATTTTCCTGATTTTTAGACTTACAAAAAAAGGGGGGCGGGTGCCCAATGGGCTAAAGCACAGTACTATCAAGCTATCTGCAGCCACTGCAGCATAAGTTTGGTCCCTAGCGAGGGAGGTGACCCACATAGTGCAGCAGACCTCTCCTGACCTGCCTGCAAGCCCCCTCACCCCCCACAGCAGTGTATTTCGGTGAGTACTCCTGTCCTGCTCCCCACTCTGGAGTCTGGCGAATCCTCTTGCTCCCCTACCTTTGGTCTGTATCCCATAAATAAATCTTAAGAAAAAAAAGGGAGGGGCGCTACACATTCTACAACAAAATTTCCATATGATCCATGAACATAACTTGCTAATAAGATAATCAAAGCAATCCTTATAGGTTTCAACTCAGAAATGAAAAAAACTTTTATCCTGTGAAAGCTATAAATACTTTGGATTATTACAGATATCTATAAATAATCTCATGGTTAAATAATCTAATGAACCTACGTACACTGAGGATTTCTTTATTGATTTTATAAAGAAAAACATAACAGGTGTTGAAATCTTTCAGTAGACAGTCCTTATTACTTTACAGTATACTTGTTACTGAAAATTTACCAACTTGAGGAAATGCAACTTAAAAGCACAATGACATGCCATCTAACTCCAGTGAGAATGGCTTATAAAACAAAACACCACAGAAACAAATGTTGTCAAGGGTGTGAAGAAAAAGAACCCATGTACGCCACTGCCGGTGGGAATGCAGACTGGCCCAGTCCCTATGGAAAACAGTATGGAAGTTTCTCAGAAAGTATTATAAATAGATCTACCAAATAATGCAGCAACTCTATTTGTAAGTATTTACCTGAAGAATACTACATCACTAATTTGAAAGGTATTTGCAAGTCTATGTTTGATACAGCACTATTTACAATAGCCAAGTTATATAAACAACCTAAATGTGCATCAAAAGAGCAGTGGATTAAAAAGATGTGTTATATATACGCAGTGGAATACTGTTCAGCTTAAAAAAAAAAAAAAAGTTGATTACTAGCCATTTGTGCTAACATGGATGGGAATTGGTAGGGATTTTGCTAAGTGAAATAAACCAGAAGGATAAAGACAAATACAGGATAATTTCACGTATATGTGTCCTACAGAGAAAAAGGGGAGAAAAAGAAACACAAAGGAAGCAACAAAAAGAAACCAAATTATGACTGTAGAATTATGGCTATTAAAAGGGGAGGGAGAGTAGGAGTGGGAACAAAGAAAGGATTGATCCCATTGGGAGGGTAGGGTGGCTGGGTAACACATTCGAGTGTGAACCTATTCTCCTAAATCAAGTACAGTGTTGTACATCAAAGAAAATCACAAACAAAAAAATGCCCATCTTTCCCAAATGATAGAACTACTAAAAAAAAATATCAGTGGTTATTTCAAAAAGACTGGTATTTCATAATGACTAGTTTATTTCTTTGGTTTTTAGTATCTTACTTTTACAAACTGAAATAGTCACATCTTAAATCCTTTACCTGTGCTGCCCAGATATTGTCAAGATCTTGCAAGGTCAGAGCTTTTTCTTTGATGACAAAACGAAGGATCTTCTCTAGTTTCTCTACATACTGTGGTTGATGAAGGCTATCTCTCAGGACGATGGATAAAATATTGTTTTGCTGTATCCATTCCTAAATATAATTCAAACACTTGTTTCAAAGCAGAAATTAAGAGCTTTTAAAAACACATACATAATAAAGTATTTTTCACAAAGTTAAACAATACTTCAGTTCAAGCAAAATATAAAATACTAATATATTCTTACGAAAATAAGAATTTCAGAGAATTCAATTTTGAATATATAGAAATAGCTATGAATAACAATGAAATCATAAATAAAACTGCTCCAACATTTACTCAAATATTAGTATTTAAGTATAGCAATCTTGATGAGTTTCTCATTAACATATCAATGAACTACAATAATCACACTGCAAACAGTCATAAATCAAACACCTCCCAATTTTAAGATCTTTATTAAAATGTAAATATTACTAACTTTTGGTAGTATTATTCTAATTTTTGCTTTTGACCCATTCTTTCTCATGGAAGAATAATCAACAAACTTACTGCCATACGTTCTGCTGTGAGCCATTCTTCCTCCTCAGGGTTACCATGACGATGGGTATAGTATGATACACTAGATATCACTTTATTAACTTCATTCAGTGCATTCATCTTTCCATTGAAAGAAGAAATCTGTAATAATCTGTGAGAGAAATTCAGTATTATGCCTAATTTTAAACATTCACAGAAAGAGTTTCTTAAAGAGGCAAATATCTTACCTAAGTATCATTTTTAACCTAAATATTTCTAAATTTTTTACAGTTTCTTCTTGTCCTGGAACCCTTGAAGCTAAATTCTTCAAAGACTTAATAATCATCGAAAGGGCATCATTTTTGGCTTCATTTTTTGCTTCTTTTTTCAGTTCTTCATCAGTTAAATTTTCTAAAAACTGGGGAACCATTTCTATCACTGGAAGAAAATACCTCTTCACCGTGTGGAGAGTAAGAAACTCATAGCACTGTCCAAATGGTCTGAAATAAAACAAAAACCCTTCAATAATTTCCTGCTATCAAGAAGTGAACCCAGATTATGCAACTGAAACAAACAAAACAATCCAAGTTACCACTTAGAATTAAACCTCCAATTTTTATCAACCAAAAAAATAACAAAATCAATATCCATTTTAAAGCATAACTTACTTAATAAGGGCTGCTATGATTTGAACATTTAATGCTGTTCCACTAATAAAACGATCATGCAAAATCTGGAATCCATTTAATGTGCCAAATTTGTTGAGAAGATCCACCAGCCATCCCTGTAACATAGTTAATTAACAGATGAATTCATTTCTTGATTAAAACTTACTTTAAATAGGAAACAGTAAAATTATGACAAACCACATTTTAGAAAACAAAGTACTGCACCATCTCCATAGCAATCTTACCTGTGAGATAAAGAAGTAGCAATACAAATAACTAGATAATCACTACCAATACAGCTGAACAGAAATCAGAAGAAGCTGTGTTTCTATTAGAGATCCCCATCATGAGAATACCTTACTATTGAAAAAACACTTCAAAATACATTAAAAAAAATACATTAAAAAAATACATTAGGTGGCCCTCCCTGGTGGTGCAGCGGGTTAAAGCACTACACTAAGAAGCTTAAGCGACTTCTGCCATGAGTTTGATTCCCGCCTGCCCCAGAGGAGATCCACATGGTATGGAAGACCTCTCCTGACCCGCCCACTGCTCCCCCTGGCAGTGTACTTCGTCGATCTGCCTGTTCTGTACCCCACTCTGTCTCTGGTGAATCCTCTCACCCTCCACATCTCTGGCCTGTACCCAAGTTCTGTATGAATAAATAAATCTTTTTTAAAAAATACATTAAATTCAAATACATTTTAAAAAATTGGGGGTGGAGGAAAGAAAGATGCTTAAAAAAAAAAACATTTGGTAACCTAGTATACCTCGAATTCATTTTTTACAATAGATACAAATAACTAAATATTCTCTATAAATACAGTAATTTTAAGGCTTGAGAGTGAGTTACCAATTAAAAACTAATTCCTGGTATTAATTTCTGTTATGTCCTAACTACAACATTATGGTGAATACTTGTGCAGAGCCATGCAAATGCAACCAGTTCTCACCTTAAAGGTATCATGATAAGGATAGTAGAGATTACTTAAAACTATTCCCTAAAGGAGAGCGATTAACTCAAAATACTGTGTAGCAGGAATAGGCAATGGTTTGTGTAGTTAAAGTCATGCCTATATGTCAGAACTTAAAATGAATTGAAGTTATTTAGCTGGAAGGATCAAATGTATTTAAATATTAATGTACTCGAAGTCTTTTTTACACCTTATTTCCTTCTAAAAGGCTACAGTTTAGAAGCCATCAAGGAAAAAATGAGGGGGGTTGGGGGGGTGGATTTCTCTAAGCCTTAAGCAAATGTAACTTCTACAGTTATTTAAAAATAAAAAAAACATGTCACAGACAATGGAAAAATATCAAGTAAAATGTAACTATCTTAAGAGACATCATGCTATGGGTAACTAGTGTAAGAATCTAAATTAACTACATTTGAATAAATCAACTACTATATGAATCCACTGTAATATTCTCCTTCCTTTTTGTTTGGTCTGATAAAGTTAATTCAAAATAACTGATAACTGGAACACTATATTCACCTGGCCCCTTCTGCCTTTCAAGAAGATGTAGGCAAGTTTGTATTTATCATATTTTTTATATGGCCAATAAGTGGAATGAGACTATTAGAGGCTAATGCATTGAAGTTACACTAAATATATTTAAACATTGTCCATGTTAACTGGAAGGGACTATGTCAAAAGGAAAGAGCAATATTGGATAGTTTACTAATAAGTGGAATATATGGAAATCAAACAAAGGATCAGGGAAAAGACAAAACTAGCATGCTGGTGTATGATACAGCAGGGGAGGAGGAGGGAGAAGAGTTAACATGGCGAAGGGATGAGCACAAGGGACTACAGAGATGGTTTCATGGGTGCTGTGGTGGTGGGAGAACTAGGACAGCACCTGAGAGGAGAACTCAACTGTACAAAACAGTGATGTAAGAAAATAAAAGTAAATTAAAAAAAAAAATTGTCCATGTGAAAAAGTAAAGAATTAGGCTAAAGCTAACCTTCCCATGTTTGCAGTTGCAATTTACATTTAAGCAATTATGAATACTCGGTAATACTCAAGAACTATATGTCTTCAACAGAAGTCATCATAAATCAAGTTGTTCCCTGTAAGTCTTACAGATTGATGTTAAAGAAAATAAGATATACATATCTTGGAGGTTTCAATTATTTAGATATGAATTTGATTTATGCAAGCAAAAATAAGTTGTTAAGTGGCAACAATATGAATACTAGAAAATTTATGCTATAAATTTCAACATATTTAAATTTTAGCTTTTAAAAGAATAAACCAAGTGTTCATTATGGGTATATGTTCAAATTTTTCTGGCTGATCTACCTTTTTTATAAGGGCTACACTATTATAACTGTCTCTCAGGCCCTCCCTGGTGGTGCAGCGGGTTAGAACACGGCACTGAGAGCAGGCCGCAACCGCTTCAGTACAAGTTTGATCCTTGGCCCCAGAGGTGATCCACATGGCGTGCCAGACCGCTCCTAACCCACCCCTCAGCAGTGTACTTCGTCAGTCTGCCTGTTCTGCTCCCTACTCTGTCTCTGGTGAATCCTTTCACTTCCCCTGCACCTCTGGCCTGTACCCCAGTTCTGTGTGCAGAAATAAATAAATCTCTCAAAATTCTAAATTTTAAAACCTGTATTGTTACTATTTACTACTTACTAGTTGTGAAAAGTGTATTTTAAGGATATATTCTTAAAAGTGTATACTCTTTACACTGGTTTAGAAAATCTACACTGGAAAACTTTTGTACTTATATATAAAATATATACATTTAGTTATCTAAATCCAATTTTACCATATTTCGTTTATAATTTTTGCAATTTTACTTTTATAATTTATTAGGTATTTATAGGATATACTAGACTTTGAAGTCGAAACCTTAGAACGTCTAAAATGAATATGACTGTTCATTTTAGAACGTCTAAAATGAATATGACTTTGTTCACAAGCGTCTCCTAATTCACCCTTATTTAAAAGGAAAAAACAGTTTGTTTCACACTAAATCAAATTATGACTATTTCTCAAGAGGCTAAGCAGAAGACAATGAGGACTAACTATACATGGAGAAAGCTTTAAAAAAAAAATACTTAGTTAATTATACTTCATTAGAGCTTTTAAAAAAAAAAAAACTGCAACAGAAAATCCCCTTAAGAATAATATGAAATTACTCTTCCCCATGTTGCCAGGACATCATCTAAAGTCATGCAGTAGAGCAAAACAATTTGAAAATAAACCAACACACTTTTGGTGATCGAGGGTCCGGAGAACGAGCAAAGAGTTCATCTTCAGGCAACTGAACACTTGAAGAAACAGATTCACATGGACGTGTACCATTGTAGATATGGAATTTGCAATGAGGATTTAAGGCCATGGATAGAAGTTCTAGAAGTGGAAACCAGTCTTGGGACAACTTGGCCACACA
Organism: Condylura cristata; assembly: GCF_000260355.1. Taxonomy (NCBI): domain Eukaryota; kingdom Metazoa; phylum Chordata; class Mammalia; order Eulipotyphla; family Talpidae; genus Condylura; species Condylura cristata. The sequence goes on along the minus strand of NW_004567128.1, from coordinate 22,789,557 downwards.
TAGCTCCACCAGGCGATGAGTATTGTTGATAATACACCTCTATTATATAAGTGGGGGAAAGGTGAATTTTAAGATAAAAATATTGCAACTCTAAATAGAAATATTTTCTTATTAATTATATCAATAATTAATTACATTTCATAATATTGATCATTTAAATTATGTTTAATCTCACTAAAACTGTGATCAAACTGACATTAAAAAAGACAATCAGCATTTACTTATGAAATAACTTCTTTTAAAAATCATTTGCAATGGCTTACAAAATAATGTAGGTTCTGCTCTATATACATAGACAAGATGCAAACTCCCATTGTTTTCTCTTTGGCATGTACATACTAGAGGCAGCAATTCTAAAATTTGAATAATGTATCAATTATTCACATGAAGTTTACAATTGTTATCAACGCCTCAATGCATAAGTCTGACACATTTCCATTTCTAGACTTACAGTTTTACTTGCTGAATCAGAACATGTTGGAAATTTTATACTATAATTACATTTGGAAAATGGTTCACGGCAAGCAAAAGTAATCTCTTCACAATCTATTACCATTTTCATAATATGAACTAGAAACTGAGACTTGGAATAATGTTAAAATTTTGTCAATTTAGTATGTATATTTTCTGCTTTCCAGATCTCTGGAATATGACCGCATGTTAAAACCAAAGTATAATATATATTCCTAGATATATAGAATATATATCTAGAAGATTTGTTTGCTTCTACTAGGCATTTGAAGTTGGCGCCAACCTGAGACCACTTTAAATTTCTCCATCTGAGATTTTTTGGGTATCCACAACTATAATTTGAATTCAGACTAAAAAACTGCATACTGGCTTTTATTTTAAATTTTCCGTAAATTTAATTTCTCTCTCTTATCAGATGCCAAGACATGCAAATTTCTTTGCTGTCTCTTTCTGTGTCATAACTTTATTTATCTGTATTAACATTGGGTGTTTTTCTTTGCTATATTTAAGATATTGGTGATCTTCACAAATCAGAGCATTGTATTTCCAATAAAAAAAAATGGCAAAAGTTACCTAAGATCAAAAGAATCCAGGAGACAAATTAAGTCAAAATCTCATACTCATTGTAAATGGTTGTTCTACTTTCAGTAGAAACTATACATTATAAAGACTAAATTCTCTCATTTTCAGACCCTTTATAGATCGAATATTATCAAACATACATTTTATATATGGATATGAAAATATTCATAGGCAGCACTATGTAAATTTGATGTTTTAAAATCAAATGCAAGACTTACATGAATTTCAAACTTCCAGCCACTCACTGCTTCATCTGTAAGTATTTTAGTAAATGATATTGTTAACCCATCTCGAAAAAATCGTTGACATGCTTCACTTTTAACATCAAGACCTAAATAGAGAGGAGAAAAAGTAATGGAAACAAAGTATTTCTCTGGTTGTTTTATACTGTTCAACTATATGATAAAAAGTAGCAAATTATAAACAATTTGCTGACAGCAAACAAATGCAGACTAAATTTGGAAAAAAATTCAAACTATTATCATAAAAGGTCAGAAAGATAACGATACTGCTAGTATTATGGAGGTTATTTATTTTTTTAAAGATTTATTTAGTATGCTTACAGAACAGGGGTACATCCCAGAGGTGTGGTGGGTGAGAGGATTCCCCAGAGACAGAGTGGGGAGCAGAACAGGCAGACTGACAAAGTATACTGCTGAGGGGAGCAGCGGGTGGGTTAGAGGTCTGCTGCGCCATGTGGGTCAGCTCCCTGGCAGGGGGGTGGAACTTGTGCCACAGTGGCTACTGAGAGCTTCATAATGTGGTGCTTTAACCTGTTGCGCCACCAGAGAGAGCCCTGTTACTTCATATGTTTAAAAAGGGAACTGATACAGAAATAAAACTATCTTCAAACATTTCAAAAATATAATTATATAAAAAATACACTAAAGTCAAATAATACTAAGACAGACTGAAAATATTTCAGGCACCTCTCTGGTGACCTAGGGGTTAAGTCTCAGAGCTACAACCTGACAGTCCACCTCAAAGGACTTGAATTAGACCCCAGCCAAGGAGCTAATAATCCAGGTGGCTAAACAGACCTCTCTTGTTTTGCCCGCTGCTGCTGCTGCTGTCCTTAGCAGTATACTTCAGTTGATCTGCCTGTTTTGCTACCCACTCTGTAGCTGGTTGAATCCTCTCACCTACCCCACACCTCTGGCCTACAACACAGTTCTATACAAAAATAAAACCTTAAAAAAAATAAAATTAATAGAAAGTATTTCACATTATGATACTTTACCTTAAAAACATGTTTATAGGGACTCCAAATCGTCTGTAACACCTTATTCTAAAAATAAACCTTAAAATGATGTTTCAGAGTTTTGACTGCAAATCACTCATTTGACAGCAGTACCCTTATGCTATTTTTTAAGTTTGAATGTATTTTATTTTTAAACAACCTAAAAGACACATTATCTTTAAATCAACGCCTAAATAAATCAAAGTTAAAAATTAAAGTAAGGCCCTCCCTGGTGGCGCAGCGGGTTAGAGCACTGCACTGAGAAGCTAAAGCCACTTCTACATGAGTTCGATTCCCGTCTGCCCCGGAGGAGACCACATGGCGTGGCAGACCTCTCCTGACCCGCCCGCTGCTCCCCTCAGCAGTGTACTTCGTCGATCTGCCTGTGCTGCTCCCCACTCTGTCTCTGGTGAATCCTCTCACCCTCTGCATCTCTGGCCTGTACCCCAGTTCTGTATGAAAAAATAAATAAATCTTTAAAAAAAAAAATTAAAGAAAGAGCTCAAAGTCAATGATATCAGCCCCTTTTGTCTTTCCTTATATTGTATGGCTGAATACCAGCAGATAACAACAGGTGATAGATCCACACTAACTGCCAGATTTGTTAACGTTTTTCCACTCCTCAATCATCCTTAAAGAAAAACACACATGTGGTTGCATCATCCTCATGATAGTCCACCCAGAGCAACCATACCATTTGGAATAATGTTTTCACCAATAAAGAACTGTAGTTTTTGAAATTACCAACAATGTGGTTGGTTTCTTGTGCAGCCACCAACGAAAGGTTTCACAGTTTCTGATTTCTGTGCAAGTTTGCCTTTAGGAAATCTTTCATGTAATCTTTGATGTATTTCTTAATAGGGTACTTTTGTGAAACTAGTTTCCTGCAAGTGGTAGTTCATGACACTATCAACACCAGTGCCTTTGGTACTTTCACCTTCCAAGCTTTCAGGAGAGCCATACAACTGAGCAAATCATCAGTGTTACCCTGACTCTTTATTAACCATCTTCTCTCTACCTCCAGGTACAACCTGTCTGAAATCTCCCAGCTCTTGTAGATATTGGAGACCATCTCATCTTGGGTGATAAAGCCCCAATACAATCACCATGGCAGTTAGAGGGTGACAACAGGAACATTAACCTAGCAGGATCCTTGAGTTTGGAATTAGGAGCTAGGGTGCTTCAGCTGGAGTGGCAGGGAAAAGCACTTATGTACAATATTCAATATGCCTCATCAAGTACGGTGAGTCGTCTTCACTTCCTATTACTACCTTAGCATATTTTTTTACATCTTTGCGTAATTTCATCTGATTTTAGAAAGAAAACAGAACCACGTGCATAGAACACAAAGCTCTTAAATTCTGATGATAAAATGGAAATTTGTTCAATTTGTATAAAGTATTATTTTATTTTCATTTTAACCTAGCACTACATAGTTAAGACCTAAGATATACCTAGCACAGAAGTCTTCAAAGGAGCTTGTTGAACTGATGTATAAACGAACAGAAAAACTTTTAGAATAATTATACTCTAATAATGCATTTCAGTTTATTAGATGGATTTTTGCAAGATTAGTAAGGTATGAACATATTTTCTTTTAAAAGGTAGGGATATTTAACCCATTATGGAGCAAGAGAGACTTAAGCAAGGTACTAAATATATTAATTTTTATAATTTCAATTGATATATCCATAGTAACCCTATTTAAGAAATGGAAACATACTACCACTTATTTTTATCTCCAATGACTTAAAAATGAATATATAATTGTCTTTAAGAAAAATAAAAAAGACAACTTCCTCAAACACATGGAAGTTGCTGGGGGACGAGGAGGAATAATTCCATGTTAAGCTTTTTACTTCTAGACAAAAGAGTAAAAACACTGGGTTCCTTTTAATGTTTATTTGTTAAAAACAGTAACAACAGGCCCTCCCTGGTGGCACAATGGGTTAGAGCGTAGCACTTCAAGTTAGTCATAGCTGCTTCAGTGCGAGTGAGCTCGATCCCAGCCCCAGAGGTGATCAACATGACCAGCAGACATCTCCTGTCCTGCCCACTGTTCCCCCTTCAGCAGTGTACTTTGTTGATCTGCTAATTCTGCTCCCCACTGTCTCTGGTGAATCCTCTCACGACTCCTGCACCTCTGTCCTATACCACAGTCTGTATACATAAATAAATCTTTAAAAAAAAAAAAAAGTAACAAAAACAAAGGACCTTACCTTTCAACTCTTTATCTTTCAAAAACAAAAAAGAGAAATTCAACCCTTTTCTCTATACTAATAGCAAAAGTAAGCTAAAAAGTTCATTTGAAATGTGAATACACATAAATTTCATATATAAATTCAGAGTTCATAAACACCCATGAAATCTGTCCGAGGATATGTAAGAACTCTTAACTCTAGGCATATTTTGTGCAAGCCATAGCAAGAACATTTAGTAAAATGTTGCATCCCATAAATATATAGTGTTTATAACAGACGTAAAACAAGTCTTCAGGGAACAAGTGGAAATGTATATAGTGGCACAGATTATGGAAATAACAATAGTTTAGTCCACACTTACCTTTTTTACTAAGATCAATAGCAGCTTCTAAAAGTACTTCTAATTCCCCTTTAGGCAAAACTGGAACCACCCATCGAGGCCTAAACAATTTAATAAAATAAAAGCATACTGGTTATACATTAAAAGTAGAACTACAATTGAGTTACAAATAACAATCAGTCACTTACCTCAATATAAAAATATTAAAATAGCATTGAAATATTAAAACAAGTTTTATAGACTATCTGCTTTATGAGACTAAGAACCATCTGTTGTCTCTACAAACACAATTTTTAAAAAGGAACTGCCAAAAGATACAGCATGAGAGGGAAAACTATTCTTAGTATAAAACAACTATAGTAATCAAGTGTCAATTAAAAGAATACTTAATGTTAGAATTCATAGGAAAGTTATCTTTCAGGATTCAGGTCAATTTTCTCACAACTAAGAAAAAATTTAGGTGACAAATAACTACTTTCTGTCTCAATTCATCACCTTTTCCTAAAGGTTAGTGAGCCATGGTCTCCAAATCTCCATGCCTTCATAGAAACCCTTACCCCTTACTAAGAGGACATGCTACCAAGCTAGTATTTTTCTTTAGTCCCAAAGGCAACCTAATGTTTTCCCAGCTCTTACCTCTTTGCCACACCCAACTTACCTACTGCTCAAAAAACTATTTTAGTAAAAAGTGCTCCAATACCAGGTAATCTACTAGAAACAAATGAAACAAATATCTACTAGCTCTGTTTTATTTACACAAAAATTTCTACTTCTTTTTCCCTCAGTTTTTGCTAATATGTAACTTTATCCTCCTACACTATACTAACAACCATCAACCACTACATAAAAGTATACTACACTAACAACCATCAACCACTACATAAAAGTCAAAAGCAGAAATACTATACAACCTTTTGCTATGATGTCTGCTATAGAAACTGGTGAGAGTATTGCAAACAAATTCATAAATTTTTGTTTGTCTGTAATTCTTCTTTACTATTACTAACTCACATTCTTCTTTCAAATATACCATTAAAAACAAAGAGTTAAGTGTCCTCCATGGTGGCACAATGGGTTAAAGTGCAACACTAGGAAGCTATCCAAAGTCACCGCAGCAAGTGTTCGATCTCCAGCCAGGTATGTGACCCACATGGCATGGCAGACCCCTCCTAGCCCGCCCACAGGTCCCCTCAGTAGTGTATTTCAGTACATCTGCCTGTTCTATTCTCCACTCTGACTCTGGTGAATACTCTCACCCCCATACTTCTGGCCTGTACCCCAGGTTCTTGTGTGCATTAAAAAATCTAAAAAAAAAAAAAAAAAGCAATGAATCAAATATACATTCATTAATAGGAAAAATATTCAAAACAAATTTAAGAAAGAAGGTTTAAAAAAATGGTATAGTAAGAGCTTGTATTAGAAAAATACCAAATGTAAAAATAATCTGGAATAATGTACTCTCCACAATTGATGGTAATTTTGGTTGGGAATGCATATATGTACGGAAGAAATTATAGAGAACTTCACTGACAAATTATTATTATTTTACTGAGTCATATTACTTCTTATTGCAGGAACATTGGTTTACAACACTGTACATGATTTAGGAGTATAGGTTCACACCTCTCCAATTTATGTTATCATACCACATCCAGTTTTATCTCTACCACAGTCCACTGGTCTCCCTTCTCCACACTGGTAGCCTCAATTTGACACAGTAACATAATTTAACAATGCATAGTTGTATTACATATATAATCAGAATTAAACAAAAAACCCACACAAAGGATTTCTATTTCTTTCTATTTTCTTTGCTATTATATACATTAATAGTGATAACCTATTACGGCAACCCCAATGTGAAACGGGTTGGCCTGACTGTTGGTTCCTCATCTGTGCCCTCAAAGAGGAGTTATAATGAGACCTAACTACAGACATACACAAAGGATTAACAAAGGGTTCATTTACAAAAAGGGAGAAAGAGAGAGAAATTGGTGAATGTATCCTACCAGTTTTGTTTAGTTTGGGACCCCAACAGCATGCTGAAAAAGCGGCAAAAATACAAGCACCCACAAGGCCCACGTTTGCTTATATACCAAATCTGACTGATTAATTAACCCCACCCCCAGTTCCCAGCAGTCCTCCCTTTGGTGGTGAGGACCTTATAGTACTTGTAGTATCTTGCATCTCTTTGGTCTGGGTGGGGTCCATAAAACAGTTTGTGGAGTTTGTTCAGGACATCCTTTCCCCCCAACAGGACTTTTAGAAAGAAAAATACAAGAAAACTTAGTGAGGCAAGTGCCTATAAGGACCTATGTTTACCTGACTTTTATTTTTGGAGGGTAGAAAGGGATGCGTCACATCTCCCTAGCCCTTACTCGTTGAGCCCACAGCATGGTAAAGAACACAGTCAGGTGGGGTTCCCTGACATGCTCTTCCATTATCTTTTAAAAAATCTCCTTCTTCTCTGCACACAAGATTAAACTACTTTCACTCTCTGGGTGTCTTCTTCAAGTAATTGGTGTGTATGAATGGTTGAATGGTGGTGGTGTAGTAAGGGGAATATATTTGTACCACAAGTATGAAAACTTATGCTCTGAACCATGCCAACATGAAGATCAAGAGAAATAAACAGCTAAGATTGTTAAATACCCCAGACTAGTTAAGGGTTTGCAAGGGGCAGGCTTTGAGGAACTCAATCTCCTTACGACATGAAACCCTAAGGGACATCCAAAAATTGTTAAAGTCATGCAGCAACCTAGCAATCAACAAATCAGTAAGAAAAAAAATCCTGATAAACTAAAAAGGAAAATCAAACATACACTTCTATCTCAGAAACACATTAGCTAGGGCTATCATCATTAATCTGAGGACTTCATCTACACTGTTACTATATTTCATCTTTTAAGTCCATTAAGAATGATGGCTTACAAAGTATTTGGCAATGAATAATAAGATGTTAAGGCTATTAAGGAGGTAATATGGTTCATGTGATATTTCTGCTCCTCTTTCTTTTTTCTTATCCACTATTAATCACACTGCTGAGAAACTTGGTTTTTCTCTGTATTACACACAATAACAAAAAAAGGTAAAAAAACAAACAAAATCAACCCACCTATTGATCATGTCATCCAACTTAGCCAGATCAGTATGTGGAAATGCAGGTTCCTCATCTTCAACCTGTGGTGGAGCATCACCTTGACCTTGTTCATCTGGGGGAGTTGCCGGGGAGTTTTCATTGGAAGAATCAGGCGATGAAGTCTTAAATGAAAAATAAATATTCTAGATTTAGGTTTCTATAAAACATACGTTAACATTCAGATATCAACACAGATGAGGGGAAAATAATTCAAATTTTACAAGAGATACAATGGTAGTTTTGGGAGGTCTCTGTGCTAATGTACTTTAAAATAATTTGTTTCGGCCCTCCCTTGGTGCAGCGGGTTAAAGCACAGCACTAAGAAGCTTAAGCCACTTCCGCATGAGTTCGATTCTGGCCTGCCCGGAGGTGACCACATGGCGCGGCAGACCTCTCCTGACCCGCCCGCTGCTCCCCTCAGCAGTGTACTTCGTCAATCTGCCTGTTCTGCTCCCCACTGTCCCTGGTGAATCTTCTCACCCTCCACATCTCTGGCTTGTACCGCAGTTCTGTATGCACAAATAAATAAATCTTAGAAAATAATAATAATAATAATTTATTTAATCTTCCCACAACCTAAGAAAGTACTCAGCTACCATTTAACAGATGAAAAACCAAATTCAAGATAAAAGTTATTAGCCCAAGGTCAAAAAGCTCAAAGTCTGTGGCCAGGATTTGAATCCTGGTCTAATTCTAAAGTTTGTGTTCTTAATGTACACAAAGCAAGCTCTGCTTACATTTGCCATTACATGAGCCCTGGCATGATAGAAATTACTGCACAAAACCAAAATATCACATTTTACAAATTAAAATTTCTGGTATTTTTCTTAAAAGATTGATTTATTTATGCATACAGAACTGGGGTACAGGCCAGAGGTGCGGGGGTGGTGCGAAGCTTCATCCAAGACAGAGTGGGGAGCAGAACAGGCAAATCAATGAAGTACACTGCTGAGGGGAGCAGCAGGCGGGTCAGGAAAGGGCTGCCACGCCATGTGGGTCACCTCCGGGGCAGGCTGAGATGGAACTCATGCTGAAACAGCTTCAACCCCTTAGTGCTGTGCTCTAACCCCCAGCACCAGAGAGGGCCCTCTGGTATCTTTTTAATTTGAAGAGGAAACAATACATTTTTAAGTTCCCCAGTCTCAAACTATTGTAAGAACAATTATTTAAAATTACATTAATTGTGGTTTCTAAATAAGCCCTGTCAACTGATAAAGCGACTTTTGTCCCTCTAACAATTCTTTTTTAGTTGGCATAAACTTTCTTTCTCCCCCATTTTAGCTATGCATTACATTTTTACAATTAAGTGAAAAAAAATGTTTATAATCCTTGTTCTTAATTTAGAAAGTACGGTTATTTTATTTTCCAAATTGAAATTAACCATAAATTTTAAGCTGAATTTTATAAAAATTTTCTACCCACTGTGGACTGATGACCCTTTTAGAAGATTCCCCTCTCTGTATCAATTTAGCACTTATTAAGCAGTTTTGTAATAGAGTTGTGTCAGATGTTCAATAGAAGATTTTGTGCTTGAAATTTCTAACTTATTTAAAAAAAAATTCCTTCCCCTTGTAGATATGTATTTGATATACATGCTCCTATAAAACATAAAAAGACAAAAGGAATTGCAACCTTTGACTCAACACAACAAAAAGGTTAATTTTTAATTAACTACACTTTTTATAATTTTTAATTATTTTTTACAATCTTTATTCTATGAGCCAAAAAGATCTTGTCTCTATTTATTCAATAAGATGAGGATTGTAACTGCTATAGTCTATGTCACAGCTCATTCAACATTGGAATATTTTTTCCTAAATCATTCAGAATCTCTTTTTGAAAACTGGTTATTGTCCACACAATAGCACATGAAGTAAAAATTAATGAACAGTTTGCTATTTTTTTTTTTACATTTTTTTGGGTAAGGTATTGTATTAAACATATTGGAAAGGTAGAACTGACTTAAGTAGTATATCCTGTTCTCTCTGCCTTATGGTTTTGCTTACAATATGTTTGGTTTGCACCTTTTGCCCTATAAATTAATGTAATTGAAGATTTCCCATTTTTCCCACTATTTTCCTACTCCCTTCTACAAAGGAACTGTTATCTCTTTACTTTCATCAACAATTAGCTTTTCCTCATTTTAAAGTCTGTTCTCAAATCTTCAACTGTTCTAATTCTATTCACTGCTCAAGCATCATCTTTAAAATCTTCCATTTTGTTACAATTCTAGCTATTATGTAAGCTAGACCCAATATTGTGAAAATGAAGAAACTGAAATCTAGACAACTACTGACCTGGTTGACACTTCATATTTTATAACTTTTATTACCAACCTAAAGAGAACTCTATAATGAATCTTTCTATATGTAGATCTTAGTGTTGAGTTTCACATAGGATTCTGGAAATATAACTATTGTAATAGTATAAACAATCCATCTCTTTTAAGGTTACTGACATAAATATTGCCAAATTCCATTCCAAAAACTTTCACACCCTCCCAGCAACAACACCTAAGAGTGCTCATCCCACAGTGCCTTTGCCCAGGCTGTTGTTGCTTTTATCATGAGTTTTACTACTTAGTACTAGAGCCTGAAATTCTCTCTACAGGAACACATTTCTTAAAATAGTATGTCATAGAAAATATCTGATTTTAGAAATCTCTTTTATGCCAACATGTAAAAAGTATATTCCAAAATTGAACCCTAAGTTGGTTACTGATTAATATGATTGCTTCTTCTTGTGAAAATCTTGTGATATTATGAAAATCTTAACATTTAAAAGTAGAGAAAAGTGGGCCCTCCCTGGTGGCACAGTGGGTTAAAGCACAGCACTGACAAGGTAAAACAACTTCAGCATGAGTTCAATCCCCGCCCCGGCAGACAGCTGCTGATCTGCCCGCTGGTCCCCTCAGCAGTGTACTTTGTCAGTCTGCCTTTTCTACTCCCCACTCTGTCTCTGGTGAACCCTCTCAGGGCCCCTGCACCTTTGGACTGTATCCCAGCTCTGTATGCATAAATAAATCTTAAAAAAAAAATAGAAGAAAAAAAGTATGGGGAACTCTACAAATAGTTAAGAATGTAGTTTTGTTCCTTTGTTATTTTTAATTACCTGTTATCTTTGAAAATGTAAGAACAGAACATAATGCTGAATATCACAAGCTCAAAAGCCTTAAGAATCATATAAAGTAAGTTTGAAGTATACATTTAATTTTTCTCTAATGTCAGGTAAGTTGCCAACATTACAAAAGTTAGGTTCAAGCACAATGCATTTATTAAAACAAAAAAGAGCAGAGGATACCTGAACTCTTTAACTACTATCTCCCAGTTTAAAAATAGAAATCTTCAGCATCCAAAACAAAACTCTGACCAAGTTATGTATAAAAAAACCTGAATACTGGCTAACAAATCTGTGAAACAAGAAAGATAATTAATCCAAGACCTGTGGCAATAAACTTATTTCAAGTGTTTCTTTCATGTTTAAATGTTGGAGCCAGGCAGGAAAAGAATAACACAGAAACATTTACTTGGAAAAATATAAAACACAACTTGCTCACTTCTCTAAAATTACAGAAAAGCAAAAGATGGAGGAAGGGAAGGAAAAAGAGGGAGGAGAAGAAAGCAGCTTTTTTTTTATCATATATGTGATAGACTAGGTCTACAGTAACTAGACAAAGATGAATACAAATGACATATAATACTTTTGTCTAAAAACTTAAGTATACAGAATTCTAAATATATACTGAAGCAGCATGTTTGCAATTCACATTTATTGTACCTCAGCTATAAATTCAACTCTTAACAATTTCAGAAACACACCACAAGTTTTAATGTGTGCTTCATTTGGTTTACTATTTCCCAATATAAAACTGTATGGTTTTGAGGCCCTCCCTGGTGGCACAGCGGGTTAAAGCACAGCACTGAGAGGCTTAAGCCACTTCCACATGAGTTTGATTCCCGCCTGCTAGCCCAGGAGGAGATCCACATGGCGTGGCAGACCTCTCCTGACCTGCCCGCTGCTCCCCTCAGCAGTGTACTTTGTCGATCTGCCTGTTCTGCTCCCCGTTCTGTCTCTGGTGAATCCTCTCACCCTCCGCATCTCTGGCCTGTACCCCAGTTCTGTATGAATAAATAAATAAATCTTAAAAAAAAAAAAAAAAACTGTGTGGTTTTGAAAAGGTGGCTGAAAATTAACTACCTAAATTTCTATTTCAGGAAACAAAAGAACAGCTAAATAAATGCAAAGTAGAAGAACAAAGAACTATGGGTAACAGGAAAGAGGAAAGAGGTTGGGGAGGAAATGCATCCTAAAAGTTAAGCTGGGGATAGTTTTAATGTAATTGCTAAATCCCTAGAAAGAGTGCTTAGGAGACAGAACATGTGATCAGTATCAAAATTAAAAGAGCGATATTACCATAAACCCTAAAACATTAAAAAAAATAAAAACAATATTATAGACAGCTTTACTGCAAATAAATTTGGCCACCAAGTAGACAAGGACTAATTCCTCAAAAAAAAAAAAAAAAAAAAAAAAAAAAAAAAAAAAAACACAACTTACAAAGAGACAGACACCAGAAAATTCCCTTATTAAAAGAAAGTTGAAGGAACCTTCCTGGTAGCGCCCAGGTTAAAGCACAGCACTATGAAGCTATCCACAACAACTGCAACATGAGTTGGATCCCTAGCCAGGTATGTGACCCACATGGCATTTTGCAGACCTCTACTGTCTCAACCACTGCTTCCCCTCAGCAGTGTATTTCAGTCAATCTGCCAGTTCTGTTCCCAATTCTCTCTGGGAACCCGCTCACCACCTGCACCCCTGGGCTGTATGCCAGTTCTTGTATACATATATAAAAAAAAAGTTAGAACTGTAAATCCTTTCACAATAAAACACCAGTCTAAACTGTTTTACCGGTAAGTTCTTCCCAAAAATCTTATACTAATTCATCTAAAAAACAAAGAAAATTACTGAATGAGTTTTGAGGGTGGCAAATCTTGATACCAAAATCTACTTTAAGCTCTTCATAAACATTATTTCACTCGATCCTCTTAATCCCATGAGGTGGTTCTATTATTGTTATCCTCATTTTATAGATGAAAAGAGACTTAGAGGTTAAGTAATTTACTAGTTATAAGGCTAGTATGATATAAAACGATAATTTGAACACAAGCGATATGATTTGATTCCATGCTCTCACCACTGAATGATTTAATGTTTTGTTCTAGGATTGAGAAAGTGCTAAAATACTTATGACTGACAGTATAACACTAGAAAACAGGACTGAGTAATCAAACATCAACAATGCTTTAGCTTTCTTGTTACTGTGAGATCTGTTTACTTTTCTTAGAAATTACAGTTTTATGGCTACTTCACACAAGTTATTCCAACATATAGCCCCTGTGGAAGTGGTTTAACTAATATATTAAAGGTCATACCTGATTCTGCTGGAGGGGGGGCTGAGACTGCCCATCAGGAGCCTGGCCCTGGTTGTCATTCCCTCCTACTGGAGAGCCACGAGTCGTGGCTGTCATACTCGACACAGGGCAGATCTTTGCAATTTTGTCTGCTTATGTAGTTGTCTTGAGAAAAGAAATTATAGTCCACTTATAGAAGATGAAGTACCAGCATTTGTCAGTCTTAAAAAGTTCCAATTCAAGAATAAGCCATCTTGCAGAGACCATTGCATAACCTAAAAGATAAAAAAAAAAGCACATTTAAGATATGAAAAACATGAATTTAAGAGACTGTTCAAATTTACTATGACCAGTGAATCTAGTTAGGACAACATAGCTATATAAATTAGAGGGAAAAGAGAAAAGCTGAACTTTCAACTTACTACAATAACATAATATTCAACTTAATGAACTCTCAGATATTCCATCAAAAAATAAATCAGAAAAATCAGGATAACCTTATTATTTAATTATTTCAGTTTTCTCCTCAGATTTCAAAGACATGATTAAGGCATTTACTAAGCTGTCTTTTTTATTAAATTGTGGAATGCAAATATTGTATTCAATTCACTAATAGCTTAAATGTACTATGAAAATGTATATGCCCAATACAAAGCAGTCAGTAAAATATTATTTTTAAAAACATTTCAGGAAGGATTGTAAAACTAGCCATTTATCATTTATCATGGGTACTGTAGCATTATAAGTGGTTTTAATAGAAACTTTTACAACTAGAGGATTTTACTTTACAGAAGGTTCAATCAATACATTGCTACCCCACAGAACAGAATTTGTCAAGTGACCCTGACTTCCCACTTTTGGCAAGGTTTTGGCCACAGAACTCCCAGAGCCATGCATGACAGGACTACAAACCACAAATGTTTTAACAATGGAATTCTTTGCCACCTGGCTAGCAAATAAAGAATGCCAACACATAATTAACTCTACATTCATTAGACCAATGGATCTCACCCTTAGGTACACAGTGAAGTCATCGTATCTGCTTTTAAAAGCACTGCAGTCCAAAACCCTTCTCTGTACTGAATAAATTATAGTATTTGGGAATGAAGCCTAGGCATCAATACTTTCCAAAAATTCTCCACTAGTGGTGGATTCTAATACCACCTGATTGAGTCCCTTTAGCTATCTCTAGGTGTCTGCTCATAAATCCGGGATCCAAACACACTTCACATTTAGTGTACAACAGTCCAGGTTTGCTACTAATTTAAATTTAGCCACTTAGCCCAGATGAGTAGCCTAACAACAACGGCAAAAAGCTTAAGACTGATAATATCAAACACAGATGAGAAAAAAAAACAAACAAAAAACTTTTAGTGAAATGATAACATGATTAAGCAACCTTACTTTTTTCACTTATATATATCATGTATTACAAAAAGTCTTAAGTGAAGCAGACAATCTGAAAAACCTGGAGAAACTTCCCTATCCTTTTAGTCATTTTGGATGTTCTAGCAAATCATTTGAATAATTCTTTTTTTTACTACTGAAAAGATCAACTGAACAAATCACTCTTTTCCAAATTTGTTCCAGTTTCCTTTGTCTCCCAACCTAGGCTCATGAATCCATTGTACCCTGCCCCCCACAAGGTGATGAGCAAATCATCATTACCTCAACCGAGAAAATTCTCCTTAATGCCTTACTCTTAAGACAACAAATATATGCAGGTCTTCCTTACTGAAAAATATCACCAATCTCTGCCCTTCCCTTTGTCCAAGAATTTTGAAAACAAAGTCTGTTTCCCCTTCAAATTTTTATCATCTGGCTGTTATCTCAACTAACAAAATTGCTTTAATCCAGGTCTTAATCAATGCCTATGGATAGGTTTGAAAGTTAACCCCCCCCCCAAATTACATGCAGAGCTTTGTATGAAAATTGGGGGGGGGGAGAATCTAATCTACAGATCATCAATGCACCACTACTTGACAAATCAAATGACCACTTCTCTTCATCCTGTTTGCCTTCTTTTCAGAATTAGATATATCTGCCACTACACCCTCCCCCTTTTAAACCACTAAACTTTCTTGGTTTATACAATCTGGAATTTCAGGTTTCGTTTTCTTCCAACTTCTTTTCAAAGGGCAGGGGTGCAGTAGCATATAGTAATGATGTCAGTGATAACACACAACCACATGCAACCAAAAGAGGTGAAAGCACCCCCGAGATAGTTGACTCTACAAGTCCAGAATGGAAGCAATGCTTGGGGGGAAATTATCACAAAAGGGTGGGAGGAGATGAATTTATTACTATCACCTGGGAGCTCTCCATCTCCAAAATAAAGACAACCTTGTACCACCTCCCAAATCTTTATGAGGCCACTAACTGGGGGGCGGGAGGGGGGGGAGAGAAGCAGCATAATATAGTCCCAAGTGTGGGGCAAGTAAGGGACAAAACCTGAAGCACACCAAAATTAAAGTGGTATTTTTACAGTTTAAATAGAATTTATAGAGTATTTTCTTATCAGTTAGAAAATTGAGACTCTAAATCCTCAATCTAAATCATCAAAGCATACCAAGTTTACAAATCTAAAATTCTATTATTTTTGTTCTCTAAACCAATACTATCTAAAAAGATTTTTCCAAGAAATAAGCCAAATCTGAATGAATGGATAAACAAAATATGGCATGATCACACTGTTAAAAAGGAAAGTGACACATGCTACAGTGTGGATGAAATCGGAAAACATTTTCAAATTCCTTACCCTAATATTCAAGAAATTTACAAACTATTTCATATTTATTTAGGGAAGATAAAATTGCAAAAGAGGGGCCCTCCGTGGTGGTGCGTGGGTTAAAGCACAGCACTAAGAAGCTAAAGCCACTTCAGCATGAGTTTGATCCCCACCCCAGAGGTGACCCACATGGTGCGGCAGACCTCTCCTGACCTGCCTGCTGCTCCCCTCAGCAGTGTACTTTGTCGGTCGGCGTGTTCTGCTCCACGCTCTGTTTCTGGTGAATCCTCCCACCGCTCCTACAACCTGGCCTGCACTCCATTTGCGTATGCATAAATAAATCTTTTTTTTTTATTGCAAAAGAATTCTTTTGCAAGTATTCTTTTTTTACCAACTTAAGTAAAATAAACCAGTTGCAAAAAGACAAATATTCTGATTCCATAATATGAGCCACTTACACTCAAAATAAAATGGTGTGGTTACAGGGTTAGAAGGAGTAATGGACAGTTTTTTTTTTTTTTTAAAGATTTATTTATGCATACAGAAGCCAGAGGTGCAGGGGCAGTGAGAGGATTCACCAGAGACAGAGTGGAGAGTAGAACAGGCCGACTGATGAAATACACTGATGAGGGAGCTGTGGACAGGGTCAGGAGAGGTCTGCCATGCCTTGTGGGTCACCTCCAGGGCAGGGATTGAACTCATGCTGAAGTGGCTTTATCTTAGTGCTGTGCACCACCAGGGAGGGCCCCGCAGTTAAGTTTTTAATGGGTATGAAGTTTCCATTTGGGAAGATGAAAATATTCTGGAAATGGGTAATGGTTGCACAATGTGAATGTACTTAATTTCACTACCTGTAAATTTACAATGGTAAACTGGTAATTTTATGTGTTTTCCCATAACAAAATTATACATCTCATTCACTCTCCTTTAACACTCACTTGGAGATCCTTTGTGCTAAAATATCTTGAAATAACATATTCATGTTTATTTATGGTCAACACTCTTCCATCTGTATGTATCCCAAAAAGCCATCATCTAGAAATAATCAGAACTATCTGGCAAAGTTCAGGGGATAAATTATTCTAGACAAAGGTATTCTATAGCTAAGGGACTACTCCCTCTTTAAACAAAAGTTTAATGTAAATGGAAAAGGTGGCAGTATCTATGTAACCCTACCCCAAACAAATATCTTTTCTCAGATGACAGAACTACATCTTCTTCCATATAATATTCCATCAGCAATTACTCAAGCTATTTGCCATTCCAATCTTTCAGTCTCATCTTTGCACTGGTTTCTGTGTCTATTTCTGTCAAGTTCAACATTTCTAGGATTTCCAATACTGTTGAGTCTCTGCTGCTCTATTCTGCTACCATAAGTCACCTTTCCATCACTACCTGAAAACTATACCTTTTCCTCAGCATGCTATCTTGTGAGCTTAAGAACAAGAAATAGATGTAGAACAATTAAAAATAATTTCTGAACTGAACATAACTTGTTCAAAATCTCATCTCTGCCACTTACAACTTGCTTATCTTAAAGGGCACAAAATAACCACTCTATTATTCCAAGTCTTTGAAAGTGAGATAATGCTTCCCACAAAAAAGTCCTATTATTTTATTAATGTTTCATAAATTTCCTAATTTAATAGTGTTTCATAAATATCAAGGGCACAGAACATTTCTTGAAAATGTAATTTTATCCTCTCCTTACTAAAAGGCACTGTGTAAAGGTACTGTGTCTGTCTCTTGAATATTAGAGGAAAAACCTGAAAATAACATTTTCCAATATAATTTAGAAAGGCTAGAGTAAGGAAATAAACTTATCAAAGACAAACTACAATTTCCTTAATAAATCCCATTCAATACAAGTAGAGGAAACAGATGGGAATTGAATTGTTTTACTTGATTTCAAGAAACAATTTCAAGGCTCTAACCAACCTTATTTTCCTGCTTATAAAGATTTAGGCATACCTTCAGCAGAACTTAAACAAGCCTTTTAAACAAGTAAAAGCAACAGTATTCTGCACAGAAATGAGCAACTCAATAATTATTCAAATCACTTAGAATTTGACACACTGCAATCCTACCTATAGGACTGGTCCAATTCAACAAATCACAATATGTAACATTTTAAGTTTTACAAATTTACATAAAGCTTCAAGTTTTAGCTTATAAAAGCAAAATAAAAAGCTCCCCACTCAGTCTCTAGTGAATCCTCTCACTCCCCACATCTCTGGGGCCTGTACCCCAGTTCCTGTACACATATATGTATCTTTTTTCTTTTTAAAGGTTCCAAACCTCTTATCATATCATTGTTAATTCCAAAGGCAGTATTCCTCCTTCCTCGGGTGATATAAAAGGAGTTCCAAAATTCATTTCTTTTAACACAACAAAAGATACCTTAAGGACCTTTGTGCCAGCCAGGACCTGGGAGGAAGACCAAATACTTATTATAATCACACTACCACTGGTATATTTACAGTTCCATATTAATTTGTACACTACTGCATAAGTTATGAGCATATATACATCTGGCAAAATAGGAGGCACTTTATTTGTGCAACCCCACTTAATCATCAGGATACCTATCCAAAAGGACACTGGTCCAATTCAACAGACGTCAAGAGACTGACTTAAGTTGTGTCCAAGATAGCAGAAACATCTATTAGGCTACAAAGTCATTGGCTCTTCCATAATACCATGAAGTTTCTCTATAGTTTCCAAGATATTCATGTTCTCTGATTACACAAGGGGGAGAATTTAGGGAGAGGGCAAGAAAAAAGAACTGATCTTTCTCATACATGTAGTTACCATCTAAATTATATATTTTATCTTTTTGGCTTTACATTATAAATATGTGCTTTACTAAAAAACAAAACACATCATGCCATGGCTCTGCTGCAAAACCTTAAAAGAGCAGAATAAGGACAAAAATATTTCTCTGTGTGGTCTATAAGGCCAAACACCCATATCCAGCCTAAACTTACAAATAGTTCTGACTCTAATTCAAGTGGCCGTCTGATCCCTTCAAAATGTTTTTCTTCCTGCTGCCTCTGGGGCATTTACTTGTAGAAGCAGTCTTAGTTTTGCCCATACTGATTCAAGAGCTCTCAATTCCACTGCCTCAATTCATCAAGTACTTTCAAAGCATCTGTGTGATGATCTTTCTCCTTACCAAAACATAAAAGCTGCATTAAATGTAAAAGATACATGAACTTTGTTCATCATGTGACTGGCACACAGTAAGTACTTAAAACTAAAATGGGATGAGGTTGGAGAGCGTAGTAAAATCAACCACCACCATGTCAAATCCTCACCCCACCCATCTCCATCAATTCCTCTTTACATTGTGTCTGTTATCTTCCCCACTCCCGTACATACCACTCTTGTCTACACTCCAATTTTAACAGCAATCTGGCTGATTTTCACACAACCAATCTGTTTGGGACATTAATGTTAATTAATCTTCCAAAATGTAAAGTCCTTGAAACCCTTAGTGACTTTCCCATCCATACCTGTTACATAAAAATTCAAGATCTTTCACAATTGGTCTTAATTTCTCAATATCATCTTTCATTCTCCAATTTCAATATTGCAACCATGTTGACATACGTCAAATATTTAAAACATTTCCTATTAGTAGTGATTAATAAAAGAGCCATCTATAAATGTTATGTCTTTATTATGAATATGCATTACAATTTCTGGAAGAATTCATAAAAAATAAAGAATAGTGATGATGATAATAAGTATTTCTGTGTTTACTTTGTTTCAGGCACTATTCTAAGCTGTATATACAAAATTAATCCTCAGAACAAGTCTACAATTAGCCCCATCTCAGGAGTAAAGAAACTGAGACAGAGTGAACAGTCAGTGATAGAACCAGGATTCTAACCCAGGCAGTACAAGATCTGGCTCTACTGTTTCAACTACCATGCCATACATTAGTAATGCTGGAAAGTAAAGGGAAAAACTATCATTAATCCCATGACACACCCACCTTCAAGATAAATTATCAAAATGCTTTCGATGTAGAAACTCATTTTATAAAACTGGATTTTTCACTTATTTTCCCATGTTCAGTATTCTTCTACATTCTCAATGGCTATGTATTGCACAATTTTCTAAAACACAATAGCTGTTGTAGTCCTAAGAAATAAGGTATATTCAAACATCATGTTATAAAAACTATTGTTCTATGGGGAGATGAGAATTCATGTTGAGTTCAAAAGCAACAAGTTATTTTCAATAGCTGAGTTCACATCTATAAACCTAAATATCTCTAAGCAATTTTAGAAGTAACTTTTGTTCAAGAGTAAATAAAGGCCTTTCTTTTCAGAGTTCTACCGCATTGCCAGTATAGGACTCTTCCTTCTTATCATAGTATTATACACAAAGCCAATCAAAACAGCTATGTAAAGCCACAACCCCCAACCCACCCAAGTGCATAATGTTAATCCAGACAGCATCACATTCAATCAAGAACTCAGGCTAGTGCAAATGAAGAATGTCTAATTAATCTTTGTTAAATGCAAACATATTAATTGAGCTAAACGCCCATATTCTATTACCACCAATATTAAACATACACACCCCTAATTTTTGGTCATTAAATCATTATGTACATCCACTGCTACTTCCTAAAGATAGAAAGTTATCACAACAGAATTGTACCCTGCATTCTAAATTTATAGTGGCAGCAAAAATTTACTCAATTAGTAGTTGGCCACTCTTACCAAATGCTTCTTCAAATGTATATAACTCAGACAACAGAAAAATCAATCTGATTAAATAATAGGCAGGGAAAATGAATGACTTATTTTTCCCAAAAAAAGACATACAGATGGTCAAAGAGAAACTGAAAAGATGCTTGCCACCACTATTCATCAGATTAGGAAATGCAAATCAAAACCACACAGGTTATTGCCGCCTCATACCTGTCAGCATAACCATCAAAAATAAATAAATAAATAAGACATCATAAGTGTTGGTGAGAATGTGGAAAAAAGGGAACCCTTCTGCACTGATGGTGGGAATGTAAACTGATAATGCCATTAAGGAAAACAGGCAGTTCACAAAAAATTAGAGCTACAATATGACCCAGCAATTCTACTTCTGGGCATTTATCCAAAGAAAATGAAAACATCAATTCAAATAAAAGATTATCTGCATTCCTGTGCTCACTACAGCATTATTTACAACAGCCAAGATATGGAAACAACCTAAGTACCAATGGATAAATGGCTGATAATGTGGTAAAGTCATTGAGTTTCCTACGCTTCAATCAATGAGGAACTGTGTATACAATGGTGGTCTTAATAATCTAAACCATGTACCATAGGAGTAAAGTAGTCTATATCATCTAGGTTTGTATCTAACACTTTATGATGTTTGTACAACAAAAATCACCTAACAACACAACTCTCAAAATAAACCCCCATCACTAAGACACACATGATTATATATGTATACATATATAATGGGAAACTACAACTGCACAACTGTAAAATAAATAGGCACTTACTATTTGCAAGATGGAAGGGCATTATGCTAAGTGAAA
Organism: Condylura cristata; assembly: GCF_000260355.1. Lineage (NCBI taxonomy): Eukaryota > Metazoa > Chordata > Mammalia > Eulipotyphla > Talpidae > Condylura > Condylura cristata. The sequence goes on along the minus strand of NW_004567128.1, from coordinate 22,767,882 downwards.
CAAGACAAGAAATGACAAAGACTTCACTTACATGAGAAATCTAAAACATGAAATAAAACTCATAAATGCAGATGACAGGTTTGTGGTTACCAGAATAAAGAGGGAAACTGGATGAAGGGGGCCAAGAGGTACAAATTTAAAGTTATTAGTCACAGGAATGTAGTGGAAATAATGAGATCCACTACCAAGAAGACACAAAATTTAAAAAACTTCTAATCTAAGAATAGGAGGAAAACAGACATATTGTGATCTTTTAACATTGAATACAGATTTCAAATAATATTAAACCCTTGAAAATAATAGGTTGACTTCAATTTAAAAAAAAAAAAGAAAACCCATGCAAAGCATCTGTCAAGTTGTATGTACCTATACATAATAATTAGGGTACTGGAAGCTTTTGTTTCTATAAAAACTTCAATAAACTCCAGTATTCTTTACAAGGCATTTTCAAACATTTATTTTTTAAGTGGCTGTAGGCAATGAGTAATTTTAAATGAAAATGACTTCTGGAATGGTGGCACCAGAAGCTATGTGAGCACTCTCCAGTGAATTAGCAATAATAACTGATGAAAAAGAAAATACTAAAGTATTAAGTTGCCCTAAGGGTACATAGCAAATGAAGAAACATTCATTCAAGAAAAGGTACTACATCTCAGAACAGTCCATAGCATTTTGAGCCAGCGGTCAGGCTGTCTTTATAGTAGACAAGAGCAGCCAAGAGGTTTGGACTTACTTTCTTCCACCCAGTACTCACTTGTAAGGCAAATGCTCAAACCCAGGTTCAGTAGCCCAAAGATAACATGGGCAGGGCCCTCCCTGGTGGCGCAGCGGGTTAAAGCACTGCACTGAGGATCTAAAGCCGCTTCCGCATGAGTTCGATTCCCGCCTGCCCCGGAGGTGACCACATGGCGTGGCAGACCTCTCCTGACCCGCCCGCTGCTCCCCTCAGCAGTGTACTTCGTCCATCTGCCTGTTCTGCTCCCCACTCTGTCTCTGGTGAAGCCTCTCACCGCCCCTGAGCCTCTGGTCTGTACCCCAGTTCTGTATGCACAAATAAATAAATCTTTAAATAAAAAAAAAAAAAAGATAACATGGGCAAATAGCCCTCCCTTCATCCCATTAGTAATACCAAAGTTCCATACCAAGGAAATTGAGATGAAAACCATAGTCTGCTGCTCCCAGCACCCTGCTCATGAAGCAGAGGTGTCAGTCACAGAAATGGGTGACCACCCCACATTTTTGAAGCAATGGTGTAAAGGTTTTGCCCAGAGGAGAGGCAGGCAATAACAGCACTGAAGCTCACCTGAGGGTACACTAAAAAACAAATGAAAAGAGGCAATAAGCAATTTAGAAGCTGACTGCTCCATGAGGGTGCTAAATTTTAAACCAGCTAGTAGAATACTACAAAGAAAAAAAGTGGCAGTCAAGAGGCTCCATGGGGTCAGAACAAACCTCAGACTTCTGCCTGAAAGACAGAATTGAGTGGGGCTATAAGGCACTTAAATCCCAGGATATCATCTAGAACAAGAGCAATCAGCCAACAGTTACTGGAAACTAACATTCGCACATGTTGCCAACAGAGGGAGACAGCTAACAGAAAGATCAGTCAATGAATGCCTTGCTAAATTCAGTCAGTCATTCCAGGGAATTCTGTATATAACTAGAACATGTGTGCCCTCTGAAGAACAAAACCATGTTATGAGAAAAACTGACTTTTAAAATATGACAGGCCGTTAACTAGACAAATAAGCAAGGAAAGAGGCCCTGCGGGTGGGCAGTAGCAGGGAATATGTATCCAAAGGTGCTAGTATAAAAGTTTCCATTATCCCTAAAAAGAGAAGAAAAAAATAAACCCCTAACACATGCAAAGAAACAAGAAAAATGTGACCAACATGGAGGAATGAAGGGAGAGCAGGTTAAAAAAACTGGCTTTGAGAAGTTCCACCTGTCAAACTTAGCAAAGGCTACAAAAACAGTTATGAATTTCAAAGAACTAAAGGTAAACATGCTTAAAAATAAAAAAGGAAAACAATTTGACAATGTTTAAAAAGACTATCAATAAAGAAATGAGCTTTAAAAAAAAAACACGAAAGAGCCAAGTGACAATTCTGGAGAGAAAAAAATAACTGAAATGAAAAATTCAGTGAAATGGTTCAAAAAATATGAGCTGTAGAACAAGGAATAGCAAATCAATAGAATAAGCGATCTAAAAAAAAAGGCAGGGGGGGGAGTTCCAGAGAAATGTAGGACACAATCATACCAACACATGTATAATGAAGTCTCAGAAAGAGAAAAGCATAAAGGATAGTTGAAATTATGGTCAAAATTACTCCCAAAAGCAATGACAGCTACACATCCAAGAAAATCAACACTAAATAGGGCAAATGCAGCAAGGGGGTCGATCAGACTATTTTTCTTTTTTAAAAAAGATTTACTTATTTATGCATACAAGAACTGGGATACAGACCAGAGAGGTTCAGGGGTGGGGGTGAGAAGTTTCACCAGAGAATAAATAAATTGGTGAGCAGTGGGTGGGTCAGAAGAGGTCTGCCACACCATGTGGCAGGCCAAGGATGGAACTCATGCTGCAGTGGCTGGTGCTGCAGATAGTTTCATAGTGCTGCACTTTAACCTACTGCACCACCAGGGAGGCCCCAGACTGGGAAATTTCATAGTCAAAAATTTCAAAAGTCAAATAAAGGGAAGAAAAGGGAGCCACTACAAGAATCGAACCATCACACAAAAGGATACTCATTAAGACTATCAGCTGGTTTCTCATCAGAAAGATGGGGTAGCCAAAAGGCACTGGGATGACATACCCAAAGTACTATAAGGAAAAACACCTGTCAATCAAAATTGAAACCAGAGACTGGGTTCCAACATAACAGCCTGAGGCACTTAGAAGGCCAATCTGCAGAAATGAGTACTTACCAGTAAATATAATCACAAAAACATATTGCATATTTATAGATTTTACATTCAACTAGAAATATATCCTGCACTTGACTGCATGTCAGGGTCACCTCAGAGGTGGAGTCAGCAAAACAATAATCTGTGTTTAGTGTAAAGAAGGCCTGTGGTGATGTCTGGAAAGTCCAGATACCAAGTCCTCTACTACCCTGTTTAGCAGTTACTAAGAGCACCAAATAATGCCCTTACTCTGACCCTACAGGGGTATTCTCTAGGACAGTCTTTGGTCCTTACATCAATCAACCCATATATGATGACTGAGTTGACTTTATATAAAAAAAGCTATTACTTTGGCCCTCCCTGGTAGCTCAACTGGTAAGGATGCAGCACTGCAAGTGAACCATAGTCGCTTCAGTGTGAGTTTGATCCCGGGCCCCAGAGATGACCTACATGGTCCGGCATACCTTTCCTGGCCTGCCCACTGCTCCCCTCAGCAGTGCACTTCATCCATTTGTCGGTTCTGCTCCCCACTGTCTCTGGTGAATCCTCTCACCCCCTGCACCTATGGCCTGTACCCCAGTTCTGTATAAAAAAAGTAAATGATGCTGCTAAAAAATGGGGATAGGGAACATTTTTTAATAATTAAAGGGTCCACTTATCATGAAGATGTAACAATTATAAGAAATCTGTTTTCTAACAGTTTCAAGATATCTAAAGTTCAAAAAAGGATAAAAATGAAAAATAGGCAATTCGGTAATAAGATTTGAACTCCCCACTCTCACAAATGGATAAAAATAAGCAAAAGAGAAACAAAGTTAATAATAGCAACACTCTAAGCCAAATAGATCATATAAGCTTATAGAATACTTTACCCAACAAGGAATACACATTCTTGAATACACATAAACATTCTCTAGCATAGACCATATGCTAGGTTCTATATCAAGTCTCAATAGATTTAAAGAACTGAAAGTTAAGTATATTCTCTTAACAGTGGAATAAAATTAAAATTCAATAGAAGGGAATTTGGAAAATTCAGAAATATGTAGAAATCAAAAAGATTTATTTAGGTAGTATTTATATTCAAACCACTTATTAATTCCTGTGTTGATTTTCATGATAGAAAATCCTGCTGTCTACAAATAAAAATATTGAATTCTCTCCCCAAATATAAAACTAAAGGTAGACTTTGTCTTTGAAATATACTATACTATTATTTGTTAAGAAAAAGTGTAAAGTACAAAAAATTTAGGCATACAGAAAGATGAAACTAAGTCATTATTATACTTTTGTACTCAGCTCCACAGCACTTACCGTAAGAAAACATTACAAGCACTCTAAGCCACTATTTTAAAATTGCCCAGCCCTGCAAACAGGCATCCAAATATATATATATATATCCAAGACATCAATGAAGTGTCAAAAACATCAGTATTATTTCCATTTAATCAATTTCACATCAATGATATTGAGAGGGGGAAGGAGGGAAGAAATTAGCAGAACTGTATGTAAAGAATAAGCCAAAAAAAAAAAAAAAGCAATCAAAAGGGAAGTGAGAGAACAGGGCAGGAGTGACAACAGTAAACATTTATCAAGTACTTACCATGTGCCATATACCAACTGAAGCATTTTAAATGCTTTATTAAATACAATAATCCTAAAAAGTACTCATTAGTACCATTTTACAGATGGGGGGGGACAACTAAAGTACCTATGTGGCTAGGACATATGTTAATTGGGACAAAACTACCAAAACTAGATTTCAAACCTAGATACAATGGTGTCAACATTTCTATTCATCATCTTCCTCTGCTACAGCGCTATCTATCTCAGTGCTATAGGAGAAATTACAGAGGTGAGAAATACAATGACTTCACTAATCCTATTGGGTATTAATCAACCGCTCTTGTTAAAAAAAGGCCTCATAAAATTATTTGCCCCAGGAACAGTGTGGTATACAAAATCAGAAATCAGAAAATTATAAGTTTAAATTTGTACTCTTGCACTTAATGTGTGATCTCAGGCAAAGCCCCCAAAACTCTTTAGGATTCAGTTTCCTCACATCAGAATAACAAGGGCTTGGATTGTGATGATTAATGAAGTAATGATTATCTTTAAATGTCAGATGGTATACAGTTAAAATATTAGTTCCCTTTTCTCTAAAATAACATTCCATTGGAAGGAAAACTAAAGACAAGTATTTGTAATATGCTACTGAGGATGGAACACTGGTACAAATTTTTAAAGTTAAAAAAGAGAGTCAAATTGAAGTCTGTTCTGCTACAACAATGTAGTTTTGTAATGGAATTTGGCTCACTGACAAATGCCAACAAACACACCTGTAAGTCACATTAATTCATAAGTGATACCCCCCCCCAACACACTGCTTAGCACAAAATAACAGCAGATGAATGCATTGTGGGGGTAGGGGAAGACGTAGTCTGGACCAGATGGTCATCACCCCCACATTCTTCTTAGCTCACTCTGGCCACATGCTTATACATACTTGTAAAGATCAGTTCTACCTGATCTTTGTGCATTTTATTCAAGATTTGTGTTCCTAACTCAGTGACCTCAACCCTTCCTCTACAACCCTGACCCATGTTCATTTTTTTTTCCCTTAAAGTCCTATATTTACTATAGTTTGTCAAGAACAGATAATCTTTCAAGCTGGTCTGTTCATGTCATTAAAATGTTTACTATTTCCCTTTAACCTCAATTACAAAGTTACACTGTTTCGGAGTGATCAGGTTTTTCAGCAATTACAATACAGCAGATATGCCTACAATATTTAATCTCCATTTGTTATTGTTTGCCCCCCTCAAGGTTCTGAGAAGCCTCAGATTGTTGGAAGGCTTTAAATGAGAGAATACAGGTGTTCAACAAGTGATATAGGTATTTTAACAAATACTGGTTATTTTTCCCTTGAAATGGTATAGAGATACCTACTCCTGACAAGTCTCACTTTTAACCTTCCCAAGTTCCCTAAGAATATGATTTCTAGATCGGTCCAGGGGGAAGTATTCCAACTATGAATTACCTGAATTGTCTTGCTCCTGATCTACATAATCACAATTGTTCACTTAACCTTATAAATGAACAGCCTCAACAATTTTACTAGCACAGCTGTTTTTATTTGTTTTTTTTTTTAAGATTTACTTATTTATGCATATAAGAACTGAGGTGTAAGTCAGGGCTGGGGAGGCAGGTGAGAGGATCCATCAGAGACAGAGTGGGGATCAGAACAGGCAGATTGACTGAAATGCACTGCTGAGGTGATCAGCAGGCAAGGCAAGAGAGGTCTCCTGCACCATTGTGTGTAAGTTACCTCCCTGACTAGGTACTGAACTGGTGCTGCAGTGGGTGTGGCTAGCTTCATAGTGCTGTCTTAATTCCTTGCACCACCAGGGAGGCCCCACAGCTGTTTTTATTATTCAATTGTATTAGCACAGAACCTTACCATATTCCAAGCTTTGCCCTACTTTTTAAAAGGTAAATTTCAAGCTATCTTACCATCTGTAAAAGACAATTCGTGGCACAATATTCCTATCAATTTGTGCTGGCGCACACACACAAAGTGGCAATAGGAGACTTACAGAAACCAGTAACAACAACACATCAAAATTATACAGTGCTACATAATTTACTATTCTGGGTTTGGGGGTAGGGGAAAAGAGGTTAAAAGAATGAACCACCGGGCCCTCTCTGTGTTGCAGCAGGTAAAGCACAGCATTGAGAAGCTAAAGCCACTTCCGCATGAGTTCGATCCCCACCCCGGAGGTGACCCACATGGCGAGGCAGACCTCTCCTGACCTGCCTGCTGCTCCCATTAACAGTGTACTTCATCAGTCTGCCTGCTCTGCTCCCGACTCTGTCTCTGGTGAATCCGCTCATGGCCCCTACACCTCTGACTTGTACCCCAGTTCTATATGCATAAATAAATAAATCTTTTTAAAAAATGAACCACCCATTTTCGAAATGTAGCTTTACTTTTCATATATTAGGGAAATAACCTAGTATAAAGAGACTTGAAGTCATCTGACTCTAAGCACCAGGTTTCTAGCAACAACACTAAAAGCTGGCTCAAGTTTGCTGATTCTGGTTCTACCTTTCAGAATTTTAAAAAATGAATTTGTATTACTTTCTATTTTAATGCTGTTTAAATATATGCAAAAATAAAATTACAATTGATTAAAGCTTATAAAAAGACAAATTTATAAACTAAATGCGAAACAATTAATATTAATATAGTATGACAGATGGTAGCCTATTACTGACTGCTAAGACATGGGTTCCTTTTGAGTTCTGTGTGCCTATATTACCACCATCATATGTCATGTGGTACTCAGCTTTCCTACTTAAATTACACCACTAATTTTAACTAGAGCAAAAAAGAGGCATGAAAGACATACTTGGAAGGCTAGAACCTGCAGGAAATGGCTAAGAGATACTCAATGACTATTAAGATTTTTAAAATAACTGCTCCTAATGTAGTAAATACTACATCTAATCTCTCTTTGAAGATTTTGTTACAACACTGCAAAGTCCATTACTGTCAATAAGGAAGGTCATTTTCTATTAAGTTTATTTCTATCATTGATACACCTATTGGTTATAGTTCTGTACACTAAAAGTTAAAACCATTTTCTGCATTATAGGTCTTGAAAATACAGATTTATATTGATATACTTCTAGACTGCTTTTCAAGAAAAAAGTATACTTTATTTAAATAATCCTTTATTTACTAATTACTTACAAATGGTGTGAGATTCCAATATAGTTCAGTCCCTATACAAATCAACCCATTAACAAAGACCAAGTAGCTTTTGACTTTAGATGTTAAAGAGACACATACCAAATGTCACAGAAGGAATGCTGACTTAACAGTCTATTTGTTTTAATAACAGGTTAACATAACCATTAATCGCTTTTACCAATCTATCAAAATTATTTTACGCTTTTTGAAGATAATCATGAAATGCTGATCCAACACTTATTTAGAACATGTTGTAATAAAGCAAAGCAGACAGTTTTTCATTGGCACCCAGTAGATACTTTCAGCCTGAATCTTCAACAACTAGATTTAAATCACAAATGTAAAGAATTGAATAGGAGATCAAAAAATTTGAAATTCCTTTAAGTTGGTGAGATTATCCTCAATATATTTTCAGTGAACACTTAAGTCTTGATATAATTCCCATACCATATGAATTGACTAATCCAGTGTACAATTCAATGGTTTTTAGTTTACTCACAGTTGTACACACCATAATCAATTTTAGAGCATTTTTCATCCCAGAAATAAACCCCACCGCCACTTGTTGTCATTCCCCATTATGCTCTCCTCCACCACCACCCACTGCTGCTGCCTCCACCGCCGCCTCCTCTCAAGCTCCAAGTGAATCTACTTTTTGTCTTTACACTTTCGCCTATTTGGACAATTCGCATTAATGACATCATAATACCTTGTGACTGGTTTCTCTCAGCATAAATTGGTTTCAATGTTTATCCAATTATCAGTATTACCTTTCCTAGTGTCAAAAAACATTCCATTGTATGATAGAATTTTATTTCTGTGCTCACTAGCTGATGGACATTTGCTTTGTTTCTGAATATTCCACCAAGTGCCCCGAAGAGGGCCTCCCTGCAGGTGCTAGAGTTAGCTTCAGGGCTATGAAGCTATAGTCAGCCACCAAGGCAAGAATTCTATACCTTGGCCAGGGAGTTAACCCACTCAGCAGACCTCTTCTGTCTTGCCCACTGCTCCCCTCAGCAGTGTAGCTCAGTAGAACCATGGGGGGGGGGGGGATACTTTCTTACTTTGTAAACCTCTTGCCACAATAGCCAACACTCAGCACCTACATGTAAGGAACTGAGAAATTACTCCATGAGCATAAATTCTGTATATTATTAAAACAATCCTAACAACAACAACTGGCTATTGCTTTTCCCTTTTTATATAAGGAAACCAAGACACAGCTGTAAAAAGCCTTCTCCAGCTTGCATGCTTTAGCAGCATAAGTGGCAAAGAGGAATTCAAACAAAGCAGTTTATCTTCTTAACCAGTATACTATGTAATGTCTGAGTGAATGAGTACTGGCCTTTTTTTCTTTTTTAATCAATTTTGCTTGCATTTGCCAAGAGCACAGAGGTACTATTTACTCTCTCATAAAACACAGCCAGACATTGCATGAAATTCACCCATTTTAAAGACAAAGTTCCCTTTCCTAAAAGTGCTCTTTTCTAATTTCATTTGATCCGCCAAAAAATTTGCTGGCCTCAGACCTCTTTAATAAGTATCTCAGTATAAATAGGGTGGCTAGAGTACCATAACTGAATTAGAATGTTGTTACTTTGTTGCTTATGCTACATTATCATTTTTTTTTAATTCTGTTTTCTTTGCCTCCTGCATTTAAGAAATTTTTTCTTAAAAAGACTTAAGTTATTGAGTGCTCCCTGGTGGCGCAGCAGGTTAAAGCACAGCACTAAGAAGCTAAAGCCATTTCAACATAAGTTCGATCCCTAAAGCGGAAGTGACCCACATGGTGCAGCAGACCTCTCCTGACCCGCCCACTGCTCCCCTCAGCAGTGTACTTCACTCAATCTGCCTGTTCTGCCCCCACTCTGTCTCTGGTGATTCCTCTCACTGCACCGGCTCCTATAGCCTGTACCCCAGTTCTGTATGCATAAATAAATTAAAAAAAACTTATTTATGCATACAAAAGCTGGGGTGTACCTCAGGGGTGGGATGGTGGTGAGAAGATTCACCAAGGAGAGAATGGGGAGAAGAACAGAGGCAGACTGACTGCAATCATCTGCTGAGAGAAGCAGAAGGCAAGACAGGAGAGGTTTGCTGCACCATATAGGTAGCTAGCTCCCTGACAGAGGATGGAACTCAGGCCCCAGTGGCTGTCAGTAGCTTCCTAGTGCTGAGACTTAACCCCCTGAGTCAGCAGGGAGGCCCAAGAAATTCATTTTTAATAACAGTGTAGCTTCCACGTTTGTTTTTTATTTGTTGACAATGCTAGCCTTCATGGTGTATGTGCAGAATGCTATTTTGAAACTTTAGGATAAACTGTATAAAGACATTAACACTTTAAAAGATACTTTTTCTCTTACAGAACTCATTTTTTTTTTTAGAGATTTATTTTATCTGTGCATACAAATGGGGTGCAGGCCAGAATTGCAGGGGATGAGAGGATTCACCAGACAGAGTGGGGAGCAAAACAGGGGGATCTACTGAAATACACTGCTGAGGGTTAGCAGTTAGCAGGTCAGGAGTGGACTGCTGCACTGTCACAGGTGGGTCAGCTCCGAGGCCGGAGATAGAATTAAGGCTTCAAGAGGTAAAGAGTGTTGAGATTTAACCCCTAGGCTACCAGGGAGGCCCTATCTTAAGAACTAAACAAAAAATATATAACTTAAAACAGAATGGCAATATGAGCACCACAGAAAACATCTACATCTAGATTGGGATATTCTGAGATATTTATTATTGAAATACTCCAAATGGAAGGAAGCACATAGCCATGAATTGAAATTAGTTGATGGGCACTTAGCAGATGTTATCAAACATCTGTTAGGGTGGGAAATATCAGTAAGAATTCCTCAGAACAACATTAAAGTTTCATCTTAAAAGGTGCCAAGTAAATGTGTATAGGGATGGAGAGTAAAAGCATGTGAAACAGCATGGAATAGCCTAATGCAGTCAATGTAACAATAGTTAAAAATAGTTGTATCACAACAACAGCACCAATCAATGCCAAGTACCATTGAGGGGCATGTATAGCCTTGGTTTTTCATCATCTCTAGCATAAGCTGTTCAAGTTTAAGAAAGACAATTTGGCACATTAAGTTCAAAGGTGATTAAAACGTGCAATCATGTTAAAACAAATAGATATTTAAAGTTATCTTTATATTTGCCCATACCTTAAATTTCATTTATACTGGAAGAATGTGATCAAAGAATTGGAAGGGTGGAAGGTAACTAGTTTGACATGGTGACATTTTGAATACCTACTAGACCTGAATAAAAACAAGATTCAGTTTCTACATTAAAGAATTTACCAATCAATGTCTCTGCCCAGAAGCAGGATATCAAGTAAATTCTTTAAAATGCATTTCACAGATGTGAATTTCACACAAAAAGATTAGACATAAGGACACATCAAAAAGCCCTGGAACAAATATCAAACAAGTTAACTTTCTAAAGGCCAAATTTTCATCTTAAGTATTTTTTCTTTTAAAGATTTATTTTATTTATGCATCCAAGAACTGGGAATAGGCCAGAGGTATTGGGGGAAGGGATAAACAGGTTCACCAAAGACACTGGGGAGCAGAGGGCAGGACAGGAGAGGTCTGCTGGACCATGTGGATTAGCTCCCTGGGCAGGATTTGAACTCATACTGCAGTGGCCACAGAAAGCTTCATAGTGCTGAGACTTAACCCCTTGTACAACCAGGGAGGCTGCATCCTAAGTATTTAATCAAGCACAAAGATCTTTCAAAACATATTCCAAAGTGAAATATGAGTAAGAGTTTAGTGACCCACTTGTCACTAATAGATTAAGTTCATTTTAAAAGTATCTACTTCTGAGAATTCATTGGATTAGTGATTAAGGGCTACAAAGGACTTCAAGCTGTAAGTGGCCAAACTTCAGACTTTATTGATAAGGCAGTATTGAACAGCAGAAAGACCAATAAGTACAAAAAAGAGCCTAAACATCATTAGCTCAGGCAAAGGAATGATTAAGGCACAATTTGATATTCCTATCACCAAAATAGCTAAAATTAAAAGGACTGACAACACTAAGTATTGTTAAGGAGAACATGAATTACACATTACTAGTAAGATTCTAAACTGGTACAACCAACTGGACACATGCTGTTTAGTGATGCTTTAGTCAAAGGACCAAATATATCCCTACAGGCTACATCATAAAACCTAGTTGTACATTAGACTCTACCATCTAGGTTTATGTAATTGCACTGATAATCGCACAACCACAAAATCACCTAGTGATGCATTTCTCAGAACATATCCCCATAATTAAGGGACCAAGACTATACTCTGGAAATCTGCTTGGCATTACCTACTAAAGCTAAACACAGAAATAACTCATGATCCATTAATCCCACTCGGTATGTACCAAAAAGCATATACTGAAATGTTTATAGCAATGCTATCTGTAATTAGTAAAAATACTGTAAATGAGCCTCAGTCCCTGATGACGCAAGGGATTATAGTTCTTAGCACTATGAAGCTCTCTGCAACCACTGCAGCATAAGATGGATCCCCAGGCATGAACTGACCAACATGGCCCAGCAGACCTCTCCATCCCCACTCTCAGCAGTGTATTTCAGTGGATCCACCTGTTCTGCTCCCTACTCTGTCTCTGGTAAATCCTCTTATACTCCACTCTACCTCTAGCCTGCACCCCAGACCTTGTATACATAAGTAAACCTTTAAAATAGAAAAAATGCTGCAAACAATCCAAATATCCAGCAGTAGGAAAACAAACAAACAAACAAACAAAACCTGGTATATTTCCTATGATGAAATACTATGCAGTGATAAAAAAGAATTATTCAATCCTATGTTGAATGAGAAGCCATACAGAAAGTATGTTATATTACTCTTATATAGTTTAAGTTTAAAAATAGGCATAACTAATTCATTGAAAGACATTGATCATAATACCGGGTTTTCATAGGGGGAGGAGGTAGTGATAGAGATATGGGAGCCTTTTCGGGAACTGGAAATATTCCAAATTCTGATCTGAATGAGATCCATACAGACATACAGATTCTTATTATAAAACTGCACATTTAAGATTTATGCACTTAACTGTGTGTAAGTTACACCTCAATTAAAAAGCTTATAGGTGGGTTAGCCACTCCCAAAGATATGCCCATTTCCCTTGGGAAAATAAGCCACTGATTCTCAAAAATATGGTGCACTGAGATCCTTTCAGTTGATCCTTAAGATGTCATTTGCCATTTTCATTGTTATCACCTCATATATACAGAAGAGTTCTTCCAGAGGATGCATATGTGCGTGATATATAGATATGCATGATATCTATAGGTAGATATAGATATATATATATCATAATACAATGACAGCAGAAGCCAACATAGAATCCAGCTTTTTCCTATAAAGCCAGACATAACTGCAAAAATACAAAACAAGGCCACTCTTCTTACTAATTTTTATGTTTTGGAAAGCTACTTTTCATAAAAATATTAATGTGCAGTTTCATTATGTTTAAATGCAAAACTTGCTGTCTTTTAAATTCTCTATTATAGTAAACATCAATGGCTATAACCCCATATAAACAAAAGATCTTGGAGTCCTCAATAATTACAAAGGACTCCTGAGATCAATAAATTTGAGAATGACAGGCCTACTGATATATAAGGAAAATACGCTTTTTTGCTACTTCTGTTACAGTGACGAAATGAGGTATCAACATTTTCTCTGAAACCATCTGTGCTAGACAAAAATCACTGCTACTATATTTATCTGCATACTTTCATCCTCAATTCAGAAAAAAAAAATCTGATTATTATTTCCCATACCAGGCTACACTATTTTTTAATGGCAGTAATGTTTTAAAGCTTAAGCTAAACTTCAGATGAAAATTTAACCCAACTTTAGACTGTTTTGCCAGCAAAGAAATTACACCACTGGCTACCAAGTCTGTGGTTCCTAAATTCATGTAACAAGCTGTTGGACAAGCACAATTAACCCACATGATTCTAAATAAAATAAAGTTCCCAGACAGACATACACACAAAATGGGAGGAAAACACTCATATTATCCCTCCTTCATTTGTAAATCCAACAACTCCTAAACATATTAACCTTTTTTGGCATTCCTACTTTCCTTTTATAGAGAAATTTTTCTCTAGACTCATTTTTCCCACATCTCAAGAGAAATGTTTCTTGTACTCACACACATAAAAGTAGCTTAAAGTAATCTCTTGTCCAACATCTTGGTTTTACAGTTAACAGTGAGTTAACTCACTAGTTAGGTGATATAACAAAAGGTTAGTTAGATGATTTAACACGAAAAAGCAGAAACTAAAAAACTAGAACTAGGGCCCTCCCTGGTAGTGCAAAGGGTTTAAGAGCAGCACTATGAAGTTATCCACAGCCACAGCAGCAAAAGTTCATCGCTGGCCAGGGAGGTGACCCACATAGCATAGCAGACCCTTCCTAGCCTGCTCACTGCTCCCCTCAGCATGTATTTCAGTACGCCTGCCTGTTCTGCTCCCCACTCTGTGTGTGCCATCTCTGGTGAATCCTCTCAACCCCCTACCCCACCCTGCACCTCTGGCCTATACCCCCAGTTCTTGTAGTCATAAATAAATCAATCTTTAAGAAAAAAAAAACTGGGGCTAAACATAACTTTTGACTGGAATACAGTAGCTAATTCACTGATTATACTGTCTTCTCTTAAAATATGAATATTCTCTGACAAATTGTAGGAGGAAAAATTTTTTTTAAAAGTTTCCAAATTAAGAGCAAATGGAACTATTGCAACTATTTAAACAATAAAATTATTCATCTATTTTTGTGTATCAGATTATTTCAAAAGCTGTAAATTAAAACATATTAAAAAAACCCGCAGAAAGACTACAGTTAACAACACACTTTGGATGCCAAATTCCAGTCCCCTACATTTTGGGTAAGGTGGGTGGTTAAGACTGGCAATATGTTTTGGTAATCCAATGTTTAAGTTTGTATGGGAGCAACAATGAGAAAATATAGTTATTTTATAACACAGACTCCCCTTTTTCAGAGGAATGTTCAATCATTTCAATAGACAGAAGCTCTCAGCAGGGAGGGAGAATTGAGAAGAGGAGAAGAAGCTGAAGGGGATGTTTTGTTTTTTGGCTCCATTCAAGGACAGAGAAGCCAAAGTTAGCAGCACCTCTCAAACAAAAGAAATCCTGGAAATCTCATTCCTTTACTCAAGTCCCTAAAGCCATTCTCTTATCTCGAAGGAAATGTTTAATAATACTGTCAATTCCCCTGCTACTCAATTCTCCAACATGTCTTGTCATGACACCATCAAAATTACCTTTAAAAAATCTTAAAAAAATCTAATCATCTCTCCTTTTACCCTAAAAACATCTCTTTACCCTAAAAAGAAAATCTAAATGTCCTATGTAGCACTCAGGTTCATCCCCTGTGATATAGCCTCAATCAACCCTCCTTTCTAATCTTCTTGCCCACAACCCCCCCATCTCCAAAGTTCCTTCCACATTCTACTAGTTTTTCTCTGAAAACACTATACTTTCATATACATATACTTCCATTCCTCCATTGTAAGCAGAGGCTCTCAATTTTACATGTGTTTGTGCATATGCACACGCGCACACACACCCATGTGGCAATATGTGGAGACGATTTTAGTTGTCACAACTGAGGGGACAGGGAATAACTGACATCTTGTGGGTAAGTGCTAGGAATACAATATTTCACAACAAAGGATTATGTGGCCCAAACTGTCCAAGTGTTGAAGTTAAAAATCCTGATCACAAGCTGCTCCTGCTGCCCAGAAGTCCTTGCTCTAGTTCAGAGCTGCCCAAATAACACATATCTGATGACCAGCAAACCTCACTCATCTCTAACTAGAATTTAATCTCTTTTACCACTTCATTTTTCATAGCTCTTTTAACAGCACTTACCACACTGTGTGTACCTCTAGACATCAGCGCCTAGATAGGATTAATCATCTTTCTATCCCCTGTGCTGAATAGTATTAAATGAATAAATTTTATTCAATTGTTTTAAGATAGCAATCTCTGGTCAAAATCCTTCATTTTATATTTTCATCAAGGTCAAATAACTTGTTCACTAGTTGGTAGAACAGTCACAATTGTGAATCAATTGACAAATTAGAGCTCTTTACTACCTACATTTGCTCAATCAAGGCTAAGGGACTTTCTGACCACCCATAAAGGACAGACCTATAAACTATCAAGAAAGCCTCAGAAACCTACTCAGTCACCAACAAAGAGGCTGTTTCAAAGAAATACAAAGAAAACAAATTAGCAGAATGGGCTAAGGTCAAAAGAAAAGCACAGGGGAAAGAATTCTACCAGAGTTCAGAGAAAAGGAAAAACCACTTCCAACTGGAAAGAATCAGAAAATAGCTCATTGAAGATGGCATGTAAGTTAGGCCTTGTAGGCTAGCCATAAAGAGAATTTGGAACACCACTTCTATCAACTACAGATAGTTTGATTGGGGGGAAATAATAAGAAACCTTCGAAAGCAGATTGGAATTATGTCAAATGGCTTCATTTGGCCAGAGCTGCCGTGTTACGAGAGCTTAAGCAGTATTTGTGGAGAGCAGAAATAAGGAGATGCAGATAAAGAATGTTGATACTTGTGGCTATGTAGATGAACAAAAGCTAAAGAATATTTTCCTGATTCTCCTGTCAGTGACATAATTCCTCCTTCCATGATGCACTGAAGATAGCTAAGGTAAACCTTGAGCAATGAGACAGCTGACATTTATATAGTTCAGACAATGATATCCACTATTAAACAAGAAATACACCAGCAGTCTGCATTAAATTCTTACTCCATCTCTCAAGGCTAAACTGGAGAGAATCAGAAAATACCTCATGAGATGGCATGTGAGCTAGGCTTTGTAGGATAGCCATAAAGGGAATACGGAACAGCATCTCTATCAACTATAGTTCAGCAAACTCTGAATCAAACTCTTTAGAACTTTGGATTTATTGTTTCTAAAAACAATAAGTACATAATTTTGTATAGTCATTTCCATGAGACTAGGTAAATGTACACACAGGCAGTACTCTTTTCACATATACAGTATTCCTGAAATGTGACAGAAGTCAAGCATTTTAAAGCCAAACAGTTTTCACCCCTTTTTTATAACAGCTTCTCTCCACTTGAAGAGTCAAAGTGCAGAAAATGTAAAACCCCTAATTACACATCACCTTTCACTTTATTACATATACGTCATACTTCCTACTCATTCTAATTAAAGTTTTCACTTAATGTCCTCAGATTCTTGGAAAATGCAACTTTAATCAAAAGGATGCATAATGAAAACAAGTCCTCATAGCATTTTGTTCTGTTCATGGTAGACCAGGACTGCTGAAGGAAAGGACACTTGGTAGACCTACTGTGTTTCATTCAGCATTGAGCAAAGTCAGCCAACATAATCAATGAACCCACTCTAACCCAGTTAGGTTAAAGATTCAGTTCTCCATCTTAGAGATTGTTTGAGACCCTCCCCACAGTTGATGTACTTTGGTTTTCCAATCATTTCTGTAAGAGGACAAAAAAACCCTGAAACTTGTAGATGTAAGACATGCACATATACAGCAAAGCTACTGAAACATTCTCAAATAGGTAGGTCCATCCTGCAGTAAAAAGAAGTATCTTTTACCAGCTACATTATAGAACCTGAACTTATAGTATATTGACATATACTGAAGTTAAAACAAAGACTATATAAAAATGAAATCTATCACAGCTGAAAATTAGCCAACATTTTCCAGTGGTAAAAGATGTAGAAATGGGAAATAGGTAGAGCTTATTAAAGAGTTCGTGTAATTCTTTATCTACATAATTCACATTTACACAGTTGTCTCATTTCCCATTCCACAACACATTAAAAAAACAGAAAACTAAGAGTAGAACCACAAATGACAAAAGTGAAAGCATCGTGTAAGTAAGGTAGCTTAAAAATATTATTTCAGAAAAAAAATAAACAGCTATATACCAGAGACATTTTACAGTGGAGTGGGGAATGGGATCAAAAATGGGGGACGGGGGAGAGAGGGGAAGAGCACTGGACTATGGTGATGGCACACCTGTGATTTGATGGTGGGAAGCCCACGGGGATTGTAACTGAGATGGAAAAGGGCACAAAAGGATGTAAAAATAAACTATTAAAAATACACAATTCAAAAAAAAAAAAACCCTGAAGCTTTTTAGTGTACATACAGACCATCCTGAAAACCTCAAAGATCACAGCAGGCGAAAATCAACAGATGCATAAAATGACAAGCCAAAGAAACATTATATTCATATAGCTGTTAGTAGCAAACTAAAAAAAAGTTACAATGTGGAAAATCATTGGGAGTGTGTGGAGAATTTGGGAAGTCAAGTAAATGGGGGAGGGTATAGGAGTAAAATAAAGTTAAAACTAAAAAGTTAGCTGTATTAAAATCAACTCTGAAGAGAGTATTTACAAAGTATTATTTACAAAACATTATCTAAAAAAGGTGGCAGCAAGAGGACATGAAAACAGTGATTTCTAAACAGGATGAACAAATAATATACTCAGGTTCTAAGGCAAGAATAAGTAGAGGCAGAGGACAAGAGGAAACATGATTTAGTGAACTGATTATGTAACTGCTGAGAATCTTTGAACACACATCCAATAATACGGTTGTTTCTACATGTCAGAATTATCAGAGGTGGGGTTTGTGTTGCTTTTATTTCCTTATGCTATCCTTATGCTATCCAAATATAATTTCATAATGAGATGTAAAGTATAAAACATCTTTAGAAAGCTTTTTATCAAATAAACTGATTTTAATATTTAAAAGCTTGAATATTCTGAAAAATTTATTTACACAGAACATTATTCCCTAAGACACGAAATTAAATATTTTAATAATGCTTTCCAATTTAGTGTCTTTCCAATTTCTACTAACATGACAAACACCACTGCCTTGCTCTCAAAAAGCTGCTCTTTGCTCACAGGTTCTAGTTCTAAAGCACTTGTGGAAAATGATTTTTAAACTCACCTTATCCAGCACATGACAGCAACGATTCTGTTTTGCTCATCTGGTAGCACCATTACCTGGTTCAACATCCAGGATATAAGAGGCATTTAAACATGTAATTGAGTTTAAAATAAAAGTACAAAATAAGAGAGTCAAAAACATTAGACAGTGTTAAACCCAAAGAAAATGTAGATTGAGCTGCAATTTATTTCTAAAACCAGTAATTCAATAAGGGTGGTTGTTTCTATACTTGGGAATTTGTTAGAAATGCATATTTTTGGGCCCCATTTCAGACATACTGAATCAAAGTTTGTGTTAGGGCCCATTAATCTATTTTAACAATTCCTCCATGTCTGATAAGCAAACACGGAGCAGCAGTGATGTTAACCACTGCTCTAAATTAGGAGTGACAAACTATGATCACTCACCAAATCCAATCTCCAGTTTTTGTACAGCCAACAAGAATGTATTTCAAATAGTTACATTCAGTATGATGATAAGGACACTAACTTTTAACCCTAATTAGGCAAAATGCTGTATTCGCTCCCCCATTCTACTCTACTCTTTACACCTTTATTAGAAATTATGTACTCAACTATCATATTTCATCAGTAGAAAATTTAGCTAGTATCACATATTTTGCTTCAGAATACAAAGGCTAAAAAAATTATTATCCAGCCCATTACAGAAAATTTGCTGAGCCCTCTCTAAACTTAGGTGTTACCAAAGAGCAATCAAATCTTTCTAAATGTACTTTAGATCAGAGACAAAAATGCTATCAGGAAGACTATGGGTTTGATGCCATATAACAATTTCCATGCTCTCTGGTGTCCACAAGTAACTAGCTAAGAAGAAAGGCAAATGTAATTAACAACCTAAATTTGTAATTCTCAATAACCACCATAGGAAAAGGGCATATAAATGGGACAGGAAAGGAAGTTGCTTCTACTCTTTTCCCCCTTTGCTTCCCATTTCACAAATTCTGGAGGAGGTTGTATCCAAGACAACCAGCTCAAAACACTCCAAATCATTTCCTTTGATAATGATTAGACAATATGGTTCCAAACTTATTCAAAGTGTACATAATTGAAGAAATGATAAAATGAAAGAAGTCATAAAAATGATACATCAATTTTGTACAAGCAGTTTGTAGGTCCTGAACAAGCAGTTCTAGGAACTAGAGTCAAATATTCCCCCAGATTTTGCATTCAGGCAATCAATAAGCATTACTCTGTAATGTGGAAGCAAAACCCCAAATCTCTGACCTTATCATCCACTGCCAGGTAGATTTAAGCATGAATTGTATAAAAAAACTATAAAGATACTGAATTCCAAAATTTAATTAACATGACATTAGATATGAAAATAGCTTCATGCAGAAGGTAGTCTAGATAGGCTACCTTGTTCAAGTTACTTTACTTTCTGAGCCATGTAGCTCATCTGAAGGATGAATCTGACTACATCTGAGACCCCCTTCTGGAAGTACTCATGGTAAAAGGAATAATTAGGCAAAAATCAAGTAACTCCAAGTAATCAAGAGAATTAGCAAACATTGAAGTCATACCAAACTAATCATCAAAAAAAGTTATCTGAATGTCTCTGTGTACCAGTCACTTTCTATATATTTAGGGATATACCAGTAACTTAGAATTTGAGTCTGACCAGATGAATGCCATTAACCAAAAAGATAGAATTTGAAGGACAAAATTAGTCAAAGCACCTAAACAAAATTAAGTAAAACAAAAAGGAAAATATGCAGACAATGTAGAGCTATAACTGACAAAGCATCAATACAGAAAAAGAATGATAAGAGGAAAGGTAGAATATGTAATTTCTGGCCCCAAATGAAAAGTATGACTTGTAAGAATTCCTAAAGCCAATATGCAAGAATTACAATAGAGTTATTTCTACTGTATTGCCATTTGGGTTCACTTTAGAAGGCTGGAGTTCAAAATGAAATTCTACTTAAAGAAACTGAAAGGTAAAAGGGAGACCTCCCTAGTAGCGCCAGGGATTAAAGTGCAGTGCTATGAAACTATCCACAGCCACTGCAGAACTAGCACTCAGTTCTATCACAATCACAGGCCAGGGAGCTAAGGCCAGGGAGGTGACACGTACAGTACAGCAGACCTCTTCTGTCTTGGCCACTGCTCCCTTCAGCAGTGTATTTCAGTCACTCTGCCTGTTCTGTTCCCAGCTATCTCTGGTGAATCCTCTCACACATAAACCTCTGGCCTGTACTCCAGTTCTTGTATACAAATAAATCTTTTTAAAAAAGGTAAAAGAGAAACTCCAGTAGGTTACAATACCATAGGAAGGTATATTTCCTTTAACAACTCAATTCACTGTCCTGTAAGGCACAATAAATACCAAGTTAGAGCTAGGAAGGGCACAGCAATCAATCCACCGTGCCTCACACTTCTTACAACATAAACTTCTAGTCAGAAGTAATCTCTGAACAGCGAACGGCACACAATAGATGGCCAATAAATAACTGTTGAATGGATAAAAAAAAATCTTAATGGATACTGTTAATGTTATTAGAGCTATAACCTTAACTCTAAAAATGTTTTAAGTAATAATGGATGTATTGTGTATACATAAAATTTTACAAGAAATCTGAGTCTCTCACAACTACTAAAGTAGTATCTTATATGGCAATGATGGACAAAACTAATTTCAAGATTAATGCCCAAAAGTAAGGCACAAAACAAGAAGTCTCAATCTCCTCTTTCCCTATAATGACTGCACAGAATCATTTTGAATTTAAATGCCCAGTTCCCGCTCCAAACCTACTCATTTATAATCTCCAGAGAACAAGGACCTAAGGCAAATACATTTTCTAAAAGGTCCACAAGTAATCCTGACAAACAGTTGAGGCAGAAAATCACTGTTGGACAATAATTGAAAGAGAAACATTTGTTGCCAATACATTACAGACAGATACAGGTACTAGAATACACTTAGGAAATTAACTGTATACGTTTTTACACTTTGCTCCTTAGAAGTGCACTGAATTGGTTATTATTATATACAACAGTAATAACTGAACAATAAATTCAAACTCCAATGTATACAGTATCAAGTTTTAAGTCTTTTACACACCTCAAGGACATTTATAGTCCTATTTTCTGATACAATGTAACACAAGTATCTTTTATAAAAAACCTCGTGCCAAATTAAAAATTCTCAGATTCTACATTGGCAGTCCTCCACCCAACCCTCAACAATTTAGTTAGCTTTAACAGACCAAGAGAAATTAGAGAAATAAACACCAAATAAAGGTATTACCATTCCCTCATTCCATAAAATGAACCAATACAATGCCAAATGAAACAATTTTGAAGGGTTTTTATTTTTAGTGTGAAATTAAACTGACTTTAAGCTAAATAAAACCTAGAATTCTCAAATTTAGGTAATAGACGTTCACATACTAAGTGTTCATTTATGGTGATTTAAATAGAAATGGCTAGATTTTGCATCTTTCAAGAATGTTAAGTCATCTAACATTATTTTAGGTTTAAAACACAAACACTGACTAAACTATCATCCTGAATGCATTGGGAGGCACATGATGGGAAGAACCTATTTGCTGCAAAAATTCAGCACCTTTCTTGGGAAGCCAAGATATTCCCCAAATTGCAGACTAGTGTCATAGTTTTAATATTCTTATTGAAAACTGCTATAGTATAGGAAGCAAACCAAAAGTTCTAAACAGTTTTTTAAAATTAAGTAATCAATATTATTTCACTAACAGCACAGTAGTTGAAGCACCACTGTTGCACCTTACAGACCTCAGTTCCTCATCTGTATACTGAGAATACTACTAGCTATACATAAGGTAATCAGTGGAAATGTTTAACATAGAGCTGGCACATAAGCAATGCTCCGTAAGTGACAATTATGCTGATAACTGAAAACAGCTGAAGTAAAAAACTCCATCTTATTTGCCTATTTAAAGTTCAGTAAGAACAATAACTCGGTGGTTTTCAATTCACCCACAGTGCTTTTAAAATATATCTTTGCTCAGGTCCCATCACAGACCAATTAATCAGTCTCTGGGAATGGAACCCAGGCATCAGTGATTCTGTTGTGCAATCAGAGTTGAAGGCAAATGTATTAACCCTTTCCTATGTGTTAGATTCCCTCCATTAAAG
The DNA here is from genome assembly GCF_000260355.1 of Condylura cristata. Taxonomy (NCBI): domain Eukaryota; kingdom Metazoa; phylum Chordata; class Mammalia; order Eulipotyphla; family Talpidae; genus Condylura; species Condylura cristata. The sequence goes on along the minus strand of NW_004567128.1, from coordinate 22,745,032 downwards.
AATCAGGCAAAATAAAATACCACAGCTTTCAAAAAGACACGGCTCCTTAAAGAACCAAATGAAAACTAAAACCCCATTTTTCAATTTTGGAAAAATTAAACTTCAAAACTCAGAAAATATACTAGCAAGAAGGGAAATATGGTGCAGGTCATAAAAGCTTTACTTTTAGAATGTAAAAAAAGGGCAAAAAAACCCCAACTAGGTCAATAGTCACAGATAAGATGATCCCCTACCCCCACCCCAGGTTATAGTCCAAAAGACTGACAAGAGGACTAATCCTCTCAAACAACTTTCTTTGACCAGATTTAAACAAGGATTGATTACAATATTAAAATTCTAACACTGAAGTATAAAAACTTTATTAATTCAAAAGTTGACCTTTTGAAATAAGCTGAATGATTGCTAAGAACTAGATGACTAGCAAATTCATAAAACACTCATCTTCAAAATCTACAATCTACATTAATATCATGTCAAAGGGTTATCTACAAGGAGATATCCACGAAATCTTGAGATGTCAGAAAAATTACTTCAAGATCCTGGAAGAAAAAATATCCAAAGCAAATCCTACCCGAGCATTCTATTAATAAAGAGAATTGGAATTCTTAACAAGAGATCCTAATAACCTGCTGAAAGGTAAAATCTGCCCTTCAAGTTACTTTCTAAAGAACTCAGATCCTCACATGTACTGTTCTTGCTGTTTATTCCCCCTAGAAATTTTCTCTTTCTGAAATTACCAAGGTCAGCAAACAAAAGAACTGCCATGAGAACATAAAGGTAAACTAACAATTTCAACAGTTAAATGTCCATGCAAGGAAAAAAAAAAGGGGGGGGGGAGTTTGGGGGACGTGTAAAGGATAAGGAAACGGGGAGAAAAAAAAACCGTGTAGCTGAAGTCCATTTTCAAGTTAGAAAAAGCAGAAAATACTAATATATCAAAAACTATATTAAGTTCACCCTTGGACCACCAAATCCAAATACTTAAGGTTTTCTCTCTACTGGAACAATAAAAGTTTAAAAGGTTAAGGTTACAATTATAATAAAGCGCCTAAGTCCTAAAGATTGAGAAAACAAATGTTGACATCTTTGTATATTTACTTATGAACTTGGAAGGCATTCGCTGAAACCAAAATGGCAGCCCAGACCAGTGATATCTAAAAGGGAGTTCGTAGTCTATGTTTAAAGTTCAAGCGTACGTACGGATGAAGAAAGCCAACTTAGTCGTGGATAACAAGTGCTTACCATACAAGCAATCACTAAGAGTAGATAATGCGCTCCAAGAGAGGGTTAAGTACCTGCTGGAAAGTTTTCTTATCAACACCCCCCAGATTTCACCACAAAAGTGAAGATCTGCAAATGATATACGGATTAAGAGAACTTAGGGCTTTCAAGGTAAAAAAAAAAAAATTACCTCCGCCAGAATAAAGCACCAGTGTAAAACCTATAGTTACAACTCACTCAGTTAAATTCAAAGACAACCTGAAGAAATTACACACACCTGTAAAATAAATGCACGGGGGGGGGGGGAAGCCAATTAACGTTTTAACTAGAACTTTCAAACATGCTTAATATAACCAGATTCTATTGGAAATCTTAAAAATTCCCATCTAAGTTTCGGTCGCTACAGGAACACCTACAAATATATAAAGCCGATAATGCACCTGCTCTGTAACTTTTTACTTAATTTTTCACAATGAATGAAAAACAAACCATTTATCAAGCCCGAAGCCTTACATTGCTAAAATCTGCAGGCTTTGTCATTAACAAACTCTCACCTGCTAATATTTTTTGCAGAAACAGTTAAAAATAGAAAGGTGGTGGGTCCGAGCTAGGTTGGAAGCGATTTCTGCATCTATCGTGGCTTTGGCCCGCAGTAAATTCAGGGGAGGCTAAGGAGGTGCAGGCGGCCGATAACCCGACCCAGACGCAAGACCACGGGGCCCAGGAGCTGCGGGTTATCGCAGGAGGGTGGGGGAAGGCGGACAAGTCGTCGGGCCTGATAGCCAGGCGCAGCCGAGGCCTAGCTCTCCGGCTCCAAATCACTCCACCTCAGTAATGGCGTTTGGTGTCAAGTAGAACGAGACTGGGAGGGAGAGCGGTCGCCAGGGCGCCGGGCGGCGAGGCTTGGGGGCGCCGGGCCCCCGGCGCCGACCAGGCCCCCGGTGCGGAGGCGGGGGCTGCACGACGCGCCCGGAGACTCCATCCTCCCACCCCCCCCAACCTCCCCCCCGGCCCAGACAGGACGGGAAGGGGGAGGAGGGGGAGGGACGGAGCCGTCAGCCATTTTCCCTTACAGTCCAAAACACACAGACATGCTCCTGGGACGCCGGCCCGGCCCGGCCCAGAGATGAGCCCCGAGCCGTGTCCCGCGTCGGGCGCCCTAGCCCAGCGCCGAGCTGGGGGGAACAGGGGGGGCGGGGAAGCCCCCGGCCCGGCCAGCGGCCAAGGGAGGCCCAGTGCACACGCACACCCCCCTCACCCTCCTCCCCTCACCTAGATCCAGCTGTTGGCCCCGGAAAAGCGCGGCGTCCTGGCGCAGCCGGCTACTCACCGCACGACACAGGCTTCTCAAAACCCGGGCAGGCAGAAGGTGGCAAACGGCTGCTCGGCTCAGTCCCGGGACAAGGCCGGCCCTGGGTGCATCCCAGGCACGGGACTGACGGGCGACCGAGTGTGCCGAGGGGTTGCAGGGGCCGGGCTCAAAGCTGCGGGCTCGCGGGCCACAGAGCTGCACTGGAGCACCGGAATTTGCACCTCGCCGCGCACGCCCTGCAGCGGCGCTGGCCGCGGCCGCCTCCTCCTCAGCCGGCGGCGGCCCTCTTCCCCCTTCTCCCCTCGGGCTGGGGCTCTCACTGAGCTCAGACAAGCTCAGGGCGGTGCGTTTCTCCTGCGTCACCTCCTTCTGCTCCTCCTCCCACGGCGGCGGCTTCACCTTCCTCTGGTCGCCCCCTCTGTCCCCGCTCCGGGCCTGGTCGCTCTGCTGAGGCTGGCTCTGCGCTCCCGGCGCCGACCCGAGCACCGGGCGCTAAGGCGGCCGCCTCCCTGGAGAGGCGGCAGCGGCGGGCTCCCGAGAGGCCTGCGAACAGACCAAGTCGGGGAGGGGCTCCGCGCGGCAGAGGCCCGGACTGGCCGGTTATAGTGAGGTTGCGGCTCCGGCGGCGGCGGAGGCTAGCTTCCGCAGCCGCGGATGCCCGTCCTCGTCAATATGGCGGATTCGGCAAACCAAAAAAAAAAAAAAAACCGCTCGGCCAGTGGCGGCGGCGATAGCGGCGGCGGCAACAGCAGTGGTGGCGGCGGCAGCAGCGCGGCGGCGCAGACTCCCACTAGCCCCAGCACCGCCCAAACCCTCAGCCACCCCGCCCCCGTCAAGACCCGCCCCCCAAGGCCCGCCCCTCGACCCTCCTCCTCCTCCCCCACCCCCTTCCCCCACCTCCAGCTCAGCTGCTCCCTCCGCTCCCTCCAATTCCCCTCTACCTGGGCCGGCGAACCCCGGACGGTGGCGCGTGTGCCACCGGCCAAGTTAGGTTGGCCCAGAACCACTTGGAACTCCGAGAACAGGGGTGGGGGAGGGGCGGATAATGCGGTAAAGACTGTTCACATTCGACTCAGGCCAGCCCCTCCGGAGCCGCGCTGACAGGGGAAACTGTCCCACAGCCTTAGGCTCGGGAGCATTGCAAAGCAGTGGGGGATCGAGGGTAGCCCAAAGTGGGGGTAGGGGGTCCCAAAAATACCCGGCGTACCACGCTGGAGGAGCTGGGAGGTGGAGATTGGCAGGGTACTGGTCACGACAGGGTTAATCGCGCGAGCCTCAAGCCGCGTCGCTGAGTTTCAGTTCGGCTGCTTGTTTTTGTTCCATTGTGAACCGTGGCCCCGCCGGCAAGTGCCCGGATGATGACGTCACCAGCCTCCCCCTTTTCCGGGATTGTGGGGGGAAGGGTAGTGAAACGCGGAGATACCGAGACCCCACGCTAGCGGGGGGGGGGTCCCCGTGGCGCAGCTGACCCGCGTCATGCCCGTGAGCCCACTAAGCCCACCGGGCAATGTGAAGTCTCTTAGACCTGGCCTCCTGCTAGAAGCCGATAGGGGGAAGGTGTGGCTATCTCTAGCGATGGAGGGGGCGGAGGTATAGCGGGGGCCTTCCCACCACCCTAAGAAGGAGGTGCTCTGAGAAATTCATTCACATGATCCTGCAGCATCAGTACCTTAAAGCGCTTTGGCTTCTTCATAGTCTGACTGTGACTTAAGCACACTTTGGTCATCAGAACCTTTAAAATACACCAGAAAAAAAAAGTATCGAGTGCCATCAACCACATAGCAAGCACACAGTAATATACTAGCAACAAAAGCCTCTTGCCAAATCATCAGCACAATTCAGTGTTAGACTCTCCTGACATCCACTATGTCATGGGCTCTTCTCATGTTTATATTACAAAGTGAAGGTTATCAAACTAATCTCAAATGGATTGTTTTAAAAAAGTAAATACAGTCTTCTCTGGATACTCAAATTTAAAGAAATTGTGTTCCTAATTACCACAGATTTCCTTTTGACTGAAAAATCCTGTGGACACCAAACAGTATGCAAAATCATAACAAAACCCTATAAAACAAGATCACTACATTTTGTATGGAACAGGATTGGCTTATAGTTTTGCTATAATTGGCTTATAGTTGTGCTATAATTATGGTAATTTAAAATAAAAGTTTGTTAAAAAGAAATCCAAACTAAATTAGGATAAGAGTGCCTCACTAGTATCTAAAATTAAAAAATCCATCCTCTATACAGCATTAGATTGAACAAAAATTCCCTAATAAAGTTTCTGAGACAAAAAACACATAGTACTAATAATTCACAGCACACCTTATAGATGGCTTATCTTCTCTACCAGCTTAAGGAGCTTTTCCTAAAGAGTTGGCACTACCCCCATATAAACTAGGTTTGCTAAGATCTTGCATGATTGTTTAATTTAATCCTCAGAACTCTGTGTGGTAGAAAGAACATATATTGCTATCATTGGTTTTAGATAAGGAAACAGAAAGGGTAAATGATTTGCCTAAGATTACCAGACAGGATCGGTAAATGTTGTGCACAGGTCTTTTAACCCTATCAAAGGTACACCTTTAACAAGGAAGTCCACTTTCACCAATTCTGTTCAAATCTGTTGTGGTCCAAGCCAGGGGAAGGGAAAAAGGAACACAAAATAGGTGTCCAAGTAAGAAGCAACAATTAACTACCTCTGTTTGCAGATAGCACAATTTTGTATAAAGAAAATCCTAAACAGTCCATTATAACCTATTAGAACTAAAGAGTTTACAAGGTAGCAAAATCTAAGATCAATATTTTCAAGTCAATCCTATGATTATAAAGTAGCAATAAATATGAAGAAATTAAAACAATTCCATTTACAGTAGCACTAAAAAGAATACTTTAGACTAAATTTAACAAGAGAAGTGCAAAATTTGAACACTGAAAACTACAATACACTGTTGAAAGTAATTCAAGACGGAAATTTTAAAGCTAAATGGAAAAACAAACTATATTCAAGGATTAAAAGACTTAGTATTGTTAACGTAAAATTAAGTAAGTATGGTATTGTTAAGATAGTACTGTTAAGGTGATCTGGAAGGTCACCCTAACCCCTAACAAAATTCCACCAGGCTTTTTTACAATAAGTATATGAAATATATTTAAAATTTAAATATATTTAAAATATATTTTAAAAGTCATTAGGAAAATGCAAATCAAAACCACCCGATGACATTTCATACCTATAAAATACCTACTAAAATGCCATTTCATACCCATAAAATAACAAATATTAACAAAGATATTGAGAAGTTGGAATACTTGTACATTTCTAGTGGAAATGAAAAATGGTACAGTCACTATTGAAAACACTTTGGCAGTTCTACAGAAAACTAACTATAAAATTACCATATAACCCTGCAACTCCTCTGTTAAGTATATACTCAAAAGAGGTCAAACCAGGGACTCAGATATTTTGGTCATCCTTTGTCATAAACATTCTTCATAATAGTTAAAATGTGGAAACAAATCTAAATGTTCATCAACAGATGCACAGAAAGTAAAATGTGGCATCTGCACATATCAGAATATTATTCAGACTTAAAAAGGAGTGAAATTCCAGTATATGCTTCGGTATGCATGAACCTTGGAAATATTAGACTATGTGAAAGAAGCCAGACATGAAAGGTCACATGTTGCATGATTTCATTCACAGGTATCCTAGAATAGACAAATTCATAGAGATAGCAAGTAATTTACTTGTGGATTGGGGGATGAGGGAATAGGAAGTTACTGTTTAATGTTTAATGTAACTATGTTTAATGTTACTTGTTTAGGACGATGTAAGTGTTCTGAAAACTGGGCCTTCCTAGTGGTGTAAGGGTGAAATCTCAGCACTATCACACTGTGTCCTGAGTTCAGTCCTGACCAGGAAGCTGACCCACGTGGCACTGTGGACCTGTGTCACCAACTGTATTTCAGTAGATCTGCCTGTTCTGCTCCCTACCGTGTCCACTGAATCCTCTCACCCCTTAAACCTCAGGCCTACTTCACAGTTCTTCTATGCATAAATAAACCCTCAAAAAAAAAAAGAAAGAGAAAACTTCTGGAAATGGAAAGTGGTGATGGTCAAACAACATGGTGAATATATTTAAAGCCAATAAATAGTACACTAGAAATAGTTAAAAAAATGTTATATATCTTACCACAATTTTTCAAATGTATATGGTTTAACCTACACAGTCCCATCAGCAGTTCCACTGGGATTTACTGTATCAAATCAAGCTCACCGGGAACCTTGTCCCTCAGATGCTCTGTGAAGTCCAGTATGTACTGTGGCTTCTAGGTGGGTGTGGCCTACAGAACTACCCATTTGTGATCCCTTCCACAAACTCAATGGAATATGAAATGAATAGTTCTGGGTTAAAAAATAGATTCAATGCCACGGTTCAGAAACATAAAAGTCCACATAGTTCAGGCCTTCCTTTTTATTTCCTTTGTTTTGGTTTCTCTTTTATAATACCTGTCCTTTAGCTTTTAAAACTGTACTTTTTTTTTCTACTTCCTGGTTCTGCATTGGTAGGATAAAACCGCATTACTTTCTCACAAAATCTCCCTTTGCATTCTTATTTTTCACTTAGAAATGCATGATAAATACAACCACTGTTTAGGGTTATAATTTCTCCTGTTCTGCTCCTATCCCCACCCCTCCCATCTCTGGTGAATCTCCTCTATCTCTCTCTTACACACACACCTTTGGCCTACAACCCAGCTCTTGTATGTATAAATAAATAAAAATAATTCTTAAAACAAAAGATAACTAAGAATCAAATTAAATGGTCAGATTTCATATTCTATCACAACAGGCAAAGGAGTAAGCCAGGGAAAATACGGAATATTGCTCATGGATATTCAATAAAATTTTAGACATCACTGCCTAAAACATACTGTACATCCTACCCTTAGAGAATATTTCTGACATTGACCCATTCTCAGCCAAAGACTACCATGCAAAGTCGAGGGTGTTCCTTCTTTTTACTCTAGTCTTGGGTGCTTGGAGTTTTATTTAAAATTTGGAGGGTTCTATTATAATAAACAAATACAGTGCAAAATAATCTGCCCCTTTGAATCAATCTACTAGCACAGACTGACTTACTTCATTTAGGCTTAAGTACTGAAAATATTTTCCAACATTAGAAAATAAATCAATGCCTCTTGAGAAGCTAGAATCTTCTTATCACTAGTTTGTGGTACAGGTGAGTGAACTGCCCAGGGCTGCTTATTATGCCTCACTCCTGACCCTAAGTTACTTCTAGGGAACTCAAAGATCCTTAACGTGATATTCTTATTCCACCCACAAGTTTATCCAGTAGATTCCAAAATTTCCAGATCTTATCTAGCTAAAGCTTGTCTCACAACTTTTTGGTTTGGACAGCAAAATCAAGTTGATCATCTCAATGATTTTCACAATTAAATTACACTGCAGTCAACCAGAATGGCCATTTGGTAACATTAATCAGACATCAAGTCAAATCTCACTACATTCTCTGCATGATTGCAGCCTATGAAGTTTTAGATCTTGGTTCTGCCTTAGCAATCCCTATTTATTTCTTTCTGACCAATCTAGAAATTTTGTAAAAATGCAAATTTTCAACCAACTTTCCCTCTTGTTGTAGTCTCTTCAAAGTCTGCTTTAATTTGGAAATATTGTTGCTTCTCTGAGAAGAAAAATCCTTTAAGTTTACAAATATGCTCCTTGTTACTAATTCATATACCACATCACTAATTTGGATCCCATCAAATTATAACATGGTAATACATATGGAGAATGTCTAGAATTTTATGCTTGTTCTGTCATTGGGGAAAACAGGAAAAAATACACCAGTCAAATCAACAGTATAAAGAAAATTATAAAATTATTTAGAAATATTCTCTTAAAGTTGTTTTTAACATATTGAAAAACTCCTAAATCATTCTTAATAATTAAAGTGGCTTCTTTAAGGTGTTCAGAACCAGCGGAATTACCCAAGGGCTGCTCAGACAGAACTTTCTAGGCTCAAGAAAGTAGCTTTAAAGGGGTTCATCTAAGTAACTGTCATAGGCTATAGAAATTTAACATTTCACTTTCTTAGGATTTCTAAAACAGAATTCATCTTGGATGGATGGATGGATAGTAACAAAATAATATATATAGTTTATTTCTATTGCTGTTTCTCTAAATATATTATGCAATCAAAGTTTTTTTTTTTAAGATTTATTTATTTATGCATACAGAACTGGGGTACAGGCCAGAGATGCAGAGGGTGGGAGGGGGAGTGGGGAGCAGAACAGGCCCACTGACAAAGTGCACTGCTGAGGGGAACAGTGGACGGGTCAGCAGAGGTCTGCCACACCACGTGGTCACCTCCCAGGCAGGTGGGGATTGAACTTATGCTGAAGTGGCTCAAGCTTCTTAGTGCTGTGCTTTAACCTGCTGCACCACCAGGGAGGGCCCACAATCAAAGTTTTTACAAATAGAAAAGTAGCTTTCTTTTCACCAAAACTGATGAGGTCTTTTGTTGTTTTATATTCTAAATGTTGAAGCTTTAAAAAAAATTTTTTTAATTTATTTATGCATACAATAACTGGAGTCTAGGCCAGAGATGGGAGGTGGGGGTGAAGGGATTTAAAATAGACAGAGTGGGGAGAACAGACAGATTGACTGAAATACACTACTGAGGGGAGCAGTGAATGATACAGGAGAGTGACACAGGAGAGGTCGGCTATCCAATATGGGTCAGTTCCCAGGCTGGGGATGGGACTCAGGCCACAGTGACTAGTGCCAGCTTAATAGAGCTGAAACTTTAACTCCTGCATCACCAGAGAAGCCCTAAACACTGAATTTTTGACTGCTAGAAATTCTACTTTCTTGCCCCTTGGATATACTTTTTTTAAAGACATTTATTTATGCACAACAGCTGGGATGCAGGCCAAAGATGCAGGGGGTGATACGATTCACCAGCAACAGAGTGGGGTGCAGAACAGGCAGATTGACTCAAATAAACTGCCTCAGCAGTGGGTGACACAGGAGAAGTCTGCTGCATCATGGTGGTCACCTCCAGTTCCGGTATTAAACTCTTGCTGCAGTGACTGCAGAGAGCTTCATAGTGCTACATCTTAACCCCTTGTGCCACTAGGGAGGACCCCCTCTTGGGTATACTTTTTGTACCCTCATCTTTTAGATACAATGTATTGTTTTAGAAACATGCATTTCTCAACTATTTAGCATCAAATCTCTCCCTTCTTTACATTTTTGGGCTAATTTCAGTTCATGCTTCTCTTTCCAGTACAGACATCATCACTCTACGTTTCGCTTTGCAGGCTCAAGTGGCTGTATGCAGAAGGTACTATTGTTTAAGGCTACATTGCTCACTCATAGTTTGCTCAAAGAATGTAGAAACACTACTCTGTTTCCAAATCCGTCTTTTCTGCTATGTCTAGCCCTTCAAAAGAGATGGAATTGCATTTCATAATAGTAGTGTCTGATAACTTTCAAATGTTATCCAGAAACCGTAGTGTGAAAAGGAATCTAATGAACAGAGACAGGCCTGAACCAAGCACCATTTTTGTGAAAGAACTTTTCGGTTTGCCTACTCTGAACATCAAAAGCTTGACCAGAACAACCTGTATTTGCATCACAAACAAAAGATATTATTACCAATGTAATATATTACAAAATGTCTGATGAATAACATAGAAATTTTCTTTACTTCTGCCCAAAAACCAATGACCAGTATCATTTTTGCAGAATCCTTTCCCATTTCTTTAATCATTTATGTGTTTCTGCATCCAAGAGCTGGGGCATAGGCCAGAGGTACAGGAGGGTAAAAGGATTCACCAGAGACAAAGTGGGGAGCAGAACATGCAGACTGACTGAAATACACTGCTGAGGGGAGCAGCTGGAGAGACAGGAGAGGTCTGCTGTGCCCTGTGGGTCAGCTCCCTGGCCAAAGATTGAAATCATGCTGAAGTGGCTGTGGATTGCTTCATGGTGCTCAAGACTTAACACTTGGGCCACCAGTCCTGTCCTTCCCTATTTTTTGTATGACCAGCCCATTGAGAAAATTATACTAGTATAAGCAAACTAAGGAAATCTGAAAAAATGAGAAACAAAGTGGCCCCTCCAATGCTATAATGTTGTAGCTGTAATTTTGATATATTTCCCACAAATCTTTAAAAACTGCATTTTCTCTCTGTATTTTGAACAAGAAGTGCATTACATACACATTTTAAAACAAGCATTTATTCATCTCAAAGAACATTCAGCAAATATTTGCATACTCTTTATTTTCTACACCTTGCACTTTTTCACTTAACTGTCTTGTAGATCTTTCCATATAAGGAGATCTGGAGCTGACTTTTTTGATTACAGAGTATTCCATTGGGCAGATGCAGCATAATGTGGATAGCCAGTCCTTTTTACTGATGTACATTTGGCATGTTTTTAATCTTTTGCTATTATAAGAAAATGCTGACTTCCAGTTTCTAGTCCAACATGTAAGGAGCTTAGAAGTCATCACTCTCATCCACACAACAGGGTAAAAGCTCAACAGACTGAAAATCAACAACTGCTCTTAGATTCATGAGAAAAGAGGTCACGAGCTAACTGCTGTCCCCCAAATTGGAGAGACAGGCATGTACAGAGAATCATAGCTTACCAGAGCACAAGCCTTGGAACAGAAGCCCACAGCTGAAGCTAGTATCGGGGTAGGAGAACTGAAGTGGAAATGAATTAGTAGAAGCTCAGTGTGGAAAAGTTTGGGAGTTAAGAAATATAGGAGAGGGGACAGTCTTAGAAGAGCACAATACTTTTGTAAGTTTCACCTCTAGAAGTTCCATCAGATTCTAAGAATATAACCTGGAGAAAAATCCCAGCAGGGAAAACAGGAATGTAGTGATTTTAGAATATGCCCACAGCATTCTTTTCTTCTAACAAAGGCCTGCCCTCAAGGGAAGCTATTTTACAGGTGTTAACAACTTTGGGTGTTACCATAGCCTAACCTACCTACCAGGGGCAGGTGAGGGTCCTGGTATTCCAGTAGTCTTTCACAAGAGGAAAGGAAAATACCCAAACCCAGTTCCCTCTAGTCTTCCTGTCTCACCTGAAGGGGAGGAGAGAGAAGGAATGAGAAGCACCTAATCATAGGACTACATAAATGCTTCCCACCTCTACTGATTACACCACATCACTAATGAGCTATTTACCAGTTTCTTTTCCCCAGTATATCCTATCTTTCATTCTACCAAAAATTACAAGGCACACCAAAAGCCAAAGAAAGTTTGAGGAAACACAGCAAGCATCAGATTTATACTCAGATAAGAAAGATGCTGGAATTTAAACCAGGATTTTTTTTTAAATCTTTAATTAATACACTAAAAGCTCTAATGGAAAAAGTGGACAACATGTGACAACAGATGGCTAATGTAAGCAAAAAGCTGGAAACTCTAAGAAAGAATTGAAATAAAATGCTTGAAATAAAAATAACAGAAATATAGAATGCTTTGCTGTGCTTATCAGTACACCATACACAGCAAAGAAGAGAATACGTGAGCTTGAATTTTTTTCAACAAAAACTTCCAAAACTGAAGAGCAAAGAGAAAAAGAAAATTAAAAAGACAGAAGAGAATTTCCCAGAATATGGAGCAATTACAAAAGCTGTAACAACACATACTGGGAATAACAGAAGAAAGAGGAAAAGGAACAGAGAAATATTTGAAGTAGTAATGGTTAAGCTTTCTAAGCTTGGGATGCTAACAGAATACCAAGTGGGGTAAAAGTCAAAAAAATCTATACTTTAGTATATATCAGGAAACCTGACAAAGAGAAAGTCCTCAAAGAAGCAGAGGAGGGTCCCTCCCTGGTGATGCAATGGGTTACAGTGCAGCACTGGAAGCTAGCCAACACAGCAGCTTCAAGCAAGTTCGATCCCCAGCCCTGGTGGTGACCCAAATGGCACAGCAGACCTCTCCTGTCACCCTGTTGCTCCCCTCAGCAGTGTACTTCATCAATCTGCCTGTTCTGTGCCCCACTCTGTCTCTGGTGAATCTTCTCACTGCCCCTGTACTTGGCCTGTACCCCAGTTCTGTATGCATAAATAAATAAATCTTTAAAAAAAAAAGAATTATATTGGGGTTCTATTTAGAAACCAAGCAAGTGGAGTTAACAATTTAAAATGTTGAGAAAGGGCCTTCCTGATGTTGTAAGGGTCAAGCCTCAATGCTATCACGCTATACCAGTGTGGCCTGCGTTCCATACCTGGCCAGGGAGGTGAACCACATGGTGCAGCAGACCTCTTCTGTCTCACCTGCTGCTCGCTGCCCCTTTTGTATTTTAGTACATCTGCCTGTTCTGCTCCCTACTCTGTCTTTGGTGAATCTTCTCATCCCCCCACTCCCCTCTGGTCTAGACGCCAGCTTTTCTGTAAGTAAATAAATCAAAATAAAAATCTTAAGAAACTTTGAAAGAAAAAGTCACCAACCTACAATTCTTTATCTAAATTATTCTCTAAAAGAGGAAATACATACTTTCTCAAACAAAGAAAAACTGAGCAGATTTGTTGCAGGTAGACCTGCCTTGCAAGAAGGATGAGAAGAAATGTTTCAGAACAAAGGAATATGCTAGAATTCAGAAACATGAATCTACGTATGAAAAAGCAAAACATTAGAAGGACTAAATGAAGGTAAAATAAATGTCTCAGTTTTTCTTATTCTTAAAAGACAGAAGAAAAAAACAAGGAAAATCAATAGAGAACAGGAACAAATATGGTAAATGTTAATCAAACTATATCAATAATCATTTCAAACAATGGTCTAAATATAGCAAATATAAGACAGAAAATGCTAGAGAAGATTAATAAAACCAAGACCCGGCTACTTGTCTATAAGAAACCCTCTTTTAAATGTGAAGACACACATAGACTAGAAGAGATGGATAAGAGATGTGACACACTAATGGTAATCAAAGGAAAATTAAAATATCTCAATGAATATCATAGTACACAATTTTTTCTTAGAAGAGAGATAATCTCTTGTGCTAACTTTTTTGTTTTGGTTGCTTCTCTTTTACTGAGGTATAAAATAGAGACAATAATATGATAACATACACTAAATAGTATAACTTGATAAATGTTACATACATACATATATTTCCACAGTTTTGACAATGTTATTGAATAATTTAGCTGTTATGTGGCTTAGCACGGTTTGAAACACTTTACATGTATTCTTTCCACTAATCCTCAGGATAAACCTTTCAGTTAGGTACTATTTTGTTCCCATTTTAGAGGTAAACTATGGCACAGACAGATTAAACATTGTGGTTTATGGCCATGTGATTTGTAAATCTGAAGACACAAATTCACATACATATAGTCAGGTTCTGGTGTCTGTGTTCTTAATATTACTATACAAAAACTACATATGAAAATATTCAAGGAAGGAGTTTATCACATCATCCAATGCACAATATTAAGTGCTCGATATTATCATCATCATTCTTTACTACGACTATTACTTATCATTGAATCTCAGGTATCATTCATTGTAAATACATTACCTTAAATGCCACTAACAAGATAAAAACACTATCAATCGTAACACTTGAAGATTATATTGAGTGTGTAAGATATATTCTAATTTTAAAGAAGTAAAAATGTGCAAAAAAATGTTCATGGCAGAGTGAAGTTCAATATCGTTGTGTTGTATATACAGTTTTACAGTTAGTGTTGTCCAATGATGTGAAACACCTTTGTCCTGAGAGCCACTAAATTTCTATTTTCGGTTCTGATCACTCCTTTGAATTGTAAACCTGCATACCCACCTGCTCATTTAATGTCTGCATGTGGATGCTTACAAGAACCTCAAAAATCACATGCCTAAAAATCAGCTCTTGATAGTCCTTACCATCTTCATACATTATGACTCTATTCTCCCAATTACTCAGGTCAAACCCTTGGAGTTAATGAGTCTCTACACTTAGCCACTTTGCACCCCCCCCCCCACCGTCAATACACAATTTCACAGTGCCCTGTGACAGAGCTACAGAGCTTGCTAGCTGATCACCTAATTCATGTTTTCTTCTTCCTGGGCAAACATTTCCCTGTCTCCCATGCAGTTAGATGTGGTCATAAAAATGAAACTATAAGCAATGTATGTAAGAACAAATTCACGTGGCTCTTTCAGCCTGCCCATATAAACGTCCCAAGCATGCTCCTATATGCTTTTCTCCTCTTCTAGATTGTTGTCATGGAGATGGCTCTGTACCTTACTCGGAAAGATGACCTTGGCAGCCACATGTTGAAGACAGCAAAGCCTCTGTCAGCCTCGGTTTCTGAATAATTGCATGGAGAAGCTCTGTCTCAATGATTTCACCCACACACTAGTACAAGATGAAAAATACAAAAATATCTGTTGTGTTTGAGCCTGTGGGCAATGAGAAAACTAATATTGGAGGATAGAGAGAAAATCTTGCTAAATAACAGCAAAATACTTGACAAAGATGTTACCTGAAATAAACATATGTCGGGCTAAGTGACTCCTGAGTTGACAGCTTTAGGGAAAAGAGGACAGAAATGGTTAGTGGTGTGTATTGATGGCTTCTGGCTGTGTTTAGCAAGGTATTATAAGAATGAGAAAAGCTCAGGCAAGAATTGATTGGTTCAAGAGCAGAAATGAAAGGGTAAAAACTGAGAAATACAGAGCTCCCAGGTTAGAAGAGTTCCTTGTTCCTGCACCCCAAATATGAGAGAAGACTGAATAAAGCTTTGTGTCACAAGGATTAGGGGAACAGCTCCTTCATGGCAGGCTGGCGACCTTGTACATGTCCACGTCAGCTCCATAAGCAAGGCTTGATTGCAGTCTGACCCAACTGTTGGCGGGATGCCCTGTGATTCCTCCTGGAACAAGAGGAGATAAGAACAGGGAGCTGCTGCATGGCAATTCATCACCCATATCGTATGGAGATTACCACAAGGCCAGTCTCATCCGTCTCCCTGGTTTGGGGCCCTTCCCACCTCCCACTTCCCTGCTTGGGCACAGCTGCTGGCTATCATAAAACTGCCTGACTCTGGTTTAGATTTGGCTTCCCCATGACAGAGTGACTTACCATTCTGGTGGTCTGTCTCTTGGCTCCTCAGGTTCCATGTTATCCTGTGGGACTAGGGCTGAAGGAGGCTGACCTGTGCTGATCTTGCCGATGTTGTTTCTGTAAGTAACATACCACCTAAATCCAGTTGGCCTCATCATTTTGTACCAGCCAAATCTACAGAAGTGTGGCAAGCCAGTTAAACAGCTGCAATGTCAGCCACCATGCTACTAAGGGAAGGCTTGTACATTTGACACAAAGACACATTAAACTCCTCAGTTAGACAGAGGGACTCTACCCGGCAGCAAAAGCAGATTAAGGGGGATACTGTCCTTATCTAAACCTTCTGCTTGAGATGGCATGGAGTTAGCCACATTAATATGAAAACAGAAGAGTACGTAAGGAATACACACATGGACCAGGCTTACTCACGTTTTGAGGGAACTGAATTACCAAAGAAACCAAGAGCATAGACTGGAAAAGCTGTGAGGTTTAAAACAATCCTTGCACAGGAAGTGATCTGGGAAAGCTGCTAGTTTCCACTCATATCTCTCTGACCTCATTCATACTTGCCTCTTCACTCTGTTCCAACCAGCCTTCCTACCATTCCTAAATCTGATAAACACAGCCCCATCTCAGATCCTTGATCCTTGTTATTTCCTCCGCCTGAAAAAGAACCTTCCCTCCACCCCATGTTCACATGGCAAAATATACTGCGGACCCCAGCCCCAGGTACATTTAGGGGTAACTGTAAGAAACTGCAGCTTTACTTCTTAGCTGCCACTTCTACAGGCATCTAGGTCCACTATTGGTGGCAGAGAAAAAAGCTAAGTAGGAACTTATTATCCCACTACCCAGTCATGCAAGGAATTCAGAGCACCACAAAATGCACCTGATTATTTCCAGGAGTTGTTACAACAATCTCTGCGAGACTCAGCTCTCAGCAGATTACCACATACATGCTGCCACTCAGAAGGCTCCCTGAGGGTATAGGCATCCCCGGCTGAATGACAGTGGTTCTGGTGCCTCCCTGGACAGGGAGGGGACATAAGGTGCCTGGTGGTTTGTGGGTTGCAGGGGCCAGCAGCATTCTGCCCTGTGTTACCTTCTACAAAAGGAACCCAGAACAAGGGCCAAGTGGAAATGAAGGCGAAAGCATCTAGAGTGAATACTGTGGTAAGAAGGGCATTGGCATTCTTGTAGTGCGCTTGAAAACTGGATCTATATTTTGGAGGACATGTTTTTAGTATTTAATGCTATTTTTTAAAAATGCATTTTCTCTGAACCAGTATTTGTATCATGCTGTATCTACCCGAGAGAAACACTCAAATAAATACAAAATCCCAGGGTATATATATATTAATCATAATATTTTTTTAAGTTTTATTTATTTATTCATACAGAACTGTGGTATAGGCCAAAGGAGCAGGGGCGGTGATAGGATTCACCAGAGACAGAACAAGGAGCAGAACAGGAAAACTGACAAAGTACACTGCTTTGGAGAGCAGCAGGCCAGACAGGAGAATGGTGTGCCTTGTGGGTCACCACCCAGGCCAGGGATTGAACTCTCACTGAAGTGGCTGCCGCTCACTTGCAGTGCTGCGCCTTAACCCGCTGTGCCACCAGGGAGGGCCCAATCTTAATATTTTTTAATAAATGGACATATAGCAACACAAAGTAAACACAAAAACTCCCTAGAAATATAATGAGGAATCTTATGCAACAGTTTGAAAAATAAGGTGATCTCAAAAAAAAAAATCATAAGATGATCTATTATAATAATGTAGAATGACACCCAAAATAACTTGTTTAGGAAATTGCAGAAAGTTATGTGTACTTTGAAATAAAAACAAAACCTACAAAATAATGCCATATATATTAATAAGCATACATATGTAGAAAAGTATTCATAGATGAAAACTGAAGAGTTACTGAAGAGAAAGCAATTGGAACTGGAAACGGTGACTGAAAGAATTTTAGCTTTAATTTTAGCTTCAATAACAGTCTTTCAAGGATAACGCACCCTTGTTTAACTAGAAATTATTTTTTTATAAAGGGGCATTTGGCTGAATAGCAAGCATTGTCATGCCCCACCCTCCAATCCCCTTTCCCTTATCAATATGGTGCCCACTGCCCCACTGCCAGTTGCTAACATTACATTGTCTGAGGTGTTCTCTTGCCACAGGAGCCCGCTCGGCTGCTGGAGTCTGTGTAGTCACACATATGGCAGACAAGCAGTGCTAGGAGTGAGCCCCTCCCCCACCCCAACAGCCCTCACTAGTGACAGATGGGAGTCGGTGTGCCTCTCAGTCAGGGACCAGTCAGGAGACAGAAACCGCATGAGTTATTTGGAAGGGATTTAACATAAATGTTAGCAAAGTGCAAAGTTGTTAAACACAAAAGGTGAAAAGAGAACGGTACAGTAGACAGAGTAACTGCAGGAAGCTGCACCCCAAAGCTGTGGGAACATATTTGGAACTCACAATTTAGAAGTTTACAACTCAAAAAACCTTACTACTTATTCTAACGCAGCTTGAAGGAGGGGTTCCATGGGACTGCGGATCAGACCTGTGAATACAGGGTGTAGCTCACTCATGCTGGTGAGGTGATGGGAGTTCCATGAAGCTGGCTCTGTGAAAGTTTGAAAATTGCAAAGTGGCACCCTCTTCTAACTTACACGTGGAAGGACCACTGGTGCAGGCGTGAAGTTCCTGGGACGGGGTAGGAGGCTGGAGAGGGATGCTGACAAAATCAAGCACCCAAAATTACCCATCCCCCTGTGGGTGAAAGCCCAACCAAACAGGATTGGCCCAAAGCAAGGCCCAAAAGCCTGTCCCAAGTCTAAAGCATCTTCTGGCAGAAGCAGACAAGTCTGGGATAAAAAAGCAAAATTAAAAGTCAAGATAAAAGCTGCCATGTTAACTTCCCCACAGGTCTCTCACCCATGTCTGTTCCAACCTGTCCAGGACCAAAAAGCAAGTGATTTCTTCACGTCTCTCTGTTCCATGTTCCTCATCCGGATCTCCTTTTGCTCTAAATTTTGTTTCCTTCCTTTCCAGTCTCCTCTCCAGCTTCTTCCCCCAGCTCAGCTCCAGCCTCCCTTTAGTGGGGCTGAGAACTTGGAACCTCCTCTTTTCCTGGGGACCACCCTGTTACAAAACCATGTCATTTATGCTGTAGAATGTCCCATATGCTTAATTCGTGTGGTTGCATCCTGTTGGTATCATTTAATATGTTCTTCTGTCTTCTTTGTTTTCTGAAGCTGGTAGATACATCTGGAGCCTTAGCTACTTAAGTTCAATTTTTTTTTTTTTTTTTGGCGAAGATATTTCATAGGGTGCTGGCAAGGTGATGATTTTTTAAATGTTGGTTTAATTTTTAAATTGAAGTAAAAGTATTAAAGTGAAGTGTGAACACTAATAATCAGCATTGCAATTAAAGGATGTAGGGAGACTAGGTAGTACCCACACCTGCATAAATGAGCAAAGCAAACATATCTTGCACACACCCCCACTCCCCCCCACCCCCACCCCACCCCCTGAAATGATGCTTCCTCCTCTGACAGAACTGAGAATTTCCTCC
Organism: Condylura cristata; assembly: GCF_000260355.1. Taxonomy (NCBI): domain Eukaryota; kingdom Metazoa; phylum Chordata; class Mammalia; order Eulipotyphla; family Talpidae; genus Condylura; species Condylura cristata. The sequence continues at coordinate 22,725,806 of NW_004567128.1, read as the reverse complement.
TGAATACAGAGAGGGAGTTGTTAGCCTTGGATTTCAGGAAGTGCACACAGATCTTGCCATGAACACACCCTCTAATCTGCTTTCCCTTCAATTTGTTTCCAAATAAACCCATTTTGTTGTTAGAATAACAGATGGGTTTTGTTTGAGGTCAACAGTGGTATGCCTTACTGACAATGAAATGCACAAAAAATAAATGAAATATTTGGTGAATATTTACATATTATGCAACCAAGTAACCAAATGCTTAGATGAAGGTATTAACGCATTGCAATAACCCATCATTCCCTCCAGAAATGGTGATTTTCTAATTCTTCTTTCATAGCTTGAATTTTTTTATAATGAACTTTCACATTAATTATGGATGCTCTGAAACAGTCAGCAGAATGCTTATTTTTTTACTATTTGCCAGTTTTGTGATTAATAAGTTGGTATCCTAGCAACGTCCAAAAAGTGACCAGTAAGGTTTTATTTTTTAGTATAATTAGAACTCATGGAGTCTTAAAATATTTAACGTATAAACAGGTACGCTATTTTACAGGCATTATGCTTTTTGCTCCTCAAAGTGCCCTATCTTGAACCAGCAAGAACCCCTTTAAGCTGGCTCCCCAGTCCTTTAATATGACTCGGCTCCTTAATTTCTAGTAAGACAGGATAATTCAGGTTCATCTTTTACATTTCCAGTCTCAGAACTGAAATTAGTCACTTCCCAAAGGAGTTCTACATGTTTGTTTGTTTTAAATTATATTTAGTCACCACAATCTGGATGCTGGGTATTTATTGCTATTATGTTGTCATTTCTCTTAGGTCTTTTCAGAGCATAGAGCTAGGAAAGACATACTTTTTAGAAAAAGAAAAAGAAAGTATGAATTAGACTGCTCTTTCCACTCCAAGTTTAAGATGAAAGGATTTGACTTACTTTGATTTTTTTTGTCTGTGCCTCTTTCTTTCATGTATATAATCTTGGTTCTTACTGATATTAGCATAGATTTATTGGCTTTATTATATAATGTGAAAATGAATATACAGAAATCTCATTTAATGAGGTCAGGAGGCCAAGAGAGTTCACACTCACGCGCACTGAGCACACACTGCAGCATCCAACCCGGAGAGACATGCCTTGCCTCTTCCACCCAAAGCGAGACGCTATTTCGTTGCCCCAGTGGAGAGACTCCTCTTTACCCAGCAACAGCTCAGTCCGTGAATGAAAAGCCACTGTACTTCAAAAAAATTAAAAAAAAAATTTTAAAGGCACTGTACTTCAGACTCCCACTTCTTCCAGTGGCCTATTTATGACAGACCCCCTCAATTTTATATTTTACAGGTTCTTTTATTCTGGAGAAGCATGCACTTGTTCAACCATGACACCTCACTTTCCAAATTACTTGTTATGGTTGTTCCCCAGTAAACCAATAAGATAGTGTTAGAATGACAATGCCAATGTTACTGCTCATAGTATATGACTTAATGTATGTCATTTAAGATTTATTTGCAGTTTCTTTGGTACTTAGAATCTAGCCCACTAGGGATCAAGTACTCCATTGGCTAGTCACTGGAAATAATTACTGTGTGAAGTTTGCCACCAAATTGATATATGTTAAGTTCATTTGCTTGAGTAAGTCTTCATTTTTTTTAAGATGAATTTTTATTTATTTATGCATACAAGAACTGGGGGGTGTAGGCCACAGTAATGTGTGGAGGTGCGGTGGGGAGGGCG
>NW_004567128.1:22686181-22723992 GCF_000260355.1 Condylura cristata | reverse complement strand
AGACAGTGGGGAGCAGAACAGGCAGGTCTACTGAGATACACTGCTGAGGAGTGAGACAGGAGAGGTCTGCTGCACCATGTGGATCAGATCCGTAGCCTGGGACTGAACTCAGGTCTCAGTGGCTGGTGATAGCTTGATAGTGCTAACACTTTAACCCCTGTATCATGAGGGAGGTCTTCATTTTTTTTTTAAAAAAAGGTGTGCTTCTTTCTTTCTTAATTGCACTCAGTTTTAAATTATTTCAAAAGTTTTATGTTTCTGGCCCTCCCTGGTGGTGCAGCAGGTTAAAACTCAGCTCTAAGAAGCTAAAGCCTCTTCAGCATGAGTTCCATCCCCGCCCCGGAGGTGATCCACATGGCGCTGCAGACCTCCTGAACCTGCCCGCTTCTCCCCTCAGCAGTGTACTTCGTAAATCTGCCTGTTCTGCTCCCCACTCTGTCTCTGGTCCATCCTCTCTCTGCCCCTGTGCCTCTGGCCTGTACCCCAGTTCTGTGTGCATAATAAATCAATCTTTAAAAAATAAGTTTTATGTTTCTAATGTATATCAGTGATCTATTAACTGCATAACAAATCAAACCAAATGTAGTAACTTAAAATAACAACCACTTATTATCTCTTAGTTTCTGCAAGTCAGATATTCGGAATGCCTTAGCCGGGTGGTTCTGGCGTAGGGTGTCGTGAAACGCTGGGTATGTCATCCAGGGCTGGGGTCAAGGGGGGCCCTGACAGGCTGCTTCCAAGATGGCTCACCCACATGCCGTTGGCTGGGCTTACATCTTCCAGGTGGAATTGCTCTAAGCTCAATTGGCTTCCCCCAGAACATGTGATCCAAGAGCTAGAAAGTGGAAACTGGAAAACACATCTCCTTTTGGGATCTAACTTAGAAATTACGTATAATCACTTCTGCCAAACTGTAGTGATATCAAGGACTAATTCTGATACATGTCAAAGAACACTTCAGATGGATATCAGTACCAGTAGTTGGGGATTTGAGGACCATCTTTTATACAACACAACACTATGAAACAAGATAAATTCAGAGAGCTCTACTGTGCACCTTGGTTCCTGTCACAGTCCCTCCCTCTCCTTTTAGCAAATCACTTTCAATAATTTTTACTTTATCTTTCCATTGTTTTATATTGGAAAAAAAATCAGAAAAATATGTACCTCTATTGATATTCCCAAACTATACTCTTTTTAGTCAGCCCTCCTATGCAGTTCATTTTTTCAGTAAACAACATATCCTACAAGTCACCTAATAATAGATATCTCCTTTTAACAGATATCTTCCTTACTCCATTTTAAAGCATCATCAAACATATTGTATAGTTTAAATAATATTTTAATGACTTCATCATTCATTAATTCTCCAATTTTTGGACATCTAAGTTGTTCATAATTTTCATCATTAAAATAATGTTGTAACAATATCTTTATGTATACAGGTTTTTCCGGAATTAGGATAATTATCCCAGACTCACAGACAGATTTTTTGTATATTGCTAAATTGGTTCACAAAACAGCTAGGCTGTATTACAATTCTGCCGACTATGTGCAGTCAGCTCATTTTTTCTGTATTTTTATCTCAAATGGGTTGTCAAGCTCTTCATCTTTACTATGGGGTCACCGGCATTGGAGAGGATCCAGAGGTCTCTCAGTCCAATCCCACCCTCTAACCACACAGGTGAACAAACGGATGGTATCGTGGAGCTGCTGTTCATTGTCCAACCCACTGGAAATCTGAAGGATGGATTTAAGGGCCCCGCTCCCAAAGGCAGGAAAGGGCTCTTCGACCCTCTGGCCAAGACTTAAAAAAGAGTACCCCACAGACACCAGGCCGGGCAGGCAAGGAGCCAGCACTTATGAGTGAAAGAACAAGGAAAGAGAAACATCTCTGGACAGGACTCTCTGAGGTGCTGGCCATAGGAGCCTATATAAATTTTAGAAATGGGGTTTCAAAGCAAAGGAGTTAACTTTACTGGCTGAAAAAGCAAGGAGAGTGGGCTCGTCGCCAACACCCATCCGCTGAGCTCAGGGTCAGGCAGGGCTCGTGGCCGTCTCCAGGGGAACATCTCAGAGGCTGAGTGCCCACAGCTGCAGTCTTAACTGGTCTGGTTCAAGGTCTGTGCTTTTACTTCTAAGTCTGTTTACTCCCCTTATTTTTTAATAGCAGCCAACTTGATAAGCTGTAAAAACTGTACAAAGATAGCTTAGAAACACACAGGCCAAAAAAAAATTTAGTAACAAAACACAAGGGGCCAAAAAAATTTATGGCAACAGATGTTGGGGTCTAGTGTCACTAGGTTGTTTAACCTCTTGTTTACCAGTCTGTGGAAATAGCAGGTTTCTGCCCTTGCATCCAAATCCTGTCCCCAGACCTTCCTGTCTTGTTTGGGCAGATATACCTAAATATATTCATGGAGTAGCCAAGTATGCTTACATCATGATTTAGCGCTGTTAAGTTTACTTTATTGTTTTTTTTTTTTCCAAAGATTGTGATCTACTGAAATACACTGCTGAGGGGAGTATCAGAAGAGACAGGAAAGGTCTGCTGTGCCATGTGGGTCAGCCCCCTGGCAGGGGATCGAACTTAGGCCATTGTGGTGGCCAGCACTGAGACTTATCCCCTAGGCCACCAGGGAGGCCCGCAAAGACAATTTATTAATCTAGAAGTTAATACATATTAAGTATAATATGACCACTTTATCTTCTTCTTTATCTTTCATTTTTATTCACTGGGCCACCAGGTTATTAAAAAGGATACTAAAGTTTACAAATCAACAATCATAAGGAAGCGATGCCTTAAGTGAGGTATGGGGAAAGGAGGGGAAATCCATGTCCTCTCTATGTGAGCCATTCTTCCCCAGATCTACATATGTTCACTAACCTGGAAGCTCCATTTTCTATATCTTTAACCTTCAGTATATGTGGAATTAGAATTATTTTGTGTTAGTCAGTATTTAGAACTTATAGTTCTTACAACTATACAATATGACAATGTGTGCAAGAATTATAAAGTGCAATGATTATACAGCTCATAAAATGCAATAAAATTATTCCAGAAATTTTAGTAAAATGTATTTATATATTTAGAAAGAGTAAAATAGTCAAGTTCTTTGGTCAGACTGGTAGCACTGTGGAAGTTTTCCTTTTACTATAATAATAGTTGTTAACCCTTTTAAACTTAGACAATATAAATGTGTTAGAGATCTATTATTCATGAACTATATTTTCAGGAAACATTTTCAAAACAGCACTGCCATATTTCCTAATAAAATAGCTAAGGTCACGTGTCATCATTCTTCATTGGATTAATTAGCAAAATGATTTTTCTCCTTTTACCTTTCTGAGTGATACTTTAAAAATATTTTTGGGACTTACACAGGGTGCAGTTTATAGGTCATAAAAATATTCACGCTATAAAGTATTTTTGCATAATTCTTCTTCTGCTGCTGTGAATACTAAGAGTGAATAAGGTATTGGTAACACCAATTCATTTTCCTGAAATGTAGCCAAGCTCAACAGCAGAAGCCTGAAATGTAACCAAGCTCAACCCGGTAAAGGCAGTTTAAGGGGTTAACACTAAGACCTTCTCAAATCATTAGTCTCATTGTTATCAATAAAAAACTCTAACATACTAGGTCAAAATGCCCTGAAATTCTTTCAGGCCATTGTTAAAAAGGAAACACTGTTAATCAGTATGTTTCTTGTTTTGGTCAGCAAAACAAATCAGGTCTGCTAAAATTAAACCTTTATAGCACTGTAAACATGATCTCAATACTTTCCAGAAAACTAAACTTCATTTTTTTGGGATGACAATGCAAAACTTAACAAATGTGGCAATAATAATCAACGCAAAATACAAATTCAAATTAGATAATTTTGAAGAATTATAAAACTGATGAATGTTACTGAGACTTAATAGCCAGTGTTAATAGACACCGACCTCTTCATTTACTGCTTAGGGAAAACAACTTTGTTGAGACTTTCTAAGGTACAGCTTGGTAATCTGCATCAAAATTCTTGAAAGGGATGTTCCCTCTGTCTAGCAGTTTCAGATTTAGCATTTTACCCCAAAGAAATAATTGATATGGGCATGGAATAATTCTAAGGCTATTTATTGCAGCAGAATAATAACAGCAAAAAGCTGGAACCAACCAAATGTCTAGCAACATGGAGTCTGTTTCGGTAAGATATATCCATATGAATTATTCCAAATAATTTTGTAGAGGTCTAGTTGTTGCAGGCCTTGTTAGCTGCATGTCTACAATCTTTCTCCCTTTTCTTCCATGCTAACAGAATCCAGAGATTGTTCCGGGCAGCAATAGTCACTGCTCCTGGTTCAAAATCATGCTAATTCTGTTGCCACTTTGCCAACTTCCCCCTTGAACCTGGGGAAGGGCATGGGCTCTAGTTTTAGTCAATGAGATATGGGGAAGTCTACTCGGGACTTTTGAGAAAGCTTTTGCTTTCCTGATAAAAGGACAGATAGTGTTGATGTCAGCAATTTCCAACTGCAGATCATCTAAGTGAGAGCCCTATTTGTATTTATTAAGCAAGGGTTTTCAAAGTGGAAAGTTTCCCTAACGTGGTAAATTCTGTGTGCTGCTTATGCACCCTTTTAAGAGCCCAGCTGTCAGGAGTGTTAAGAGGCTCACAGCTTTTCCCTGCTAGCTGTAGCTGGGAATTGGACTCAGCTGAAGTCAACAGCCTTACCCTGTGTTACAGCTCCGTCCCAGGGGCAGCTAACATGAAATGCCACAGAAGTATGAAGACCAAGCCTTCTTTACATCAGTGTGGGATAACACTGCAGAGCAATATTGCAATACTATTCAGTAGTCATTTGTCTTTAGCAAATCAATTTGCTAATTTGTAGTAACCTCACTCCAAATGAGATCACAAAGTTACAAAGCTGGTGCCCTGTCGCTTCTGCACAATTACCTAGCTTGCCCTGCTGTCTGATCCTGCATCATTCCCTTCCCCCACACGTGTTGATCCTGAAAGCACCACCTAATAAACTTCCTGCACACAAATCCTTGTCTCCAAGTCTGTTTCCTGGGAAACCCCACCCACAGCACTACTGCCACATTTATTCACATGAAAAGATGTTCAAAATGTATTGCTAAATGACAAAACAAGTTATAAAACAATATGCACGGTGTCATTCTGTTGTCTTATTAAAAAAGATTATATATCTACAGAGAAGAAAAATCTGGAAAACTTTAGGAGATAATAGAGAATGTCTTTATGATTTCTGTGACAGTGAAAAGTTATTAAATAAGACAAAAAATTATAAAGGCCTATACAACTGAATGCATTTAAATTAAAACATGTTAATAAAAGGACATAAACTAGGAGATAATATTTTTATATTTTCAACATAACTAACAAAATAGTATAACCACAATATACAAAGAACCAAATATAAATGAGTTTTAAAAAGACAAAACCTATAGAAAAGAGGGCGAAGAATATGAAAAGGTAAGTCACAAAAGAAATGTATAGGTGATTATGGGTAAATGAGCACTGCCTGCGGGTTATCACCTGAATGGAAGTGGCCTTCCTAGGGTGGTCCTGGGTGTGCGTGCATGCCTGAGGGTGGACCCCTGGAGTATGGTGTGGGCATGCAGAAGTGGGCTCACCTGCACTGGAGACTGAGCCTGTATCTGAGCGCACCAGGGAAAGTAAAGATTCACCAGGGGCTGGGAGCCTGCCAGCTTCCTGCCCCTCTCCCCCGCACCCCTGGCTCCCCTGCACCTGGTTGCTTCAATACAAATGAGGTGGAAAGATCATTAAAAGCCTGAAAAAGCCACTAAGGGCTCTGGACAATTCTTGGCTGCTCTCCACTGCTCTCTGCCTGCACTACCGTGACCAGTAAAATATATTGAGACAACCTTACCAACTCTCAGGAAAATGCAAAACCTGCTTTACCCATGAGATAGACAAAAATGACAGAGTGAAATACCCAATGTGGGCAAGAGTGTGGGGAGAATCAGGTATTGTTACATACTAAGACAGAAATTGTCTTGGGATTAAAAACAGGATAGGACTCAAAGATAATTTTTGTTGTTCTCACGGGTTGGTAAAGAAGAGGTTAAAAACACGGTGACTCTAGACCCAGACACCTGCTACCATAAATTTCTTTGGCCCAATGTTTTTCTTACTAATTTTTGCCCATTCCTGATCTATCTTTTCATATATTATCAAGTTGACAGCCCTGGGGAAAAGGGTAGTTACAGACCTAGAAGAAAATCACAAACTTTGAGAACAAGACCACTGATCATCGCATATTGCTCCAGAAAAAATAAATTTGAGTTGATCTGTTTGGTCAAATTTTGTTCAGAGACTGCCAATAAGTCTGGAGGGGTACCCAGTTACCCCAAACTGTTAAAGGGTGCACATTCTAAATGGGATCTGACCACCTGCAGATGCCGTGTGAAAAGGTTTTTAGTGTGAAAGACTTTTTTTATGACTTATTTATTTATGCATGCAAGATGCTAGGGTGTAGGCCAGAGGTGGGGGAGAGGGGGAGAGGATACACCAGAAACAGAGTGGAGAGCAGAACAGACCAATTTGTACTGAAATCCACTGCTAAGGGGAGCTGTGAGCCAGACAGGAGTGGGCTGCTGTGCCACGTGGGTCAGCTTCCTGGCCAAGCTGAGGTCCAATTCACACTGAGGTCGCGGGTGACAGCTTGATAGCGCTGAGACTTTATGTAACCCCTTGCACCACTAGGGAGGCCTACTTTGCTTTTCGTCTGAGGCTACTGCTGAATGTAGACTTGAGGAAAGTGGCCCTAACGCACTTCTTTGAAGGACCCTCAATGGCACATCCAGTCTGAACCTCAATCTTAGGGCTTAGCTTCCCTGCTATGGAGCTGATTTTAGAGGGAGGGAGCCTGCCTCTTTCCTGATTCACTATAGTGAAGTCACTTGATCTGAGGTTAGTTGGGAAACACTGTAACAGATAAATATTTAAGCTTTGATGTTTCTAAACGGAAATATGCCTCTTTTCTTCACAATTTGTGATTTGTCTTTAGAAGAATAGTGATAGTTCCTCAGGATCCCAGGAAATGTTTGGGGAAAACAAAATTGGATTTAAAAGACAAGAAAGTTTCATATCTGCTACTGGCTAAGGCAAACATAGAATATTCTAAGCATAGAATATTCTTCTAAATTCTTTCAACATCTGTAATTACATGGTTTTTAAGTACCAATATTCTTGACCAATATTTGAAGGAAATAATCTTTTCATCCTTAAGCAGTTTCATGTCTTTGATATTATAAGTTTTTCAGTTGTAACACGTGAATAATAATAGTATCTATTCCATGGACATTTTTTTTTACTACATTATAGCATATGCTTTAGGTGTGCATCTTTGAAAATCAACACATATATATGGGGCCTCCCTGGTGGTTCAAGTGTTAAAGTCTTAGTTCTATTAGGTTATTACCAGCCAGTGCTGAGTCTGAGCCAGGCCACTGCAGCAAGAGTTCTCGATCCCCGGCCACGGAGGTGACCCACATGGTACAGCAGTCCTCTCCTGTCTCGCCCGCTGTTCCCATTAGCAGTATATTTCAGTCAGTCTGCCTGTCCTGCTCCCCACTTTGTCTCTGGTGAATCCTCTTGACCTACCTGCTTCTCTAGCTCCATCCCCAGCACCTCTGGTTTAGACATCAGATTCTTGTATGCATAAATAAATAAAATAAAATATTTTAAAAAAAAATGAACACACACACGCATATATATATTACATTAAATTCACCACTAAAAGTTCAATTTGGTCCTTTAACATAAAAATGCTTTTAATTTTGCAATTATTTGCTGTTAACATAAAATAACATTGAGCTTTTAAAATGAACTTCACATTCTCTGACTCTGAAAATTTAGGTAGTAACTGTGCATATTCCTCAAGGCTATCCAAATAAATAATCATGTTATCTGCAAATAAAGACACAAACTTTATTTTTGAGTCTATATACCTTTTATTTCTCGCTCTAGTAGGATGTGGAATGGCATTTTTCCTTGTTCCTCTTTTTAAATAGAAAATATTCTACCATTAACTATAATATTAACCATAGGGTTTTTGCAGGTGTGATTTATGATTCGGAGAGGAAAAGAAATCATGAATTTGAAGATACAGTAATAGAAACTACCCAAAATTAAATACATAGAAAAAAATTTAAAGGCATTTTAAACTGATTAAAATGTTTAATTTTAAGAAGATGTGGTATATATACACAATAGAATACTATTCAGCAATCACAAAAGATAAACTCATGCCATTTGCAGCAGCACAGATGGAGTTGGAAGGGATCATGCTCAGTGAAATAAAGAGAAGGAAAAAGAAAAATCGAATGGTTTCACTTATAGGAGGAATATAGGGGAACCCAAAAAATGATCAGGAAAAAAATCATAATAAATTAAAAAAACAAAATTAACAGGCAACTTTAATCAAAGACACTCTGCAGGGGAGAGTGAAGAAGAGGAATCAGAACAGTGGAGGGAATGTGTTCTTACGCAGGGCCTAAGGTGATGGTGCATGGGTGAATTGGGAGTGGGAATTTTGCAGGGCCTACACCTGAGAGGAGAAAGCCTGCATTGTACAAAAAGGAAAAATGATGTAAATATATATATATATATAATGAATTAAATTAAAGAAAAATAAAATGTCCAACTTTGTTTATGATCTGGTGTATGGTGACTGAACTCAAAAGGAGAAAGGACAGAAAATATACTTGAAGAAATAATGGACAAAACATTTCAAACTTCATGAACCTTTTGAATTCTGTGGATCCTAGAAACTAAACAAACACAAGGAACAAGAAGAAACTACAGTCCTTTACCTGGGAAAAATATATTTCATACAGTAAAGCAATATAATAATTTTTAATCACTTGAAATTGAATGAATTAATCATCAGCACATCTACAATGTAAGAAATGTGGAATGAATTCCTTTAGGCAGAAGTAAAGTGAGACCAGATGGAAACCTGGATCTAGGAATGAAAAGAACCCCAAAAAGTTTACAATATGGGTAAATATGGAAGATTTTTTCTTATCTTGTAAATCTATTTAAAAGAAAATTGATTATTTAAACAAGTAATCTCAACATGACAGGGCTTTTGACAGATAAGCGTGGCTGGCAAAGGTAGCGCAAAAGTCAAGGAGAGGACTCTGCTTTCAATTTTTTTGGGGTTGGTACCCAGAAGTGAAACTGCTAGATCATATGGTAATTTTATTTTTAAATACAATGAATATATTTTATAAGGGATTTGTGTCTAAAATATATAAAGAACTCTCAAAACTTTAGTAAGATGTAAACAACCCAATACAATGTGGGCCAGTGAACTGAACAGACATTTCACCAAAGAAGATATATGGTGGCAAAAAGCATTTGAAAGGATGCTCAAGATCATCACTATCATTAGGGAAATGCAAATTTAACCATAAGATACCACTGCATGTGTATTAGAATGACAAAAGTTGCAAAGACTGGCGATATCAAATATTGGTGAGGATTCAGTTTCTTTTTTTTTTTTTAAAGATTTATTTATTTATACATGCAGAACTGGGGTACAAGCCAGAGGTGCAGAGGTAGTGAGAGTCTTCACCAGAGCTGGTGGGGGCCAGAACAGGCAGATCGAGGAAGTACACTGCTGAGGGGAGCAGCAGGCGGGTCAGGAGAGAGAGGTCTGCTGCGCCATGTGGGTCACCTCCAGGGTGGGGATGGAACTCATGCTGCGGTGGCTTTAGCTACCAGGGCGGGCCAGGATGCAGTTTCTTAAAAGTGAAACACACTTACCTTTTGTTAGGTACAGCCATTCTACTCCTGTGTATTTACTCCAGAGAAAAGAAAGCATGTATACATACAAAGACTTGTATGTGAATGTTCATAGCAGCTTCATCTGTAATAGACAAAAACTGGAAACAAACCAGATACCAATTAACAGGTGAACAGATAAACAAATTGTGATGTCTCCATACAATGGAATGCTACCCAACAACAAAAACTATGTTATTGAGACATGCAGCAACATGGATGGATCACAGGCTATGCTGAGTGAAAGATATTAGACAATAATAAGTATATACTGTGTTGTTCCATTTATATAAAATTCTATAGGCAAAACAGCCTGTAGTGACTGAAAGGAACCTTTGGTTGCTTGAGGCAGGGGCACGAATGGCTGAGAGAGAGATTACAAGAGCCCCCCAGAAGTATTTAGAGTGATAGATATGTTCATAATGTTGATTGTGGTGATATTTTTTGAAATTGTACATTTTAAATGTGCTTATTTTTTTATACTAATGAGCCCCAATAAAAAATGCTAAGAACTCCTCAGAGGAAGGTTTATCACTCCCCCTAAAAAAGGAAATTTGTGCTGTTTTACCCAATCTTGACTGCAGGAGACAGAAAAAATTTGGTAGTGTAGCTAACCTTTAAAAAAAATTTTTTTTATCCAATAATTCATTATCTAAGATTGTTCTTCATTCACAAACAAACGAAAAGGGCCATCAAACTTGAATACAGAGCAGTCAAACAATAATTTCTTGACTATGGCTAAATATCAAAAGGCAACTTTCAGGATATCTGTTTCTGGGAAGATGGAGTAAATGCACTTTTCCCTAGCCTTTATATATAAAACAAGCATAAGAAGACTCTGAAAGGTGGAGAGCAAAAAGCAGACCACTGAGGAATATCAGATGCAAGCAAAACCATGGTAAACCAGAGTTTTTCTTTTGACTCACATCTCACAGATTGGGCGCTGGCGAAACTAATAACCCAGAAGCAACAGACAGAAAAAAAAAAAGCTGCATGATAAGCATGCTTTTAGCCACAAGATAGGAAAAAAGGACAGAAACAAGATTGAAAACTTCTAGATAATAATTGCTCTACTCTAGCTGAAAAAAAAAATTGTGAAGGCCTCTGTCCATCAAGGCTAAGTGGGAAACCTAGACTTGCAGCGTTACTGGACTGTAAAGAGATGTTCCAAACCACTCTCCCCTCCCACCCAGGTTATACCAGACTAGGCAGAATGGGAACGGGGATGAGTCAGGAGCCCCTCACCCCTCGGTGTCCGTGGAAACCACGTGGGGAGTCTGGGCTGACGCCTCTACCAGGTGTCCCTGCTGTTCCTACCCAGAGTGATGTCAGAAGAGCATGAGGACTTCCAACATTGCTGGGTGGAAAAGAGGCCACCAGCCACTACAGTCAGTGAGGGTACCAGTGAAGCCCCATAGCCCTCCTAAATAGAGTGGTATCGGTGCAAGCCTACTGGGGAGCCTGAACTCCCACCCCTGCCCAGCAGTAATGAGGATCACATCCCCACACACGTCACCAAAAACTGGGTGGGGAATCTGGACTTTCACTTCCATCTAGCAGCAGATGGGACAGTGTCCCATCTTTCTTTCCTGAGAAGTGTCAGAGGCCTGCTAAAATGCAAGATCTAAATAATATTTGCAATCATATGACATGCCCCAAATATCCCAGTTACAATAAAAAACCATTCATCATTCCAAAAGCCAATTTCAATAAGAAAAGATAACCGGACCTCCCTGGTGGCACAAATGTTGACAGTAAGTGCTACTGGACTATCACCAGCCACTGCAGCTGGCCAGGAAGCTGACCCACATGGTACAGCGGGCCTCTCCTGTCTCTCCAGCTGCTCTCCTCAGCAGTGTATTTCAGTCAGTCTGCCTGTTCTGCTCCCCACTCTGTCTCTAGTGAATCCTCTCCCCCCCCCGCCTGTATCCAATTCCTGTATGCATAAATGAATAAATCTTTTTTTTAAAAAAAGATAACCAAATTACATCTGGGATGAAAAAACACACAAAATGATGTAAAAATAAACTATCACTCACACACACACACATATATATATCCTACATATATATATATATACATATGTATATATATAAAATGATAACCAAGATGATAAAATTGTTAGAATTAATTACCTGGCAGTAATCTTAAAGCAGCCATAATAAAAGTGATTCAGTGAACAATTGCAAACATGCTTGGATGAATTATTTTTTTAACTCTCAGAAAGATATAAAGAAGAACCAGGTAGAAATTTTAGAACTAAAAATTGCAATAACTAAAATTTTAAAAATGACTCAGAATCAACAGTAGAAAACAGAGGAAAGAATCTGATAATTTCAGGACAAAATATAAATTACCCAATCTGAGCAAACAGGATGAAATTGAATTCAGAAACATGTAAGACTATTAAAACAAAAAAGTGTTATTTGGGTCACAGGAATCCCAGCAGTGGAATAGGAAGGTGGAGTTGAAATAATATTTTAAGAACGTGACTAAAAATTCTCCCAAATTGGCAAAAATATAACTTATGATTCAAGAATGTGAGTAAACCCCAAACAGGATAAACCTAAAGACACATCATAACCAAAGTTATGAAAATAAGACAAAGGAAAACTCTTAAAAGCAGCCAGAGAAAGAAACAAAACATTAATTTAGGAATAAAACAATTTGCAAGATAACAGATTTCTTCTCATCAGAATCCAGAAAGAAAGGATGTGATATTTTTCAAGTGTTGAAAGAAAAGAAATTCCAAGGAAGAATTGGATAGCTAGCAAAAAATATCCTTTAGAAATAAGGGGGAAATTAAGACACACTCTGGTGACTAAAAGGGGGAGAATTTGTTGTCAACAGATCTACGACACTTACGAATGACTAAAGGAAATTCTCTAAATAAAATGAAGACAATAAAAGATGAAAGCTTGGCCAATTGTAAAGATAGGGAAAAAAATGTCAAAGCAGACACCTGCATCCCCCATATTTATTGCTGCTTTATTTACAATTGGAAAGACATGGAAACAACCCAAATGCCCAAAAGTGGATGACTGGATTAAAAAGATGTGGTACATATACACAATGGAATATTATTCAGCAACCAAAAAAAAGAAACACATGTCTTTTGCAGCAACATGGAAGGAGCTGGGAAAGATCATGCTTAGTAAGATAAGCCAGAAAGAAAAGGAAAAATACCAGATGGTTTTACTCAGCAGGAGTATACAGGACCAGGTGAGAAAATAATAATAATAATGAACAGCTATATAACAGAGACATTTTATGGGGGTGGAGCTGGGAATGGGATCAAAAACGGTGGGGGGAGGGAAAGTGCACTGGACTATGATGATGGCACATGGGTGATATGGTAATGGGAAGCCCACAGGGATTACAACTGAGATGGAAAAAGGCACAAAATGGTTTACAAAATAAACTACTAGATTATTTTTAAAAATGTCAAAGCAGAAAATGGGTAAGTAGACTTATGTTCTGTTCTTGAGTTTTCTAAATTGTTTGTTGTTGAATAAAAAATTATAACATTAGCTTGCATAGTTCTCAATGAACATAGAGAAAATATTTAAAGACAAGTACATTGTAAATGGAGATGGGTAAAAAGTCATAAAAGTAGGTAAGGTTTCTACACTTTGCTCCCCAGTAGACATCTGGTTAAGTCTTTATATATAATGTAGTACTTAGAGCAGCCACTAAAAATAGCACATAAAGAGACACATTCACCCAAAGAACACAAGGGATAAATCAAAATGGAGTCCTAAAAAAATGTTTAAGCAATCCACTGAAAGTCAGGGAAAAGGTTACTATAGTAGCAAATGAGAGGCTAGTGGGGTGTGGTGTAGAGGAGAGTGGGGGTATCTCCACTCCTAGCCTGGGGTTATTCCAGAGTTAGTAGGTCTTTTACTCTAGGAAGTATATATAGTCCATCTTGCGGCTTTGGAGTGTATTGTGATGGCATCAGTGTGAAAAACTTCCATGGAGTTTTGTCTTGGGAATTACGATGGGTTAGTGAACTGTTTAGATTGTTCCTTAAGGAGGTCTCTCTTTTCCAGGACAACAGGCAGACTGTGCCATCATATTGGAAGGGGTGCCTTGCCAAGGTTTGGGCTCTTCTCACCTTTAGTCTTGGAGGGGATCCCTCCTAGGGCAGGGTGGTACTTGGTGTTCTGATTATAAGAGTCCAAAGCACCACTATATGTGTGTGACCTTTACTGTGGGAAAATGGAATTAAAATGGCTTTGAAAAGGGGCTGATGCAACTTTGGCTAGAGGGACAAGCAAACTTGATACATCTGGAGCTGTGCCCTAAAAGCTTAAGCAATATTTGGTTCAAAATCAGACAACCTTGGCAAACTCATCCTACCAGGTATAAAGATCTATTTTAACAGACATCTTTAGGCTTTGAATGATTAGAAAGAAAATGAATTCTGAGTTCCAAAGTAGTTCAACTTCCTTTTCATTTTATTGAAGATGTTGAATCTGTTTCCTTCTAGGTAGGTGGTGAGTCTTCAAGTATTACAGATCACCTCCTAGAAATTGCTAACTGGACCCTCAATTGTTTCTGGGCCCTCAATCTTGAATCTTCTAGAAAAATTCCTCTGAAGATTTTCCATTATAGTTTATAATTCTTGTACTTTTACAAAAGAAAAAAAAATGCGGAGGATTGTTGATGTACTACATGTCATTCATTATTCCAAATGTCATTTTAATATTTCAATGTGAAAACATGTTAATATACTGAATAATGACACTGGAAATTCTAAATATTAGAATCCATTTTAGGTATAAAGAACAAACTAGCCAAGCCATACTTATAGACATAATGTATAAATATAGTAAAGCTGATTTGTGGAAAAATTATATCTTTGTAATACTAAATTTGCCTATTTAATTTTCCTTATATTCTATTAATATTTTATAGCTTTCTCTGTAGAGTTCTTATAGTTATGGCAGATTTTATTTTAGGTATTTATTGTTTCTGATGCTATTATATTTCTCTCAAAGTTTCATTTCCTAATTATTTTTGATGGCATTAAAAAATACAACCAGGCCCTCCCTGGTGGCGCAGCGGGTTAAAGCACAGCACTGAGAATCTGAAGCCACTTCCGCATGAGTTCGATTCCCGCCTGCCGCCTGCACCGGAGGAGACCACATGGCGAGCCAGACCTCTCCTGGCCCGCCCGCTGCTCCCCTCAGCAGTGTACTTCGTTGATCTGCCTATTCTGCTCCCCACTGTCTCTGGTGTCTCCTCTCACCCACCTGGCACCCTTGCCTGGTCCCCAGTCCTTGTATGCATAATTAAATCTTTAAAAAAATACAACTGACTGACTAACTTGGTGATGGGAAACCCGCGGGGATTACAATTGAGATGGAAAATAAATGTACAAAATGATGTAAAAGTAAACTGTTGTAAAATAAAAAAATAAATAAAAATAAATAAATACAACTGATTTTGTTTTGAAATTTTATGCTACACCTTGCTAAGCAACTCCCCCCCCCCCCCCCGTCCCGCAAAGCACACACGCAGAGTTCTCCCCATACACTCAGACTGTTAACCAGCAGTGACTTGTATTTCTTCCTTGCTAGACATCCTCATGTCTTCTTTTTACCATTCTTGGTTTATTGTTCTGGCTACATTACAATGGTGATTAAATAAAGAGCGGACGTTCTTGTCTCGTTTAAATTTAAAGCCTTAAGTATTTTCTCTTTCACTGTGTAGGATATTTCTGATAAGTTTTTAGTCAGTATCATTTTAAGGAAGCCCATTTCTGTTTGGAGTTTTCTAAGAAATTTTATCATGAATTGATATTAAATTAAATGTTTTTAATTCATTTTGATAGTCATAATTTTGTTTCTGTATTCTGCTAATATGGTGAATAACGTTTATTTTCAAATTGCACACCAACCCTGCATTTCTGAAACAAATATATCCCTTTTCATAAAAATAAAAGGCACTCTTTGCCAGGTCTACCCAGACTGCATCATGATGACTCACTGTGGCAGCCCTCTAGAGCTTTGAATATTTTTGAGGCGATGTGCTGGAGTCTGTGGAAAGCACATTCTCTAAAAGGTATAATAACCTAAATGGGGGAAATCTTTAAAAGGATTTACATGGTTGGTTTTGTGTTTGCTTAAAAACAGATTCATAATTTACCCATCATTTTCTTATTAATATAGGTATTCTCTAGTTTGGTTTTGTTTGCTATTATATAACAAACTGCCCCTAAAAACAACTAATATTTGATTATAGTTGGATCAGCAACCCCAAAGGACACTGTGGGGGCAGCTTGTCTTTATGATGTCTGGGGCCACAGCTGGGGGGTTGAAATGTCTGGGAAGGACTTGAATAGTTGGAGAAAGAATCACTCAGGGACTTTTCATTTATATGTCTGGTTCCTGGAATGAGACACTTTGAAGTGTGGGCCCAGCTGGAATTGTCTACCAGAGGTACATATTTGGTTCTCCTTGTGCTTGGGAGACTCAGAACACTGAAGCTTCGGAGTGGTCGAACTTCTCAAGTAGCAGCTCAAGTCTCAGAGAGTATTTTAATGAGCAAGGTGGAAATGGCATGGCCTGTTACGGTTTAACCCAGGAGTCAGCAAATTTTTTCCTATAAAGGGTCAGAGAGCAAATAGTTTATGTTTGTGGGCTGTATGGGCTCTCTTGAAATTACTCAACACTGCTGTCCTAGCATGAAAGTAGCCATAGACAGTATAAAAACAAACAAAGCATGACTATTGGAATAACAGTTTATGGCACTGAAATTTGAATTTCACATAAAGTTCACATGTTCCTTTTGACTTTTTTAAAGCATTTACAAAAGTTGTAAAAGATTCTTTTCTGAACTCACTCACTGTACAAAAATAGACTGCAGGTCAGATTTGAGGGTAAAGTTTGCCAACCTTTAATGTACACTATTTCTATCCTTTCAAAAAGTTCTCTTGTTCATCTTTTCGGCTTCATTTTGCTCTTTTTAGAATTTCATGTGATGGAGTCCTATAGTACATCTGGTTTTTATTACTCATCATTATGCTTCTGAGATTCATCTATTTTGTGCATATAGTTTGTTCTTTTCTTAATGCTGAGAAATATTCCATCTTATGGATATCACATTAATTTGTTTATCCATTCTCCTATTGATAAAATTTCATGCTGTTAACAATTTTTCGGCTACCTTAACAAACTTGCTGTGATCACTTAAGTACAAGTCTGGATGTTTCCATTTCTTTAGATAGTTAACAGTGTTATTCTGGATTGCATGGTAAGTGTATGTTTAATCTGAATTTGCAAAATTGTTCCCCAAAGCAGCTGAACCATTTTCAGTAACAAGGTATGAGTCCCAGCTGGAGCACTTCCTTGTCAATTGTTAGTGTTGTTAGTCTTTTTAATTTTAGCTATTCCAGGGGGTGTGTGATACCTTGCTGTGGTTTCATTAGCATTTTCCCATTAACTTGATGTTGAGCATCTTTTCATATATTTATAGATCATTTGTATGTCTTCCTTCCAAGTGTCTGTTTACATTTTTCTTACCTAGATCTTGGGGGACTGTTGTCTTACTATTATTTTAAGAGTCCATTATGCATTCTCTATATTCTATATGCAAAGCTTTTGTCAGATATGTGTATTGAGAATATTTTCTTTCCTTCTGTGGCTTGTTTTTTAATTTGTTTTAAAAGATTTTCATTTTTATTTACTTATGCATATGAAAACTGGGGTCTAGGCCAGAGGTGTGGGGGGAGGGGTAATGGTGAGCAGACTCACTAGAGATAGTAGGGAGCAGAACAGGTAGATCTACTGAAATACACTAAGGGGAGCAGTGGGTGAGACAGAAGGTCTGCGGTGCCATGTGGGTCAGCTCCCTGGCCAATACATGCAGCAGTGGCTGATTTGATAGTGCTGAGATTTGAACCCCTGAGCCACCGGGGAGGTCTTGATTTTTCATTTTCTCACTAGTGATTCATGTGCAATGTATTACTTTTTCTTTATGTATTTCATATTTCTTTTGTCCTGAGAAATTTCTTCTTACCCCAAGATCACAAAATTTTTCTATGTCTTGTTATTAAAATTTTACATTTTAGTTTTTACATTTAAGCCTGTGGCTAATTGAGCTAATTTTCTGAGTGGTGCAAATAAGGCCAAACAGCTTATTAGGTCTTGAAGTCAGTTAATGCAAATCCCTAACATTGTTTTTCTTTTTCACAATTGTTTATTCTATTCTAGTTCCTTGACATTGCCTCGTAAAGTTTTTTTTTTTTTTTTTTAAAAGATTTATTTGTTTGTTCATACAGAACTGGGGTACAGGCCAGAGATGCGGAGGGTGAGAGGATTCACCAGAGACAGAGTGGGGAGCAGAACAGGCAGATCGACGAAGTACACTGCTGAGGGGAGCAGCAGCGCGGGTCAGGAGAGGTCTGCCACGCCATGTGGTCACCTCCTGGGCAGGCGGGAATCGAACTCATGTGGAAGTGGCGGGGATCGAACTCATGTGGAAGTGGCTTTAGCTTCTCAGTGCTGTGCTTTAACCCGCTGCGCCACCAGGGAGGGCCTGCCTCGTAAAGTTTTAAAAGTTATCCATTTCTTTGAAAAACCAAAAAGGCTAGTAGGATTTTGCTTTGAGCTGCATGGAATCCATGGATCAATTTGTGGGGAGAAGTGATATCTTAGATCTCTCCATTTATTTTGGTCTCCTTTAATTTCTCTGTAGTATTTTGAAGTTTTCAAGCTATAGCCTTTTAACATATTCCACTAAACCTATTCTTATTCATGTGTTTAGATACTATTATAATATTTTTAAAATTTCAATTTCCCATTGTTCACTATATATAAGCACACAGTTGATTTTGTATTGTTTCATATCTTTCAAACCTGCTAAACTCACCTATTAGTTCTAATAGCATGTTTGTATAGCCCTTAGAATATCTTATGTACACAACAACCATGTGATCTATGAATAAGTTGTTTTCCCTGACTTGTTACATTGGACAATACTTATTGTACAATACTAAATACGAGTGGTGAGATGGGCATTTTGGTCCTGCTTACTGGTCTTACTGTTAAAAAAGTTCTTTAGGCCCTCCCTGGTGGCGCAGCGGGTTAAAGCACAGCACTGAGAATCTGAAGCCACTTCCGCATGAGTTCGATTCCCGCCTGCCGCCTGCCGGGAGGAGACCACATGGCGAGCCAGACCTCTCCTGACCCGCCCGCTGCTTCCCTCAGCAGTGTACTTCGTAGATCTGCCTGTTCTGCTCCCCACTCTGTCTCTGGTGAAGCTTCTCACCGTCCCTGAGCCTCTGGCCTGTACCCCAGTTCTGTATGCACAAATAAATAAATCTTTAAAAAAAAAAAAAAAAAAAAAGTTCTTTAACATTAAATATGTTAACATGTTTTTATCAGGTTAAAAATGTACTCTTACTCCTAATTGTGACTATTTTATCATGAATGGTTGTTGAATGTTGTCAAATGTGGGGGTTTATTTTGTATTGAGGTGAACATATTTTTAGGTTGTTAATATGGACAATTTTATTGATTTCCAAATGGTAAACCAATCTATATTCTTTTGCTAAATATCACTTGGACATGTATATTATCCTTCATGTATATTGCAGGATTAGCGTTGCTAATAGTTTGTTAAGGTCTTTTGTGTCTGTTTCTGAGGCATACTAGCCTGTAGTTTGTTTTTGCTAGATTTGGCTATCAGGATAATGCTAGCCTCATAAAGACTTGGGAAGGGTCCTTTTTCCTTCTATTTTCTGAGAGACTTTAATATGATTAGTATTATATCTTTCTTCTGTATTTGGTAAGATTCAGTGAAGCCATCTGGAGCCATCTGGGCATGGAATTTTCTTTCTGGAATGGTTATTATTTGTGAATTTAATTTTTGTAATTGAAATAGGGCTTCTCTTCTATTTATTGAGTTCATTTTGCTAATTTGTACCTTTCAAGGAATTCATCAATTTATTCTAGTGAAATTTATGTAGCTGATAGACTTCATACCATATATATTGACATTCTTTATGATCTAAGTGAATGTGCCCTCTTCTTTCCCTAATACCGATAATTTCTTCATTTTAGTCAGTCTAGAAGCTTCTTAACTTTATCGACTTTTCAAAAAACCAGCTTTGCTGTCATTCTTTGTACATTTTCTATTTAATTAATTTCTGTTCATACCATCATTACTACTTTTCCACATGCCTTTAAAGTTTTAGACATTCCTTTTTCTCATATATTTAAAATTATAAAATTTCCTCCAAGGTTTAAGCACGTTTTTAGCTGCATCGCACAAAACTTGGTGTTATATATTCATCCCATTAAAATATTTTATCAATTCCTTTGGATTTCTTCACTGACTCATGAGTTTAGAGTTTAGAAGAATACTGTTTAATTTCCCAAATTTTGGATATTTTCTCTGGTAACTTTCTTTTGTTGGTTTGTAACTTTATTGTTTTGTTTAAGGAGCATGCTATATGACTGCAATTTTTTAAAGATTTATTTATTTATGCATACAGAAATGAGGTACAGGCCAGAGTTGCAGGGCCAGTGAGAGGATTCACCAGACACAGACAGAGTGGGGAGCAGCACAGGCAGATCTACAAAGTACAGTGCTGAGGGGAGCAGCCGGCGAGACAGGAGAGGTCTGCCGCGCCAAGTTGATCACCTCCGTGGCAGGGATGGAACTCATAGAATCAGCCACAGCTTGCCTTGGCTTCACAGAGCAGCACTCCAAGGGGCTGCTCCACCAGAGAGGGCCTGATTTATTTTTTTAAGGCTTGGTTAATGGGCCGCATATGGTCCATTTTGGTGAATATTCCATGTGCATTTGAAAGGAATGTGTATTCTATAGCTGTGTGGGTGTTTGTTGAAATATCAGTTAGGTGAGGTTAAAAATGTTTAAATGTTCTTTATTCCCATTGATCTTGTATCTGCTTTTCTATTATTATGCAAATTTGTCGAAATCTCGATTATTTTGGCTTTATTTCTTCTTTCAGTTCTATCACTTTTACTTCTTGTGGACAGCATATAAGTCTTGCTTTTTATTTTTTTAATTTGGTCTATTAGTGTCTGCCTTTTAACTGGAGCATTTAGACCCATTTATACTTAACATATTAGCATGGTTAGCTTTGAATGTAATATTGGCTCTTCATCTTTTTTTGGTCTGTCTACCCATCTATTCTTTGTTCCCCTTACTTATGTCTTTTTTTTTTTTGGATTAATATTTTTGGATTAATAGAGTACTTTTATGTCTTATTTATCTCCACAATAAACTTATCCACTATACCTTTTTACTGGTTTGTTTTGAGATGGTTGCTGAGGTTTACAAAATGCTTCTATATTTTTTCACAATGTTTTCAAATATTATTATAGCACTTCACGTAATTGTAAAGCATCCTACACCTGTATGCTTGTCTTTCTCTCCTCCTGGCCTATGTTTTAACTTGTACTCGGCTATACAACCCATGGTCCATCATTATTTTTGCTTTAAATAATGGTCTTGTAGAAGAATTAGAAAATTAGAAAAATGACTTATTTTTTATCTCTTTGCAGAAAAAAATGGTTTTGTACACGGGAGGAAACAATATAAATACAAAACTTATCAGATAAGTGTAAGCTCTATTACTCATTTCTTTTAAAAAAACTATATTAAAATATAGTCAAAACCAACAAGGTATTCTCCCTGGAAGCGTCTACACCTATTTCCAAATAGACAATGGGACTGTATAGTCTCTCTTGAAATGACCGCAGAGAACAGTGACTTTTATAGTTACTACATATTTACCATTTTAGCACCCTTGATTCCTCTATGTTATTCCCATTTCTTTCTGGTATCACAGCTTTCTGCTGGAAGCATTTCTTGTAGCATTTCTTGTAGAGCAGGTGTGCTGGTGCCACATTCTGCTTTTGTTTGTCTGAAAACTCTTTTACTTTCATTTTGGCAGGATATGTTTTCTGGATGGCGAATTCTACGTCAACATTTTCTTTTTGCCCGCTCGAGCTCTGTAAAGAAGTGTTTTTATGTCTTTCATAGCTTCTGAAACGAAGTCTACAGTGACTCTTACTTGTATTTGTACATTTGTGTCTGATGGCCTTTCTTACTTCCCTGGCTTCTTTTAAGATTTTCATGTTACCACTTTTTTTCAAACACTGTTTTTTAACAATATGATTTTAACATGTCTTGATGTGGTTTTCCTTGTATTTGTGTGTTTGGGGCTCATTCTGTTACTTGGATCTGCATATTTATAGGACTTTTTAAAAAAACATTTTATTTTGATAAGGAATTAACAAAACAAGAACAATTTTAGGTTTACAATTATTGAGGGGTAAGTACAGAGATTGCCCTAGACACTACAGATGCAGTCTCCTATTATCAAAGGTAATTTACCAAACTAGTAGCCTTTTTTTTTAAATCATGGGTGAACTTACATTGATTGACATCATAATCACCCAAAATCTATAGTTTACATGCGGATTCACTCTTGGTGTTATAGATTCAGTGGGTTTGGACAACTGTATAATTATATATATATATATTCACCATTATAATATCATAGGGGATAATTTTACTGCCCTAAGCATCCTCTGTGCTCTCTACTCTTTCCCCTAACCACTAGTCCTGCCTGGAAACCACTGATTGTTTTTTGTTTTTATTTTTTGCTGTCTTCATAGTTTTGTCTTTTCCAGAAGGTTATATAGTCAGAACCATGCAGTAGAAAATATTCTGATTGGTTTCTCTCACTTAATAGTATGTATTTAAGATCTTCCATGTCTTGTTATGGCTTAATAACTCATTTCTTTTCATTACTGAACAACAGCTTATTAACTGGATACATCAGTTTATCTATTCATCTACTGAGGTTTATAGGACTTTTAAAAAAAATAGGCCCTTCCTGGTGGTGCAATGGGTTAAAGCACAGCACAACGAAGCTAACCACAGCCACTTCAGTGCAAGTTAAATCCCCAGCCAGGGAGGTGACCCACATGGTGCATGCATACCTCTTCTGGCCCACCCACTGTTCCCCTCAGCAGTATACTTGGTCAGTCGGCCTGTTCTGCTCCCAGCTCTGTCTCTGGTGAATCCTCTCACTTCCCCTGCACCTCTGTTCTTTACCCCAGTTCTGTATGCATAAATCAATCAATCTTTTTTTAAAAAAATCAATTGTAGGAAATTTATTTTTTCAATTACTTTTGTGTTCCCTTTCTTCTATCCTGGGATTCCTACTGCCCATATTTTAAACCATTTGATATTTTCCTATCAATAGATCATTGAGACTCTGATATTGTTTCTTAGCCATTTTGGATAATGCTGCGTTTTAGAAAAATGCTTCAATCTGGATAGTTCTGTTGCTATGTCTTCAAGTCTTCTGGTCTCTTTTTTTTTTCTGTGGTGTCTATCTGTTGTTAAACCCAACCAGTGAAATTATAAATTTTAGTATTATGTTTTTCATATCTAGAATTTCCATTTGGGTCTTTCTTCTGTATCTTCCATTTATATTTTCATATATTTTTTACTCTACTTCCTATTTTTATTATATTGAGAATATTTACAATAGCTGTTCTGTCATTCCATAATTCCTTTTTCTATTTCTAATACTAATTTTTCTCCTATGGGTCATACCTTCTCTTTTTTTTTGATGGGAGGCAATTTCCTTTTTTTAAATTGAGCTAACACTAGTTACAACATACACTGTAGTATGTTTCCAGTATACAGTTTCTCACCTCAGCAACTATGTATCACACTGCCCATTCCTGTCTAGTCACATATGAATTTCATATAGTTGAATATTAAATGTATCTTCTTAATTAATTGACTTGCAATACGTTTAGAACATTGTATGTCTTAGGAGGTGAACAGGTTCACCTGCTTCAAATGTATGTGAACGTACCACCCCCACCAACAAATACTTGTATTCCTACACTACAGTGCATTTAACTGCCTCTACTCTTTCCTCAGTTCTGCTTCAGAATCCAAGGGTGTTTTGGTTTGACTTTGTCTGTCCTTGCCATATTACTTTAAATACTGTTGACCTTTGTTCTGGTAGGCAATTATGTTATTTATTGGTAGCTTGACCCCTTTAAGACTTCCTTTTAAGAGTTTTCAAATTGTATCTAGAGCAGACTTTCCTTTAAGACTAGATTAGCCAAACATCTCAAGTGCCAACATTCCTGGCATTGAGGCCTCTCTGCTTAGGCTGCTAAGAACTTGAAGATCCCTGGTTCTGTGTGAACTCTGGGAATTTTGTGAACACAATTTCCTGGTAGTTCTTTTCTGCAGAAGTTGTTGTTTGCCCAGCCATGTAGAGATTCATTCTAAGTATGTGATCCTCAATGGATATTTCTAGTACTCCTACTATTTTGCCTCCTGTATTATGTTACTGACCCACAAATTTCATTTTATAGCTTGGCGTCCTGAACAACACTAAGGGTAGAATTCTGTAAATGTTCTAAATTATCTAATCTCTACTCCAGTGGCTTATACTGCAAATGATTCTCTGTGTTGTGCAATTTCACTTAGGCTTAATGTTCTAAGCATTACTAGACTGAATTATATAGTATGATAAAAATGGGAACACAAACATGCAATTGGTATCACAATAGATCACTTTATTGGAAAAATTACCTTGAATAACTCAGACTCTCTATTTCACCAAAGAGCACATTTATTATATTTCTTACTGCTAGCCCTGTTATTGGAATGGAACAAATTGTATGTGTGCACAGAAAGCCTACCAAATAAATCACTGGTATGAAAAGAGCATTTCCCAATGCTTTCTAAGCTCTCTTGGCTTTTCAGTCTAAAGGACTCTGAAGCTTTTGTTGGTAAAGATAAAATGTTGTGGCAAAGGTAAATTAATAATTGTCCATTTCTTAGTCGCAAGTATGAGGAAGTCAGCAGGAATTACATATTATAAAGTAGGTTATATATCAATATATAAAAGATTGTCTTTCTTTAAAAAAAGATTTATTTTATATATATATATATATGTATAGAGAGAGAGAGAGAGAGAGAGAGAGAGAGAACTGGGATACAGGTCAGAGGCACAGGGGCGGTGAGAGGATTCACCAGAGACAGAGTGGGGAGCAGAACAGGCCGACTGACGAAGTACAATGCTGAAGGGAGCAGCGGGCAAGACAGGAAAGGTCCAGGTCTGCCAGGCCATGTGGATCAAATCCGGGACTGGGGCTCGAACTTGCACTAGAGCAGCGGCAGCCAGCTTGCAGTGCTGTGCTTTAGCCCACTGCGCCACCCAGGAGGGCCCAAAAGATTGTCTTTAAGCATAAGTAATAGTTACATTTTTTCATGTTATCTGCATGGATGACTCTTGGTCACTTGGTAGCAAAATTCAGTGACACTTAAAAGGTTTTCGCTTTGTTTATACAATAGCACCATAACCTTGGCATATTTTTTAGGGGACAAAGTAATAGTTTACTATTTTTAACCATGTAATTGATAGGATAAGTACCTGCCTAGACAGATGATTTTAGGGGTAAGGATAATTACTGTCTTGTTTGCATTTCTTCTTCCAAATTTTTCAAATATGTAAAGCCTCTATTGTGAATAAAGGTACTAAGGAACTTTTAAGTTTAACAGAATAACTGCCAATTAAATGACATCTTTGTAGTAAGCCATTAAAAATTCAACTAGAAAATTAATTGCGATATTGCTGAGCTGAAGAGAGGCTTTTCTGAAGTGCATGGTTTATTATTATGGTTTATACCATCCCTTATTACCATGTCAGATGCTCAATAAATATTTTTCTTCTAAACTGACAATAATTTAAACTCCTGAGGAAACATGCCTAATGGTTTATAGCATTGGTGTTTAGTGGAGGGTGAACATAATAGATGTTGCCCCCCCAAAATCAATACATTTAATAATGCTAAATCACAGAAAATCATTTTAAAATGATAGCTTTCATTTAATTTTTAGATTTTTAAAAAAGATGTATTTATTTATGCATACAGAACTGGGGTACAGACCAGAGGTGCAGGGGTGGTGAGAGGATTCACCACAGAGTGGGGAGCAGAGCAGGCAGATCGACGAAGTACACTGCTGAGGGGGGTAGCGGGCAGGTTAGGAAAGGTCTGCCCGAGCCATGTGGGTCACCTCCAGGGCTGGGGATTAAACTCATGCTGAAGTGGCTTTAGCTTCTTAATGCTGTGCTTTAACCTGCTACGCTACCAGGAAGGGCCCTAATTTTTAGATTTTAAGCTTGCTTATATTGTCATTTTTGTTTGTTTTTACCATCAAGAGTACAATGAAGTAGTGATGATCTGGAGATAAAATACCTGGTTCAAAATTATGGCTCCTCTACTTATTAGCTATATACCCACAGGCGTCATATAATCCTCTCTCTCTCTCTTTCTCTCTCAGTTTCTCATGTTAACCTCTGTAGGGGACAGAAAAGAATTTTTCCTTTACTCTTCGAGGTTCTCCTGGGGCTGGTCTAATGATCAAACTGACATCAGTTTGTATATTTGTAGGAGAAATTAGTATACTTCATTGCATATGGATAGAGAATTATATGGATGTAGATACTAAAGCCAATGGGGCATGATGAGGGTGTCTATATCCTAAGCTATGGAATGGGATATTATGTGGAGTTTCAGAGTCGAGGTGACCATGTGACAAGGAGTCACTCATATGACCAAGAGTAGATGTGCTGTTACTGGATGTTTGTCCTGCCTCAAGCTAGGTTTCCTTGATAGAAAAGTTATTTGTGATAAAAATCCTATTTCTGAGCCAAATCTCTAATTTTATTCTTCTGGGAGTGGAAGTTTTTAGGAGCTTGTAGGGCATTGCTCATTTAACTGAAAATGAACCATATGCCAAAATGACAAGTATTAGAACAGTCTGCTCTGCATGTCTTGGGGAAACTTGTTTCTCACCTCTACACTTAGACTGATAGCATGAGCACCACTTGGATTTTTTTTTTAAGTGCAAATTCTTAACCCTCCTCTAGACCAAATGAATCAGAACTAGAAGTGGGGCCCAGCACTGCTTTAGCAAGCTCTCACAGTGGATGTACACTACAGTTTGAGAACCACTGTTCTATGGCAGTGCAAAGCCTTCCATGGCTTCTGTGTATGTCCTATGTTGGTTAAGTGATAAGTTACTCTATTTCTCGATATTGTTTCTGAAAGTAGAAATTTCAATTCTCTAGTAAATGCGCATGTAGCCAATGAAGAACCCAGAGATTGAAAGTATTTATATATAACTTCAAGCAGACTAAATTTCAGAGGCGGCACAAAAGACCCTCCAGCAAAGGATGTACAACAGTGGACTTGCTCTCAGTCTTCAGCTTGTCTGGTTTCAGGTAGGACTGGGGCAGATCGGAAGGGGATGGATTGTACTTTAGACCAATTTCCTAGCTCTAGGCAAAAGACAAATTCATTCCAGCATGTATAGCACGGTATGAAAGTAATAATAGTAACAGTATTAAAGAGTTTGTGAATAAATGCTCAATTTCGGAGAACCAAATTTTGGAACAGAAGAATTGGCTTTTTCAACAAGAGGGCAATACTTGGCAATCAAGATTCCTAGGCAAGGCAATAGCCAAAGACTGGAGCAAGCAGAGGTCGAGAAGGAGCCTCTATAAGGGCAGATATGCCAGTAGGTGCAAGGACTGTGGTCTGAGAGCACTGGCAAAAGCCTAGCAGCACCGGCTCCCAAGGCAGTTGGGGGCAAATTATCATTACTGAGTTAGACATTAGGAACGACGAAGGTGACCACGTGTCAGGAACAACATGGGAATCCCCTGCAGTCACATAACTAAGTGGGGCTGTGGGAGGGGGTGGATTACTGACAGGGCCATGAGTGATCCAGAAGGGAATCTGATAAAGATACTTTCCAGGTAGCAAAGAGCAAAATCATGGTAATATGGCTGCCTGGTCAGACTCTTCCACAATCTATAGGCAGCTGGGCTTTAAGAGTAAGTAGAGAGGGCCCTCCCTGGTGGCACAATGGGTTAAAGCATAGCACTGTGAAGCTCTCACAGGTGACCCATCTAGTAGGTGTGGCAGCCCTCTCCTGACCAGCCCGCTGCTTCCCTCAGCAGTGTACTTCATTGATCTGCCTGTTCTGCTCCCCACTCTGTCTCTGGTGAAACCTCTCACCCTCCGCATCTCTGGCCTGTACCCCAGTTCTGTATGCATAAATAAATAAATCTTTTTTTTTAAAGTAAATAGATATAGTCCAAATGTAGATATAACAAAGTTCAAGATACTGAAATACCTTAATAATCAAGCAAGCAGTCCTCAATGCAAAGTGTGGAAGTTTTTCTATCCCTGTCCTGCAGACATCAAGTATTCCTTCCCACAATATTATTTTGTTTCTTGTGTGTATATATGTGTTATGTTTCTGTTATGTATGTTTTGTGTGTATGTGTGTTTATATATGTAACATAATGTCCCTCTTTTACTTAAAATGGTAACATTCCATATTATTCTGTTCCTTGCTTTTTTTCCATTAACTATAAATATACATCATGGGGCTCCTCTCTGGTGGCCCAATGGTTAAAGCACAGCACTGTGAAGCTACCCACAGCCACTGAAACTTGAATTTAATCCCCAGCCAGGAAGGTGACCCACAATGGTGTGTCAGACCTCTCCTCTCTCCTAACCCATCTACTGCTCCGCTCAAGAGTGTATTTCAGTACATCTGATTGTTCTGCTTAACAGTCTGATGAATCCTCTCATCTCCACCCCTCCCCCACCCCCCTACCTCTGGCCAGTACTCCAGTGGTCCTGTATGCATACATAAAAAAATCTTAAAAAAAAAAAACTATACATCTTGGATATATTTTCATATAACTACACAGAAAGCTTCATTTTTATTTTTTCATGGTTTCCGTGATATTCCATGGCCGTATCATAATTTATGTATCTAGTCTCCCACTGATGCACATTTAGGTTGTTTTCAATTTTTGGTGTTGACAATAACCTTGCACATACATTATTTCACACGTAAATATTTCTGTAGGACAAAGCTCTAGCAAGAGTTAGTGGGTCAAAAGGTATTTGTAATTTTGATAAATTTTGCAAAATTTAACTCTGGAATAATACCAATTTACACTCCCACTAGCAATATGTGAGAACCAGTAGCTGAATATTTTAACTGTGTGTTTTTTCTGTGTGAAAAGGCTGACACTATGACTATAGAAAACCCTTTCAGGGAAATATTTCCTACAAAAGTAAGTCACCAGGTAAGGCAAACCCAGACAGGTCATGTCTTTCAAGAATTTGTGGAAAGCTGCTACTTTATTTATGGAAACTCATTAACTAAGTGATCTTTCTAATTTGGAATATTACAGTTCCTGCCTTTTATAAAGCTGAAATGTAAAATGTGAACTATACTCACTCTCACTACAAAAGCCAAAATAAAGAGGCTCCTTTATAGTCTATGAAGTTTTTCTACATGTCTGTTTAAACACTTCTCTGAATCTGAAACCTAGGTTTAAAATTTTATACTAGGGGGCCTTCCTAGGGGCACAGGGGTTTAAAGTCCCAGTGCTATCAAGCTGTTGCCAGCCACTGCGGCAGGGTTGGAGCCCTGGCCAGGGAGCTGACCCACATGGCGCAGCAGACCTCTCCTGTCTTGCCCACTGCTCCCCTCCAAGAGTATATTTCAGTGGATCAGCCTGTTTTGCTCCCCACTCTGTCTCTGGTGAATCCTCTCACCCCTCACCTCCCCAACCCCAACACCTCTGGCTTATACCCCAGTTCTTCTAAGCATAAATAAATTTTAAAAAAGCCTAAAAATAAATAAAATCAAATGACATACCAAATTTTAGGCATTCTGCTTCAGAAATACTAAAAAAGTAAAGGGTATTAAGAACAAAAAATCATCTGTCTAATATATACCAGCATACTCCTCACGTCCACAGGCTCAGTTCTGTACTTCAAAGAGGTTATTTTTCTTTCCAGTCGTGTGGGGAAAGTCTCAGTGGCTCCTGAATCCAAACCCATGTATTAAAAATTAATGACAACACCATACTTTCATGGCTGATTCCTCCTTTAATCATTCCTGCAAATGTCTTTGCATTCCAAGACAAAGAAAAAATGCAAAAAGCTGTTATAAACAGCTGAGTCAAGCTCTAATTCTCCAGTATGTTCATTCTTATTGAGAAAATTCAACATAACCTATTGGCAAAGGAGACTGAATAACACATTCTGGCAGGAATGAAAATTACTGACAAACAGCTACATGGTGCTAGTTGCAAAGGCACGACAAGAATCTTTCTATGGAATCTTTTACCCACCCATTTATTTAGCACTGGCCACATGACTTTCTTTGCAGCTTGTGGGAGAGGAATAGAATTTGTTTTTGCAGTGCAGCAAGCCTTCAAGAGGTTTATTTTTCCTCTGCAAAGTTCATGGTCACAAGAATCGTGAAAAGCTTAACAACAGGAGATAGTGCTATTCATTTGGACAATAGCCAAAGGCCACTTTCACTGGTAATTTGTCCACAGATGTTTCATAAAACAATGGATCAAAAGGTCAATCAAATAATCCTAGTACTGCAAAAGATGGATTTTAATAGAAAAACCTTAAACCTGCATTTAATAATGGTTGTATAGACAGCCTTCTATTTCCTTCTTTACCTGTTAGCCTCATTTCTTCCTTGCTTTTTTTCCCCAGCTGTGGAATGACTTCCAATTAAGAGCAATTCATCCACCTCACTAGTTCTAGAAGACGATGCCGAAGAGTTGTTTACAATAGTGCTACTCAAATTTTCATGTGAGAAACAGTTATGGAGCTCTGGTTAAAATGCACAGACTGAGGCCTGAGATTCTGCATTTCTAACAGAATACATGTGATGTCCTTGTTGCTGATTTAGGGACCACACTTGATAGTAAGGGTGCTTGCAATTTGAGGGAGCAGTTTTACAACTGTGATTCAAAATACAAAAAGAGTAAGGAAAACACAAATTTGGCTACATTAAAATAACCATTGCATGCAAAAACCACCTTTGAAAGAATAAAAAGAAAAATGACAAAATGGGAAAAAATATTTGCAACTAGTGTTGCGGACAAAGGATAACTATCCTTAGTATATGATAATCTTTTATAACAGAAAAGTAAAAGGTTGACGATTCCATAAAACAGGTTGAAGACATTCACAATCAATTGAAGAAAAATGAATGCAAATGACTTTTTACCATATGGAAAGAGATTAGTCTTACTCATAATAGAATTGCAAATTAATACTACGTTGAAGTGGGGGAAGGGGGTTTCCTTACCAGGTTAGCAAAAATTCAAATGTTTGACAGCATTTTTAGCATTCCCACTATTAGGATCTATCCCAAGGATAGATTATAAAAAGGATAGATTACAAAAACCTATTTATTGCGGCATTAATTATAACAGCAAAAGACTAGAAACAACACAAGCGCCTATTGGGGACCCAACTGAATAAATTCTGACACAGCTACACAGTGAGATATCTCTATTTACTGCCATGAAATGTCCTCCAGGATACAAAATTCAGTAAAAAGAGCAAGGTGGAAAATAAACGGACCTAATTTACTGTAGTTTATCTGAGAAAGGGGGAAGGTTGCAAATATAGACCTTTTTAAAATATATAATATATACCTATGCATATACACTATAATTTAAAAAGAAAATGTAGTGACAGACCACAAAGTAAATAAAATATTATGAAAAGAGGAAGGAAATAGATTGGACGGACAAAACATAGATTTCTGAAGATACTTTGCATGCATTGTAGATTTAACGTTAGAACATTAGAATGATGTCAGTATTTTGCATAATTACAAAATTAAGTAAAAAACTTTAAAAATAAAGCAAATGAAACAAATGGATCTGTATACTTAGGCCTGTGTATTTAATCACATGGAGACTAATTATTTCAAGTGAATTTTAAAAGGCAACAGTTAGACTATAAGTTTTCCATGCAATATACCCTAAGGATGAAAAGGGAATTCAAAAAAATTTTAAGCTTATAGTTTTCTGATATTCTATATATAGAATAAATTGTAAATTGATATTCCTAGTAATGTAATATATATAAAATATCATGATACAAGAAGTATTTTAAGTATAAATATGGTTCTATATAAAATATAGATATTTCGTAAGATAAAGTTTATAATTAATTGTGCTAATATCTCTAGGGATCAGGATTTTCAGGATTAGAGGGTTAAAATGACAAAACAAACTTATGACAAATTTTCTCTTTAAAATAGTAGGTATTTCCTAGCTTTATGCAATGGAAACACATAGTTAAAGTAACCAAAATTCAGTAACATTGAGCAGTTCTAACAGTCTGGATTCAATTAAAGTGAAACCACATAGTAATTTGAACAGGGAAAGTTTAATATAAAGAATGATTAACTAAAAAGGAGATTAGAGTAACAAGGGCTTGGCTGGTAAAAAAAAAAAAAAACAAAGATAACTCTAGATATATAAATAGCAGACATAAAGCACAGTCACTACCCATCGGGCTGAGATGGGGCACCCAGTGATGTACCCCTTTCCATCCCTAGGCCTGAGATCTGTACCATCTTGGAGAGGTCACAGTCATGGGTCATTGAATGGCAGATAAATTGTGGTGCCCCACTGGTGGAACGTGCTATAAATATATCCTATGGAAAACAGCCCTCTGGAACTTGCTGGAAAGCTGCCTTCTGGAACATGGCAGAAATCCACTCTGTGTGGTGCTTCAGAAAACTATTCATTACTGGGTCCTACTGGAAACAGCACACTGAAGGAGCAGGGCATTAGAGAAGCTGTTCAAACTGCAGGCAGGAGCCTTCTGAGAGAGCACAGATTATATATCACATATAGAAAATCCTAAAGATTTCATCAAAAAATTATTAGAGACAATAGAGGAATACAGCAAAATCAGGTTTCAAAATCAATATATAAAAATCGATAGCCTCTTTTATACAAAAAAGGAACAATAAGTAAAAGAAATTTTTTTTTAAATGTCCATTTATAGTTGCTTCAAGAAGAATTATCTTGGAATAAACCTAAATAAAAAAGTAAAAGACCTGTACAATGAGAACTACAAGATGTTTTTAAAGAACTTTTTGCTAGATAGGAAATAGAAGTATTCCACGCTGACAGGTATCAGTATAATCAAAATTACTATTCTGATAAATTCAATACACCCCCTATCAAAATACCAGCAATAATTGTCAGAGGAACTGAACAAAAATATTGAATTTTATGTAGACCACAAAAGGCTTTGAATTGCAAACATAACTCTGAGATAAAAGTGTAGAAATAGAGGTTATTATGTTATCTGACTTCAAACTGTACTATAAAGCAACAGTACAAAAAACAATATGGTATTGGTACAAAATGGATACATGGGTAGCTGAAATAGAATCAAAGCCCTAGGAATAAATCCATGTATATGCCAGCACCTAATCTATGATACAGCAGTTGTGATCATACAATGATTCTTTAATAAATGGTGTTGGGAAAATTGAAAAGTCACATATAAAATGACGTTGGATTACATGCTAATCCCATACATAAAAAACGAACGCCAAATGGATTAAAGATTTATATAAGACCCGTAACAATAAAATACATAGTAGAAAACATTGGCAGTATGTTCCAAGACATCAATAATAAACATAATTTTGGTGACTCCTTTATGGCAAGGGAACTAAAAACAAAAATAAATAATTGGGACTACTTCAAGTTAAAAAACTTTTATACAGTAAAAGAAAATATACTCTATTTAACGGGAGAAAGTATTCACACTGTATTTACATGACAAAGGATTACTATCCAGCTACATATTAAAAAAACTCACACAACTTAATAAAAACAAACAATCCAATTAATAAATGGGCTGGAACTATGCAGACAGTTCACCAAAGAGGTTATCCAGAAGGCCAATATACACATGGGGAGAAAAAAATGCATCATTACCTCCAAGAAGACATGCAGGATAAAACCACACTGATACCTGGTCACACCTGTGAAGATTTGCATATTAAGAACTCCAACAACAAATGTTGGAAAGGATGCAGTGAAAGAGGACCCCTATTGCCCTGGGAATGTAGAGTGGAGCAACCATTATAGAAAACAATCCGGATTTACTTTAAGAAACTAAAAATGGAGGCCCTCCCAGGTGGCGCAAGGGGTTCAAGTGGAGCACTAGGAAGTGAGAGGCAGCCTGGCCAGGGAGCGGACCCACGTGGCACAGCAGGCTCTCCAGTCTCACCCGCAGCTCCCCTCAGCAGTGTTACTTGTCAGTCTGCCTGTTCTGCTCCCCACTCTGTCTCTGGGGAGCAGAACAGGTGATTCCTCTCACTCCCCCGCACTATGGGCCTGTACTCCAGTTCTTGTATGCATAAATAAATAAATCTTTTTTAAAAATTTAAATAAATAAATACCATACAAGCCAGCAATCCCACTCTTGGGCATCTGTCCAAAGAAGGTGAAACATTGACACAAAAGTCCATATATTCCACAATGTTCAAAGCAGTATCATGTACAATAGCTAGGACCTGGAAGTAACGTAAGCGTCCATCAATGGTCGGCTGGGTCAAGAAGATTCAGCCATAAGGTTGAAATGCAGCCATTTCTCAACAAAAGGGAAGGGGGAGTGAGTCTGAGAGAATTATGTGCAGTAAAGCAAGTCGGAACAATATAAATAAATACTAAGCATTTACATATCAGACAATTCGTAAGCATAAAGCACTTTTAAAAACCAGTGGACACCAGTGAATCCTCTCACCCCTGGACCTCGGGCCTACACCCCAGTTCTTGTCTGTATACATAAATAAAAAATAGATCTTTAAAAACAAAAAAAAAGTGGGCCCCGTTAACGCCTTGAGGGTTCTGAGGTTAAGAGGAGAGGGAGGAAATAAAAAATGTATATTAAAAAAAAAGAGAGAGGGAGGGAAAGGGAAAAGGGACATGCAAGGGGTAGTGATGAGGGAAAATACAAATAAAAGAAGTAAAAATAAATGACAAGAAATATTAATGGGATTTCTCTAAGTTGAAAAGTCATCAAAAATGAGCAAATGATAGAACAAATTAATTATCAATAAAAAGGGTAAATTCAATGTATAGAAACATATAAAATGTGTTATTCATAAGTTCTTAACGAAACTAACAAAAGAATTCCTATTGATCACCTTTGGAGAATCCTAGAGAACAATTAAAAAAAGAACAACTTGCAAAAAAAAATAAGGGAAGAAATTCAGCACCTAATTAAACACGGAATAACCAAATAGTGTTCTTTACAGAAAACCAGAAAGAAAACTTCCCTCTGTGAAAAAATACAAGTTCGAAGATGAAGCGAGAATGATAGAATAAAAATAATGGTTCTCAATAATGATGTAAAATATACATAAAATATAATTTTAAAACAGTGGTTCTCACAGTGTGGGTGTCCTGTAGTTTTTCACTACACTATCTTATTTTATAAGATAAGTTGTTATTTACCGTTTTGATGATGCTTTTGTAGCTGTTGGGTTTGGAGAATGGGTTCCTTGGGTTCACTCTAGGAAAGGTTTCACCAGAGCATCCCTTTCAGTGGAAGGCGGCGAGTTCCCCAGACGAGTTTCTCCACGAAAAGAGATGTTAGTTATATTTAAGAGAGCAGGTTTATTAGGGGAAGGGAGAGAATAAAGGTCACTTGCACAGACACAAACAGGTAGAAAGAGCTGCCCCGAATGGGAGGCCTGCATAGTGGCAGGGGGGGGTCCTGAGAGCGGCCTCCGCTGAGGGAGTCAGTGGAGAGAAGCCCCGGCAGGTGCAGGTCACGGGCAGGCAGGAGGCTGCTGCCCTGCAGAGGGAGAGTGGGTGAAAGGAGAAGATGCTTAGGCGCAGGTAGGCAGGACTGCAGCTGCCCGGGCGGAGAAGGCCGGGATACAGCCTCCTCTTTGGGAGGGGCTCACTCCAGAGTGAAGAGGTTTGTTTGTTGTTGACTTTGAATAATCCACGTAGAATTTGAAAGGGGCCAGATTTCTACAATGGCCCTCGATCTCCATATCTTCCCTCCAGGCCTGCGCTTGTGACACCCCCTCCAGCACTCAGAACCTGCCAGGCCTTGGCACCTAAGGATCTTAGTTCCTGTAGCTGGGTTAATGGCTGTGAACCCCTTCTACCCCCATCTCCAGCTCTTGGCTGTGTGTGAGCCAGGTTTCTGTTCTAGTGGCGCCTCCTTTTCAGTTTTCTATTCTTATCCTCATCAATTTCACTAGATTTGTTAGGGGAGGTACCATTTTCCCTGCCCCCAGTTACATGCAGGTGCCTCGGAGCAGTTATCAAGAACTACAGTGGAAGCTAAGTGACCAGGTGAAACTGTAAAATGGAAGGCAGCAGGTTGCTTAAAGAGAGTGCTTGCTTCTGCAAACTTCCTTGCACCCTCAGAGGCTGGGAAAGAGACAAGGAACGAGATACCTGGAGCAGAGACATGTAGAGACTCTTGAAAAGGACACGTGGAGAAGAGACCTGTGGGGAGGCTGACAATGGGCAGCTGTTAACTTGATTTACACCTTGATTTTGCTCCTTTCCTTCCCAAGTTGCCTGGCCCCCCTCCCCTTCTTCCAAGAAGGTGTCTTAGATTCCTGGCAAGATTTAGGCCCTTGGCAATGCCACTCTGAGCCAACCCTGTTTAGCGGGACTTTTACCCACAAAAGGATACATAACTTTGGGAGTTTTACTTGGAAGCTCTTACTAGGAACTTTTCTCTGTCTTTTACACACTAATTCTATTAAGATTCTTTCACACTAAGAATTTGTCTTTATGTGGCAGATGGAAGGACCCTGTTTTAAAGCATGCAAATTTGGGGATCCCTAGGTACCCCTCAGTCATATGCCGACAGGGTAACACTGCATTGATGTTTCAAAAGCAAGCAGGACTAAAATTGCTAAGACCTAAGCATGAATGAAGGCCTAAGCATGAATGATGGACGTGGCACAAGTAGTACTAGCAGACACTGTGTGTTTCACTGCCATTTCCACAGTAAAAAAAAAAAAACCTGCCAAGTTCACTTACCAGTATCCTTGTTGATATAAATTAATAAAGCAAAAAGTTTTAATTTTATTAAATATCAACCCTTGAGTACATCTCTTAATGTGTGTTTGATGAATGGGAGGTATTCATAAAGCGCTTCTGTTGCACACTGAAGTACGTTGATTGTCTCAAGGAAAAGCAATTGTGCAATAATCTGAGTAGAGAGCTGAATTACTCACTTGTTTTGGTAGAAGACGGTCTTAACTTGAAAGAACCAAATAATAGGCAAACTATGATCACTCAGTGTTTTCTTGAAAATTAAGACATGAACCTTATGACTAAGGAAAACATCTTGGAAGTATTTACTGCCAATGATAAAAATCAAGCTTTCAAATGATAATTGGAATTTTGGAGAACATATCCACCACTGACTTTACTGTCTTGTAAATATTTAGAGACTTTACAATAGATGTGATTTTTTTTTTGGGGGGGGTATGATGCGGCACTCCCTGGTGGCGCAATGGTTTAGGACATAGCACTGAAGCTAGGGCAGCCCGCTCAGTGTGAGTTCGATCCCTGCCCCAGAGGTGATCCATATTGAGCGGCAGACCTCTCCTGACCTGCCCACTGCTCCCCTCAGCGGTGTACTTTGTAGATCTTCTGGTTTTGCTTCCCACTCTGACTCTGATGAAGCCTCTCACCACCCCTGCACCTCTGGCCTCTACCCCCAGTTCTGTATATACAAATAAATATATCTTTAAAAATATATATTGTATAATGAATTGTGTCAATATTTGCATTATTTGCATAACTCAATGCATACTGTTATAAAATAACAGATGAATAGAAGATCCATTCAACATAGAAGATTGGTTTTAATGAAACAGTATAAAAAGTACATTGATGTGGTCTCAGATTCTATCTTGTAATTAATCCTTAAGAAATTATCACTTTTGGGCCTCCCTGGTGGCACAAGGGGTTAGGTCGCAGTGCTATCAAGCTGTACGCAGCTACTGTATGAGTTTGATCCCAGCCATGGAGCTGACATGGC
>NW_004567128.1:22644236-22685831 GCF_000260355.1 Condylura cristata | reverse complement strand
CTGTTCTGCTCCCCGCTCTGTCTCTGGTGAATCCTCTCACCACCCCTGCACCTCTGGCCTGTACCCCAGCTCTGTATGCAAATAAATAAATCTTTAAAAAAAAAAGTCCATAATTATTTATGTGAAGGTTCTCAAATTCCTCCTCCCCTTTCTGACTACATATCTGGGTGAGACTAAGCATTTTTCCTATACTTCAACCAAAGCAACATAGAAGATTTGAAAATCCAGCTGTCTGGATTGGAGAGATTCATATAGACATAAGGTGCCACTTTTGTCATTAATTGCTCAGTTTTAGTATTACATATAGTAATATCAATAGATATGTTCTTTGGGTCCTCAGTAACTTTTAGGAGTATACGAGAATTCTGAATCCAAAATGTTTGAGAACGTTTGAATTAGGATATCATTGTTTCCCAAGTAGTTAATGAATTATTGGATCTGGGTTTTATCATCAGAGGACACCATGTCACCAAGAAGAAGATAGTATGTACCTCCCGCTAGAAGTTTAAAACATCACCTATGAAATATTCTCCACAGAAAATCAAACCTGGATCTAATATAGTTTCTAAATTCCACCATGTTATATAGATTCATATTGTAATGACTGAATAATAAAGATAGGTGTGTAGCTGAAATGAAGTAATTTATGCTATCAATTAAACCTTGCTTACTAGGAAGTTGGTAAGCAGATCCGTGGGAGGCAAGGATAGATAAAAGCTTAGCTGTGTCCAGAGAGGTGAAGTCCAAACTACATTAACAGGTAACCTGATAATATACCTTTGAAGACAGTAAAAATAGACAAGCTGAACTAAGCCAATCTGACATGCTTAGGACTTCATACACTGGGGTTCTCCAAAGCTTTCTCGAGATTTTGGCAATTTGCTCTGTGCCTTTGCCTAGGGGAGCCGCACCCCCTCTGCGTGAGCTGATGACTCAAGGGAAACTCCGAACCCTAACACTGCCAATTCTCATGCTGGTTTCCTGCACCTCACCTTAGTGTTTCATATCCCTCTCCCTTTGGCTGCCCATTGAATTGTATGCCTGTATTATATTAATTTGGATTTCACCCAATAAAATCATATTGTGTCTATGTGATTGGATTAAACCATAAATGAAACCTCTCTACCCAGGTGGAATTAGCACAGCGAGACCCAGGTTGCATGTTATACACTACCAGCTAATACGCAATACAGGGGCAAGAGGAACCTAGCAAGAAGATGTCGTTTGCAATAAGCATAATCCAGTACAATAGGTTGTTCTTTTGAAGAAATAACTCCATTTCATCAATGAACACATTACAAAGAGAAAAAGAACAAGTGACCGCCGTCCGTGTTGGAATATGCCTTACCTTGCTTTTCCATTGGGTGAACACTTGGCCACTTTTTAAGTCAAAGCTCAAAAGTTACCTGAAGAATGAAGCCTTTTCTTCCTTTCACAGGTAGAATCCGTGACTCTCTTTTGTTCTCCCCTGGTATTTCATACAAATTTCTGGTTTGATGCTCACAATATTTTTTATAGCCCCTGCTTTTATGTTTATTCTTTCCTTTATTCCTAACACCATGTTCTCCATATTTACATGGAGAATTAACACAATAATTTTGGCTCAGAGTAGGCACCTAGCCAATGTTTGTTGAATGAATGATGCGATGGTGGTGGGGTCCTTGCTTAAAGTTCATTTTTTTTCTAATGAATTCCACTACTGCTGTGCACTGAATGCTGTCCCTCCAAAATTCATATGTTGAAACCCTGGTCCCCAATGTGGTGGTATCTGAAAATAGGAGTCTTTGGGAGATAATTAGGTTTATTTTATTTTTTTTAATGGTCTATTTATTTATACATAGAATAACTGGGGCATAAGCCAGAGGTGTTGGGGTGAGAGGACTCCCCAGAGACAGAGTGGGGCGTAGAACAGGCAGATCCACTAAAATACACTACTGAGGGGAGCAGTGGGCAAGACAGAAGCTGTCTGCTGTGCCATGTGGGTCAACTCCCTGGTCGGGGGTTGAACTCAGGCCTTAGTAGTGATAGCGCTGAGACTTAACCACTAGGCCACC
Source organism: Condylura cristata (assembly GCF_000260355.1). Taxonomy (NCBI): domain Eukaryota; kingdom Metazoa; phylum Chordata; class Mammalia; order Eulipotyphla; family Talpidae; genus Condylura; species Condylura cristata. The sequence continues at coordinate 22,683,777 of NW_004567128.1, read as the reverse complement.
ATAGAGGGCCCCAGATAGTTAGGCATGAGTGTGGGCACTCATACGAAGAAACACAAGAGAACACGCTCTGTCAATCTCCCCCTCTTCTGTGCCATGTAAGGACACAGCAAGAAGGCAGCTGACTACAATCCAGGAGGAGAGGCCTCATCAAAATTCAAACATGCTGGCACTCTGACCTTGGACTTCCAGCCTACAGAACTGTGAGAAAGATATTCCTATGCCTATGATATTTTGTTAATGGCAACCAGAATTAATATCACTACATTTGTTCCTCTTGCATCTTCTGTTTCTTCACCATTTTCCTTTATCAAGGAAACTGGCTTGGCACAATGCCCTAAGATTTTGATCAATACTAATTTTGACAGAAAGCTAGTTTAACAACAAGCACAAATATTCAATAGTTGAGTGTCTGCTCTGTGGTGGGCACTGCTCTGGGTGCAGGATGGTCTGGGAGTTAAGAAATGGGGGCCCTCCCTGGAGGCTCAGGGGTTAAAGTCTCAGCACTATCAAGCTATGCCATTCACAGCAGCTTGAGTTGGATCCCCAGCCAGGGAGCTGACCAAGGGGGTGCAGCAGACCACTCCACTCCCCTCAGCAGTGGATTTCAGTCAGTTCTCCTGTTCTGCTTCCCACTCTGCCTCTGGTGAATCCTGTCATCTCCTTCCCCCCTTCCCTGCACCACTGGCCTGTACCCCAATTCTTATATGCATAAATAAATAAAAAGATACCTTTTAAAAAAAGAAATCAGGGAACTGTTGTCCTAAGTTTACATCCTACTTGGGAGACAGCCAATGATCAAGTGAATCCTAATAATTCCAGCTATGGTAAGTAACATGAAGAAAGTAAGCAAAACATTGTGACGGGGAAATCTGTGTGTTGGGGTGGGGGTGGGGGTACTCTCTGGTTAGAGTAGCAAGGGAAGAGCTGACAGTTCCTCTGGGATTTGAAGGAGCCAGCTATGTATGGAAACAGGTAAAGAACTTGTCTTAACGTTTTGGAGAACAGTAAGTGCAGAAGCCGGAAGGGAAGAGCTGGGTATGTTCTAGCTGCTGGAAGACTAAGTGCGTGCGTGGAGAGTAATGAGTACAATGGAGAAGACTGTGACATGAGCACAGAGGGGTACAAAAGCACCCAGGGCCGGGCCCTCCCTGGTGGCGCAGCGGGTTAAAGCACTGCACTAAGAAGCTAAAGGCACTTCCACATGAGTTCGATTCCCACCTGCCCCAGAGGTGACCACATGGTGTGGCAGACCTCTCCTGACCCGCCCGCTGCTCCCCTCAGCAGTGTACTTCGTCGATCTGCCTGTTCTGCTCCCCACTCTGTCTCTGGTGCAGCCTCTCTCAGCCCCTGAGCCTCTGGCCTGTACCCCAGTTCTGTATGCACAAATAAATAAATCTTTAAAAAAAAAAAAAAAAGCACCCAGGGCCTTCACAGCAGGGGAAGGGCTTTAGATGTCATTCAAAGAGCAATGGGGAACTTTTGAAGGGCTTCAAGCAGGGAAATGACACCATGTGATGCATGTTTTCTGTTGCTGTGTGGAGAGCAGGTTACATGATGGTTAAGAGTGGAGACCAGCTGTGAGGCTCTTTCAGGAGTCCAAGCAGCAGACGATGGTGGCTGTGGGGAATAAGAGAAGTGCACCTAGTGGAGATCCATTTGAAGGGTCAAGAGAACTTGGACTGGATGGCAGTGGGGTCTCCATATAGCTCCACATACTATAGCCTGGCAGCCAGGGGTCCTAACCTGCGATCCCTGTATCACCTCATGAACACACCTCAGGGAGTCCACACCCATCTGGAAAGAGTAGGTACCTGTGCCTCTGACCAAGTTTGGTCTTGGTGGGGTGGGAAGTGGGGGAGGTTCATAGTTTTCCTTTGCTTGGCAGAACCGCCTGTGACAGAAACACTGACAGATACTCCTTCTGCTGACAGATACTGCTACTAAAATTGGGCGAGGGGATTATGAGAGGGGAAGTTGTTAGACTGTTTTGTGCTTGGAAACTTTCATAATGAAGTTACAAATAGTGATTTGCACAGGATGCAATGCGAACAAAGACCTTTGCAAAGCTATGTTGCTACATTTTATACCTATAGCTCATGGTCAGGCTGTTTTCAATTAGAAGTGCTCCAGCCACACACATCTGCCCAACCCAGACTTCCCGTGTCACTTTATTTCTTCTCCGAGTGGACAGTATTTCATTTTCTGAATTTCAGAAATGCAAAGCATACTAGAAGCACTTCAAATAAATAGCACAGATGCTGGGGACTGAGGACCCTGGCAAGGAAATTTAGCTTCTCCAGCAACTAGTGTGACCTTGGAAATGAACTCTGAGCTCCAAATTCCTCTCTGTGAAAGAGCACTTGTATTTGCTCATAGGTCAACTGGTATTTAACTAAGAAGATATGTGTAGGACACATTTCCCAGCATTACATAAACACACGGGAGCCTGGCACTCCTCCCCATTTTGAGTGGTGAAAATCATGTAAAATGCATGCAAGGCTTTCCCTTCCTTCATTTCAATAGATGGAGGTAACATTTCAGCTGGAGTGTGGAGACAGGACTGACCTGTGTAGGAAGCTGCTCGTTTTGCTGTATAGAAATCTGTATACAAATTGTCTGAACCCACCCCCAAGGTCCAGCAACTGTTTGGAGTCTACTGATGACCTGATTACCTGCCCCCACCACTCCATTCTGCCACCACACCTGCAGAGTGTCTTTGAGGTATAGCTCTGTCTCTCATTTAGCACCACTTTGAAGAAAGCAGAGGCATTTGCCTGGTGACCGGTGGGCAGCCTGCCCAGAATCCACACCTTTGTTGACCTCCCCACCTCAGGCTTGCTTCCCTCTGGTGACATCACAGGCAGCTTCTGGAAATTTCCCTGCCTCTCCTCTGCTGCTCCAGGCAGGTCAGCTTCCCATAACTGGTTCTATCCTTCCTCTCAATTTGGCTTCCCTTCCCTCTCTCCCGGCTGTTCCCCACCAAAGCAACTGCCCATTTCTATCAATGCCACATTTTCTGTGGGTCCCTGAACACAATCTATCTGTCTGTTTTAGTTTAGGGGTTTCAAAGAATGACAAGAGCCTGTCATGCAAGTGTGCCCCCTCCTCCATGTCACTTTACTCTTACAGTTGCCTGACCGTGGCTTTGCAGTGTTGCTGACACAGCTCAGGGTTGTGGTGAAGCGAGTGAGGTCTGATGTCAGCAAATATCCTCACCCTCTTATCTACTGAATAACCTGGTCTAGGTGCAAGCCAGAGATCCGGAGCAGTGGTTGGGAGTGTGGGGGAGATGAGAAGATTCAGAGACAGAGTGAGGAGCAGAAAAGGTGTACTTCAGGAGGACTGACTGAAATACACTGCTGAGGGGAGCAGCGGGTGACACAGGAAAGTTCTGCTGCTCCGTGTGGGTCAGCTCCCTGGCCGGGGATTGAACTTGTGCTATGGTATTTGCTGATAGCTTCATAGTGCCAAGACTTAACAACGCTTTGTGCCTCTTTGTGGCATTTTTTTTAACTTCTAAAATCGGGAAACTTCCACATACTCCTTGAGTATGGGGTTAATGACTTGATAATGTGGGGCCCTCTGTGGTGGTGCAACGGGTTTTAACCACAGCACTATGAAGCTATCACCAGCACCAGCCACTGCAGCATGACTTCGATCCCCAGCCAAGGTGCTGACCTACATGGCGCGGCAGCCCTCTCCTGACCCACCCGCTGCTCCCCTCAGCAGTGTACCTCGATGATCTGCCTGTTCTGCTCCCCGCTCTGTCTCTGGTGAATCCTCTCACCTTCTGCACCTCTGGCCTGCACCCCAGTTCTGTACGCATAAATAAATCTTTTTTAAAAAATGATATGATGATGTGGCATGTAAGAAGGTTGCAATCAATGGAAAAAAATCCTTGTTGCTCAGTTGGTGTCAGAGAGCTTTCGTTGCCTCTTCAGACCCCTCTACATACTCTTCTACTCTGCTCTTAGTCCCTTGTATTTGGCCAATGGGAAACTACAGTAAGATATCAAGGAAGGGGGTAGAGTGGAGCCAGAGAGCTAATTCCCTGCAAGATCACACAGCCTGGCAGTGTTCCTTGGTGAAAGGTCATAGTTCTTCTCAAGGCAGACATTTGTTTCGGACGCTTCCCTTCTGGGTTCCAATTACTACTCTATCTACCTGATCTTTGGAACTAGGAAGAGAAATAGTAACAGCTTCAGGGCAGTACACTGACCATAACTGGCAATGCTGGGAGCTTCCAGAGTGACCATCTTGGTAGTCTCATAAGCCTTTAGGGCATCTCTCCTTATAGAGACTGGAGAAAATAATCTAGTGAAAAATGGTTTCAAGTACTTTTTCTCACAGTAAAGCACTGTAGGAATAAAAGGGTTTTATTCCAGTGAGGTAAATGAGTGTGGGTGGGCGAATAACTGACTATGAGCGCTAGGTAGGAAACTCACTTGGTGATCCAGGCTATTCATCTCAGTTCTTTCTTCATATTTAGATCTCTGAATTATAATCTCCAAACACAATGTGTCAGAATGGCATCTTGCTCTCACTAGGAATCTCAAAAAGGAAATTTTTTAAAAGATTTATTTATTTATGCATACGAGAACTGAGATGCACAGGCCAGAAGTGCAGGGGTGAGAGGATTCCCCAGAGACAGAGTGGGGAGCAGAGTAGGCAGATTGACTGATACACTGCTGAAGGGAGCAGCAGGCAAGACAAGAGAGGTCTGCTGCGCCATGTGGGTCACCGCCCTGGCTGGGAATTGAACTCATGCTGAAATGACTTCCAATCGCATCATAGTGTTGCGCTTTAACACACTGCACCACCAGGGAGGGCCCCAAAAGGAATGTTTTCAGACATCCTTATTCTAGGCGATGGTGGCTTCTCATCCCCTGTTTAGGTTGCATCTTCACTGCCTATTCAGGACTCTATCTGCCCATTTTTAATTGCTGACACATTTGTCTTACCAAAAGGTGAGGAAGCTTGATCTATAAGCTATGAAGTCTTCATTTAAGAATAGTAAGAATTTTGCCTATGGTTTGACACACTTAATATGCACATCAGCATTTTTATTTCTGACCTTTCTCCCCCTCAAACTGACAAACTCCTAAAGCTGGCAGGTAGAGACATCTCACCCTTATTGGCACTGGATCCAGGCCAGAATTAAGCTTTTTGGCAGCCCTATCGCTGGAACTAGCAGCTTCTCTAACTGACACTCAAGATATCTCTCAACAAACACTTCTCTCTATCTTTCAAGTAAGCAAAGTGTTTCTGCAGTCTCCTCTCTTAACTAAATGCCACCCACCACTTCTTTGACCATTTCGGCCACCTCCTTTCCTATTTGTGTTTATAAATGCCCCCTCTGGTGCTGACCTCTCGAGGACATACTCCCCACCCTGGTGTCCAGCAGCCTCTCAGTATAAGTTGTTAGCTTTACATCTTCATTAAGATGGAAGCATAATAACAATTCACATAGTGAAAGACATCCTTCATCACATGCTGGGTACGTAAAGTTACTTAGTGCCTGTGGTTATAGTTTTGGCAAAATAAGCTCTGAACTGTTAGACATATGTAGCAGCTATGGACACCACTGAAGGCCAGTTTTATTATTTACCTATCTTTCCCCCCAAAGCAGGTCAATTTCACTGCTTGCTGAAGACTGCTTCTTGACTTAGGTTGAGTTGTACTGGACAAAACATAAGGAGAGAGAAGCTCATAGTCATTTCTTGAATTGATACTGTGGAGACTCAGGGCAAGCTGCCCGAGGTTGTGATGGATTGACTTTTTGAGTATTTTGAATTAAAGTGACTTGAGAAGGATTGGGTGAAGAGGAACACTGTGACCCTCCTGAAAGCAGCGGTTAAATCTCCCCTGTGAAAAGTACCTTCCCTGCATTGGGAGGTAGTGGATATTCTTATCTAAGAATTCAGGGTCCAGAAGATTATGTAAACAAACTCTGCTTAGGTGTTACTAATTGGTAGAGGAGCCCAGGTCTCTATCCTGCCAGTTCGTTACAAATCTTTTGTTTGTTTAAAAGGTATATAAGTTTATAGCCTTGTTCACTTACAGGTCCCATGTTCCTGGGTCCATGTACATGAACAACTATATTTGCTTTTTCTCCTGTTAACCTGTTTGTGTTAATTTAACACTAGACCAACCAAAAGAACCAATCAGGGCAAGGGGAAATTCCCCCTTCCTTAACAATACCTAAGGGTGACCCCTCCCTCTGAACATAATTGCCTCTTGTGACAGCCTGCTGCTGTTCACCTCCAGTCCTGTGATTCTATAGCCATATTCTCCCTAAAAATAATTAAAAAAAAAATTCTTAGTCAGCATTAAAAAAGAAAGAGGCAAACCAGACCCAAAATAATGGTGGAAATGTACTAAGGTAATAGACTGTAATTGCTGACATGGTCATTGTAAACTCTGGTTCTCCAGGGATGGTTATGGTTAGGTAGAGAGAGCTAGAATAATCCAGAAACCTGAAGGACATAAGTGAATTACTGAGTGTTGAAAATAGTATTTCATTCTGGTGCCATCCTAAACTCACTCAAGAACAGGGTCATGGACACGGCTGGCCTCCCTAAGGTAGCAAAACCATCTGGTCTGACACATGCATTTTGTTAGCATCAGCACCAGAGATAGGTTCAGTAAGTTGCTTTTAAAGGAAATGGAAACACGTTGGATTACTTTTTTTTTTTCTGAAATGTAACATATGTGCAGAAATGTACATAAATATTAAACACAAGTTCACTGAATTTTCACAAAGTGGGCACGCCCTTGTACTTAGCGTCTGGATCAAGAAACAGAAAATGATCAATCACTCCTAGAAAGTTCCTCTGGTGGCCTCTTCCCTCACTACCCAATCTCTTTTTTTCACTTACTAAATATTTTAGTCATTAATCTTAGTTATAACATTATCAGAATGTAGCTACATGAAGACAGAGATTTTTGCTTGAGTTGTGCCTAGCACATAGTTACCATTTAGTAAATATTTCTGAAAGAAATGAATGAAACTGTGTAATAAGGGTTGTTAAAAGTTACACCTAATCATAAGTAGGTAAAGAAAATACCTATCCACCCACTGGAATATTATCCAGTCACAAAAAAAGAATGAGGTACTGATGTACCAGAGGACCAGAGGACTTCTCTGTCTCACCTAATAAAGGGTCAAGCTGAGCAGCCAGGGGAAACTGCAGAATAATTGGAGTGACATAGGAAAAGAAAATTGGGGCCAGAGAGACATGAAGCGAAAGGATGTGCTTGTTTCTTGGCTTTGGACTTGCACCAGAGACTTGGGGGAGTTAGAGCAGACATGTGGAGAAGAGACATGTAGAGACACTTGGAAAAGACAGCTAATAAGAGACAGACACATGAGGCTGCCAATAACAGCCTTTATGTTGATTTGTACTCTGATTTTGCTCTTACCTCAGACTTGCCTGGCCCCTTCTGCCCTTTTCTATGGTTCCCCATCAGAAAGTGCCTTAGACTTCTGGCCAGCATTCCAGCCTCAATGGTCTCACTTATGGCCGAGCATTTACTCATGACAGGATGGGTAACTTTGGATGTTCTATTGGTCAACTATTGTCTTTTCTTTTTTCTCTATACACACTGTCCAAGTTTTTTCACACCAAAAGTATGTGTTGTCTTTATGAGGTAGATGGCAGATCCTCTGTAGAGCATGCAGGTTTAGGGATCCTAGGGTACCACACAGTCTGCATCCTAACATACCAATTAACACTGATACATGCTAAAACATGGATGACCTTACACACATGAAAGAGGCCAGAAACAAAAGACCACACCTTATATGAGTCCATGTATATGAATTGTCCATTATGGCCAGATCTATAGAAACAAAAAATAGATGAGTGTTTGCCTAGGCCGGGGCAAGGCAGGGAATGGGAATAACTTCTTAATGGGTACACGGTTACTCTTGGGGTGATGAAAATGTTTTGAAACTAGATGGAATTGAGGACTGTACAGAGCACTGTGAATGTCCTCATTTCCATGCATTGTACATGTTAAGATAGTTCATTTTGTGTTACATGAATTTCACCGTAAGGATGAAGGCTTAGAGCAAAAAGCTCTGAGATAGTGGCGTCACAAGACCAGAAACTGGAGGTGGGGTAGAAATGATTGACATAGCTGTTAAACCAGCCAGCTATATAGAACGAACACTACTTAGGCACAGACTACTATGGAAAGTATTGGAGGCTGAGGCAAATACTAGAGGTGGGGATACGAAGGTTGAGGGCCATTCTAGAGAAATGCTGCTCGCTGCAAGTCAACAAGTTGCACTCTAAAAGTCATTAACAATAAATAACAATTCCACAAAGGAATAATGGCTTCCCAAAAGAACACTATATCCCAACAATTTCTGCCCTGGCAGAATGCAGCACTTTCTGCTTGCTTATGTTTGTGCAAGCATCTTTTTCTCACGTCTTTTCTTCTAATAAACTTTTTTGGAAATAAGCAAATGCCTTTATCTCTTTGGCAGGCTCACTGCATGCCACTAAAAGGGGAACTCTGCTGAAACTATTCTCAGAGGTGACCCAAGGCCCCTGCTTAATGAATCCAACATCTCATCAAAACAACATCACTTAAAAAAACAAATTTTTTAAAAAACCTAAAAAGGATGCAACTTAATGGTTATCTTCACCATCAGAGTGAATTCTGGAAATTGGAGGATTATTTGAGGAGGATTGTAACAGTGTAGCCCTATAGAAAGAGAGTTTCCAGATCCCCTGCACCACTTCAGGCAGGGTGGGGCTGAGTGTCCAGGGGAAATTTAAAAAGACTTGGGAGAGGAGGGAGGGAGAGAAGATTTGAGGAGGCACTTCTTGGTCTTGGGACTTACACTGGGACTGGGGGGACATGGAAGAAGATACTTGAAAGAGACGTGGGCGAGAGACACGTGGGGAGGCTGGCAATGGCAGCCTCTGTCTTGACTTGTGTTTTGATTTTGCTCCTTTCCTTCCAGACTTCTCTGGCCCCTTCTACCCCTTTCTCGTGGTTCTTACCAGAAGGTGCCTTAGACTTGTGGCAAGTTTTCAGGGCTCAGTGGCCCAACTTTGGTCAACCTATTTGGCTGAGCATTCACCTATGAGGGATGGGTAATTTTTGGGTGTTTAACTGGACCTATTAAGTTTCCTCTATTGGACACTAATTCTTTCTTTATTAAAGATGTATTTATTTATACATACAAGAACTGGGGTACAGGCCAGAGGTGCAGGGGCAGTGAGAGGATTCACCAGAGACAGAGTGGGGAGCAGAACAGGTGGAGTAACTGAAATCCACTGCTGAGGGGAGCAGCAGGTGAGACAGGAGAGGTCTGCTGTACAGTGTGGGTCACCCTGGCTATGAAGCAGCTGCAGCTACTAGCTTCATAGTGCTGCACTTCAACGCGTTGCACTGTGCTTCAACCAGCTGAGCCACCAGGGAGGACCCTGCACAGTAACTCTATTCAAGTTCTTTGCTGTTGAAGGCCTTACATATTATGGGTATGTTTTGTCTTTATATGGTGGATGGTAGAATCTATTCAGAAATCTGTGCAAGATTTGGGGTGGCCTCATTCTGCGTGCTACCAGGATGAAAGACATGTAGGCATACGTTTGGAATAAGTAGGCTAGGCTAAATTCTGTATAGTAAGGAGAGGATTTCTGGTCTTAGGAGCTGGAAGGCTGGAGCCAGTTAAATTGAGTGAAAGCAGAATGGTGGGAAGACCACAGGGCTTAGAGAAGAAAGTCAGAATCAACCATTTTAATGAGACTCTTTATCAAGTGGAAATGCAGCTCTTTGGGAGGTTGAATCATTTTCTAATTACAATTGGCAATAACGATGAGTTCCGTACAAGTGAAGACAGATTTGAAACCTTTTAAGTTTGGCAAAGAAAAACTTGTGATTCCAGGGAGATTAGAGTTTTGTAGAGGGCTGAATTGTGCCCCCTCTACAAAGATAAGTAAGTCCATGCCATAACCCTTGAAACATGTGAATGTGACCTTATTTGGCAAAAAGGTCTTTGCAGATGTATTAAGTTAAGGATATCAGAATGTGGAGATTACCCACCAGATTTTCTGGGTGGGCCCTAAATTCCAGCAACAAAGTATTCTTAGGGCGGAAAAGCAGAGTGAGATTAGATGCAGAAGAGAAGACAGATGTGGGGGGAGCAAGATTTTCAATTCCAAAGTATGTTTCTGGTCATAAGGATTAACTTGAGTTGGTTATTGTTAAGAAAGAGCAGACCCAGGAAATGCTCTGAAAACTAAGTAGAAGTTACACTTTTGTAACAGGCATTTACATATATAAGGAAAAATCTTCATTTGTAAGGGTGTCTCTCTCCCTGCACCAGGAAAAGAGGGGCAGACCAAATCTCTAAACACGCTACCAATGGAGAAGGATGAGACAAATTTGCATAACAACCATGACCTTGTTTACTGGGCTTCCCCCAACCCCCAAACTTCCATAACAGGCCCCCTGCCCCTACCCTACATCTTTCTTCCTAGCTGGAGTTATTTAAGGTCCAGACCATTTGAGGTGTATTGGGAGGGGATCCCTTTGGAAGGGATGTTTTTGTTTTTCAATTTTTTAATTATTATAATAGTTTATTTTTACCTCATTTTGTGCCTTTTTCCATCTCAGTTGTAATCCCCCTGGACTTCCCATCACCAATTCACCCTGTGCCATCGCCATAGTCCCGTGCACTCCGTCCCCCCATTTTTGATCCCATTCTCCACTCCACCACCAACCCCCCTAAAATGTCTCTGGTATATAGTTGTTCATTATATTATTATTTCCCCCCCTGCTCCTTTATGCTTCTGCTATGAGTGAAACCATCCGGTATTTTTCTTTTTCTTTCTGGCTTATTTCACTAAGCATGATCCTGGAAGGGATGTTTTTAAGCTTCTGTTTTATTTTTTTCCTACTATTTGTCTTTTATTACAGGGGGTTATCTCAGTCAAGAACCAAGAAGGGTAGAGAGAAGATTATTTTCCTCCCCTTTGTGACACGCAGGAGAAGGTGTGACGATGGAGTGAGAGATTGGAGTCGTGTTGCTTCAAGCAAGGAGCGTCAAGGAAGGATGGCAAGCAGCAGAAGCTCCAAGTGGTCCGGCCTGGCGATGCAGCAGACCTCTCCTGTCTCCCGCCCGCTGCTCCCCTCAGCAGTGTGTTTCAGTAGATCTGCCTGTTCTGGTCCCGGCTCTGTCTCTGGTGAATCCTCTTAAACGCCACCTCCCCCACCCCCGCAGCAACTCTGGCCTACACCCAAGTTCCTGAAAGCATAAATAAAACACAAATCTTTTTTTAAAAAAGTTTCCAATATAGAACTTTGCAATTCAGTGTTTCTTGGACAGGAGCCTATATGTATCTATGTAGAATAAATATTCTGTGGCACTGTCCTTTCAATGACAAACGTCCAAATGTCAAACTTGCTGGTATCCTCTTTCTAGCCTCGCACAATGGTCATTTTCCCCGCAGTGTCTTGAAAACACAACGTGCCTCCTCTGGGGCTGCCATTTTGTCGTATGTGGCAGACTTGGCCATTTTCCTTTCCCCACTCTGAATTATTCAGGCCAGTTCACAGTGCAGGAAAATTTTACTTCCACCAAGCAAATATAGATTACATTCTCCTTGGCTGCTGTTTAAGTCTTTTCGCTCTCACTATGTCCAGAACCCTACTCTGATGCCATGGAAATTTGAAGATTTGAATTGCTGATGGTCAGGAAACCCATGACTCCTCCCCTAACATCATGGGAACACACAGGGTGTACAAGCCCAACAACCACTAGCTCATTCTCCCGGACACAGAGGAAGGATCTTTTCCACTTCTAGGATCCCCAAGGACCTAAACTCCTGGCTCTACATGTGGTTCAATATGGTTCAACAACTGCACCTGCAAACTGTTGAATTTACTGCTGGAAGCCTGTATTCATTTCCTGAGGCCGCTGTAATAAATGACCCAACTTGGAGTCAAGCAACAGAAATTTATAATGTCACAGTTTGGAGACTATGGGGGATCATTACTCAGGTTAAAAGCTAGGCCCTACGCCCTGCCCAAGAGGCAAGTTTGGGGAGCTTGAATAGATAAGTGAAATAGATATGGTTGCCATGGGAACCGGGCCAGAAGACCAAACCACCTAGACCAGAATCTGCAGATGAGCTCCAGGAATGGGGAAGCAGGGTCAGGACACTTCTCAGCGAAAGGTAAGAGCCCGAGGCCAGACATCCCAGCAGATAAGTGTCGAAACTGGCGCCCAAGAGAGAATAAAAAGAGAGCCTGAAGCCCTTCTTCAGGCTCCCACACTATCTCACCCCCAGTTCCCTTGCAGGGTATATTGCAATAAATCTGCCTGTTCTGTTCTCCAATCTGTCTGGTGAAATCTTTCAGCCCCCTGTGCCTCCAGCCTATACCTGATCTCTCCACAGCAGAGACCAGAAACCTCCAATCAGCAACCTGGCTAGGATGGAGCTCAGGCCACAGTGGCTAGTGACATATACTGTGCTGACTTGAACCCCTACACTACAAGGGAGGCCCTTTATTGGAAACTTTTTATTTAAAAGACTTATCATTCTTCCTTACTATTCTCAAACAATATTAATTTTGAACAATACTTTTTTTTTCCAGAAATGGATTTGTTTTATTTAATTGTTCAATAATTGATATAACACTTAAGTTTCAGGTGTACAACAAAGATTGTCATTTGTATACACTGCAAAATGATCACCACAATAACTTTATTTTATTTTTAAAGATTTATTTATGCATACAAGAACTGGGGGTACAGGCCAGAGGTGTGGGGGGTGAGAGGATTCACCAGAGACAGAGTGGGGAACAGAAAATATGTAGTGACTGAAATACACTGCTGAGGGGGGCAGTGGGGAGACAGGAGAGGTCTGCTGCACCATGTGGGTCACCTCCCTGGCTGGGGATTGAACTTGTGCTGCACTGGCTGTGGAAAGCTTCATAGTGCTGAACTTTAACTCCATGGGTTACCAGGGAGAGCCCACCACAATAAGTTTAGTTAACATCCATCACCACACAGTTACAATTTCTTCCTTATGATGGGAATTTTTAAGATCTCTCTCAGCAGCTTGTTGGCAACCACTAATCTGTTCTCTGTACTTATGAGCTCAATTTTTGTTTGTTTCAGATTCCACATATAAGAGACCTTTCTCTAACTTATTTCACTCAGCATAATGCCCTCAAGGGCCGTCCATATTGTTGCAAATGACAATATTTCCTTTTTATGGTTGAATAATATTCCAATGTATGCCTGTGTGTGTGTGCATGTGTGTGTATGTGTACACCACAATTTCTATACCCATTCATCTGATGGGCACTTAGCTTCTTTCCCTATCTTGGCTATTGCAACTGTTGCAATGAACATGTATCTTTTCAATTTAGTATTTTTGTTTTCTACCCAGAAGTAGAATTGCTGGATCATGTGCTATTTCTATAATTAATTTTTTGAGAATCCTCCATGATGTTTACCACAGTGACTGCACCAACTTATATTCCACCAATAGTGTAGAAGACTTACTTTTTCTCTACATTCACATCTTTTTGACGCTAGCCATTCTAATTGGGGCATACAGTGAAATTTCACCGTGGTTTGGATTTACATGACCTTGATGACTAGTGATGTTGAACATCTTATGTACCTATTAGTCATTTACATGTCTTCTTTGGAAAATGTCTATTCAGACCTGTTCATACTTTAAATGGATTGTTTGGGTTTTTAGCTATGAAGTAATATGAATTTTAAAATATATTTTGGTTGTTATCCACTTATCAGATAGATGATTTGCAAATACTTTCTCCTAGTCTGTAGGTTGCCTTTTCATTCTGATGATTTCTTTTGCTGTATAAGTGCTTTTCAATTTGATACAGTTCATCTTTAGTTTTGCTTTTGGTGTCAAGTTGGAAGCTGTTTTAAAACTTCTTTTCTCTGGGGTTTCCCGGTTGCTGCAGGGGTTAAAGTCTCAGCGCTATCAAACTATTTCCAGCCACTGCAGCACTAGTTCAATTAGCAGCCAGGGAGCTGACCCACATGGCATAGCAGAACTCTCCTGACCCACCCGCTGCTCGCCTCAGCAGCGTACTCTGTCAGTCGGCCTGTTCTGCTCCCCACTCTGTCTCTGGTGAATCCTCTCACCCTCCCACACCTCTGACCTACACCCCAGTTCTTGGATGCATAAATAAAAAATAAGTCTTTAAAAAAACTTCTTTGATTTTGCAAAGAGGGATCTAGGATAAGAAAAAAGAGGGACTCTTTGACATAGTTATTTAACATTAAAGTCTTGACTATATGTTTTAGCAATACCAAATAGATATTATCTTACTGGATTTTATAATGTTTAAGAATAGTTGGACATTGTTTTAGTTCCTGTTCACATGTAATTTCATATTTTATGCTTAAAAGACTTGACTTCTTAGGTAAGAATCACTCTCCTGGCTTCAGTTCTTAGAGGATGGTTAATTAAAGGATAGATACTGAACTGATTATTTTCTTTGCCCAAGTCTTAAGGAATTATGGTAAAAATAAAAAATTTTCAAAGTCTACAAAAATAACTTCACTACCATTTACCTCATCCATCTATTTATCTCACAAAAATAAGATAGAGAACATTATATCTTCTCAGTTCTTTTTTTCTCATCTCTTTTCCTACCTTAAATGTAAGGCATAAGTAAATCATCCTCCAACCCACACCCATGATCTATAATTCAATTATATAGGATATATAGATTTTTTCTCCATGTTTAAAAAGATTTATTTATTTATTTATACATATAAAAGCTGAGTGGGGTACAGACCAGTGGTGCAGGGGGTGAAAGAATTCACCAGAGACAGAGTGGGGAGCAGAACAGGCATATCAACAGAGGACAGTGCTGAGGGGACAAGCGGGCAGGTCAGGAGAGGTCTGCTGCGCCATGTGGGTCACTTCCCAGGAGGCCCTTTGGATAGCTTCACAGTGCTGTGCTTTAACCGGTTGGGCCACTGGGGAGGGCCCGGATATATAGATCCTAGTAGAAGGTGAAATTCTGCCTAATAATGCAGAACATTTCTTTGCTTCTATTCTTTTTCCTTTGAAGTCAAGCAAACTCTGAAAGTATTAATCCATCAGCATTGAAGCAGGAAAACAGAAATACCATGTGTGTTTGAGAAATGAAGCCTTTCACAAATGTACGAAAAACTGGGGTGGTGAGAGTCTGCAAGGGACGTCAGAGGACTAGGGAGTCACTAGTCACTAGCAGAAGCATTGGTACAGATGGACAAATCAGAGTTTGCAGGAAGGGTCAAGAAGCCAAGTGCATCCAGCTGCCCAAGTGGAACGGTAAAGGAGTTTGTGGTGAGACTTCTGGGAAGCTGGGGCATGTTTATTAAGTTCTGCCTGTGTAACAGGGTTATAGCCAGGCCCCTGGGTGCTGGCCCAAAGCACCTACTGTCTAGCAGAGCGGAGAGTGGGAAATGTGAGCTGAAGGGTAGTGGCCTCACTCACACCTGATGTGTACTCTGGGTAAATTCCTCCTCTCTGCGTCTCTTGTTTCTTCACCTGGAAAGTGGGCACCATGGTATGGCTTTTATATAATCCAAGCTATATAAGCTGTAAAACACCGTGATGGCTATAAACCCCATTATTTCAAGGAATAATCTTTAGCTTGGCAAATGTTTGGAGCTCATGTACAAAGTAAATGTTCAAAAGTAATTTGAAAGTGAATGAATTGAAGAATGAACATGACATCCAAAGAAAAAAATTTAGGTGTTGGTGAGGACACAATTTCAGATATGGAAACTGCCAGAAAACATCTTTTATGTTTAACCATTAAATTTTAATTAAAAAATTTACATATATGTAGTATGATGAGAATGTAATCTAACTGATAGGAAGCATATTTTTAAATTAAAAGTTCTTTGAAACTGTAAAGTCACATTAGTTTTATAAAAAAAATTGAGTTATAATTGACACATTAGTTTCAGGTGTACAACCTATGATTCAAAATTTAGATATATTGCACAATGATCACAGTAAGTCTAGTTAATAACATCTCTTGTCACACATGGTTACAAAATATTTTTCCTTGTGATTAGACTTTTAAGATTTACTTTCTTAGCAACTTTCAACTATATAATACAGTATTAGTATACTATAATCACTGTGCTGCTCATTACAAACTAGGACTTATTTATTAATATTTTTAATAACTGGAAGTTTATACCTTTTGATCCCCTTCACCCCTTTCACAACTGGCATATATCAATTTTGTCTCTATGAGTTTCCCCCCCACATATAAGTGAGATCATATGTTATTTGTCTTTTTCTGCCTGACTTACTCCACTTAACATAATGTTTTCAATGTCCACCCATGTTGGTGCAAATGCTAAGATTTCCTTGTTTTATTTAATGGTTTAATGGATGGGCACTTAGGTTGCTTTTATGTCTTGGCTCATAACTAATGCTGCCATGAACATGGGGTGCAGATATTTTTTTTGATTTAGTGTTTTCAGAGAATGCATTTATTTCCAGGAGATCAGTACACCTGATAGAGCCTCGTGAGTGGCATGATAACGTGTAAGTTTCCTTGTCTCTACAAAGATTAGTTGATTTTCTGGTCAACAAAAAATAAGGGCAATATTATCATCATCATTTGCCTGAAGACCCAGAGTACACTGGAGTGGGGCATTGCTAACCGGGAAGGATTAGTGTTGACCTTTAGAGGATAATTTGGCTCATGACCTAGTAATTTGATTCCATTAGTTCATCCAAAGGAAATGCTCTGTATAAATGTGTAACTGCTGCGATCTTACATTCGAGAGGTAAGAAGCTTCATCAGAAGTGGCTGGTCTTAGATCTCTCCTGAC
This sequence comes from Condylura cristata, assembly GCF_000260355.1. Taxonomy (NCBI): domain Eukaryota; kingdom Metazoa; phylum Chordata; class Mammalia; order Eulipotyphla; family Talpidae; genus Condylura; species Condylura cristata. Next base: position 22,666,922 of record NW_004567128.1, on the reverse strand, counting down.
CCACCTGCTGCTCCCCTCAACAGTGTATTTCAGTAGATCTGTCTGTTCTGTTCCCCACTCTCTCTGGTGAATCCTATCAACTGCACCCCCCCACCACACCTTTGGCCTAAACCCCAGTTCTTGTATGCATAAATAAATAGAAATAAATCTTTAATTAAAAAAGTGGCTGTGTCTTATATTGAAGAAAGCATCTGTAGGAGACTTGATGATACATTCTAATTTGGGAGAGCTTGGACCAGCATAAGGTAAACTAAGGCAGTGAACAAGAATTTGTGGAGCTCCTTCTATTTCAGTCTTTTCTACAGATTATGGGTCTATAGCAATAATCCGGGGGACAAGGAGTACACTCTGAACAATACAATCAAAATATCAGGTTAAATACCACGAAGGAACATGAAATAGTGTTAGGTGAATCATGTAGGTGTCATCTTTAGACAGGGTGGTGAAGGAAGAGCTCTTTGAGAAGGTATTATTTCCTCAGAGACATGAATGAATGGGGAGAGGAAATGATGGTGATATTTGGGGGCAGAGAATTTTAGCAGGGAGGAGACCAAATGCAGAGGCCCCAAGATGACAGAGAACTTCTTTATTCAAGGGACAACAGGTAGGCCAGTATAGCTATATACTGCTGTAAGATAGGGGGAAGAGCAGTGATAATTGAGATGGGACAGGGATCCAGGTTGTGGACCACATTATTTTTGATTGGGTCAAGTCCAATGAGAAGCCATTTGATAGTTTTGACCTAGAGGGTGGCTTTTGCTTGCCTAAGATTTGAAAGAATATTCATGAAGAGTAAATTATAGGTGGGCAAGACTGGAAGCAAGGAATCCAGTTAGGATCTATGGTAGCAGTCTTTAAAGGAGACTATCAGGAGACTGCGACTAGGGCAGGTTAGTGGTGGAGGAGTCAGAAGTGGCTGGAGCCAAGAGAGTCTCTGAAGGCAAAGATGACAGGATTTGCTGTCAAGGCAAATGTGTGGTGTGATAGACAAAAGTCCAATATGACTCCTAAGTGTTGCGTGAGCAAGTGGAAAAATGGAGCTTCCATTTACTGTGGGCAATACCAGGTGAAAAACAGGCTTGGGAATAATGCAAAATTTAATTTTGGAAAGGTTAAGTTTGAGATGCATATTATGCATATTAAACATCCAAGTGAGAATGTTGAGTAGCAACTGGGCACGTGAACCCAGAGAGTAGGGAAGAAGACAGCTTCGAGTGTCACCAGTGCACACAGGGTTAGGAAATCCATTAGACTGGATGAAGTCATCCAGGAGGAGGTAAAGATAGAAAAGAAAGCTCAAGTCTTCGTCCTGGGATATCTCCAAGTTTAGAGGTCAGGAAGAGGAGAATGTGCCAGAAGGCTGAGAATGGCCAGTGACCAGTAAGGAAGGAAGATAACCAGGAGAATCTAATGTACTGGAAGTCAAATGAAGTAAATGTTTCAAGGAAGAATTGGTTGTCTGGGATTTGGGAGGGATTAAATAATAAAATAAGAATTCTGAATTTCTAGGGCTACTAGAGTAAAGGAATGAAGACTTTAGATACAGAAAAAAGAGAAGACATGAGGAGGTCAATGGAGAAAGCCAGAGTTTCCAGAAACATAGCAGGAAAATGAAGGTCCATGAAGGAAAATTATGAATGAGAAGTCCCAATGTGGAGAAGAGTCAACAACTTCCCAGGGACAGTAAGACTTGGTGTGAGCTTCAAGTTGTTTCCTGTTGTGTTGTGATTGGCTTTCATTTTCTCCAAACTTCAGTAAATGTTAGCTAAACACGGCTGCCACTCATTAGTGGCTGTTTGGGCAGATGAAGAAAGATGGACAAAGTCATGTTGTAAGGGGACAGCTGCCCAGCAAGGTGAAATGCTTGGAGCGATAACCAAGAAAACAGAGTGAGAGGAGACCAGTAGAAACGGAACCCCTCTGAGTTCCAGGTCTTGGGGGAGGAAGGGACTTCCCCTGGTTTGTGATATGGAGTTAATTAGCATTTTGTTTTGATTGTTAGATGTTAAACATTAGTTAGATTATGAAGATACTTTATTTAGATAGGCACAGGCTACAGTACTGGGGTTACCTGAATAACATAAAGTGAAGAGTGTGCAGGGATAGAGATACATTGTTATCCTGATTGTGGAATGCATGCTTCAGAGAGGTAAGCTTGATGGCTTCTTTCTTGGCCACATAACCCAAGAGATGTGCATTTATGCTCTCATTGTCCCCTTTAAGAGCCAGTTCTCTTTAAGTGTGCATAATCAATCTCTCTCTTTTTTTAAGATTTATTTTTATTTAGTTAGGCATACAAGAACTGGGGTGTAGGCCAGAGGTACAGGGAGGTGGGGTGGGTGGTGAGAGGATTCACTAGAGATAGAATGGGGAGCAGGATAGGTGGGGCTACTGAAATACACTGCTGAGGGGAGCAGCAGACCAGACAGGAGAAATCTGCTGTATCATGTGGGTGAGCTCCCTGGCTGAAGATAGAACTCATGCTGCAGTGGCTGGTGATCATTTGATAGTACTGAGACTGTAACCACACCACCAGGGAGGCCCCCTGCATCATCAATCTTAATGTTTGTACAAAGCAATTCTGGCAAGCTGGTACAGCATGGTCTATTGCTCCAGGTGTATACAACAAATAATCAATCATTGCGGACCTCTAGTGGGTCTGGGGCCTGGGGTGTGCCTATGAAGGACGGACCTGGGGCGCGCCTGTGAAGGACGAACCAGAGGGACGACTGCTATGTCCAGCATGCAGTAAATCTTTATTTTGCACCATGCTCTTAATATACTCCACATTACCAAGCTGAAACAATAGCATATTGACTTAATCTGTCTAGACAGTCTCAAGCTGTAACAATAGCATATTGAGTTATTCTCACTCTTTATCTGGTGCTCTAATTCTTGGAACACCGTGTCCAGCCCCAGATGGCCGAGCCCTTGCACACACCCGGACATTTCTTCCGATATGCTCTTTTGCTATCTTTCCCAGACGTGGCTGCTTGCTCGCGTGACCTATATTCTCACATTCTTGGAGCTCAGACCCTGCACTTGAGAGCGTTGCCCCAAGGCGCACGTGCTTTCTCACATGCCTTTTGGTATCTAAGTCCAGATGCCAGTCAAGGTCAGGCAAGAGTTCTGCTCACAAATCACGGATATTAAAAAGTCTTCCAAGGGCCATGTTCCCAGATATTGGGAGAGGCTTGACATTATCTTAGGTTCTTTGCAGGTATACTGGGCATGAGCAACCAGATATACTCTTATTTTCCAGGTTTGCACCAGAGAAAGGCAGTGACTTAATCTCTGATTCCCAAATTCAACACCCCTGTGAAAAACTCTGATTGGTCCATCTTGGGTGAGGTGATCATTTCTGAACAAATGAAGAAGAGATAGTATACCCAAGGGTGTATGTATGTGTGTGCATACAAGACAGTCTTTGAGAGCTAGAATGGACGTTGCTTATTGCAAGTTGGATTTTCCAGAAAGTTGACTCTAAGATGGAATTCATTGTGCAGGATATGTATTGGGCAAGAAAAGAAATAAAAGGTATCTATAATGGAAAGGAAGAAATAAAAGTATCTTTGTTTGAAGATGAAATGACCTTATGTGTAGAAAACCCTAAAGACTCCAACAAAAAAAACTGCTAGAACTAATCAACAGATTGAGTAATGTAGCAGGATACAAAATCAAATTCAAAAAACATTCAACATATTGTTGAAACCGGTGACCTGTCCTTGGCTTTTTCATCAATTGCTCCAAACATGGAAGCTTATGTAATTTTTCCTATTTGTACTTGAGGCAGTTAATTGGAGAGGATGAAAGAGTTTTTCATATTCATATTGTGCCTTGCTTCCAAGAAAAATAGGAATTGTACTGTGTCTTTTCATCATTTCATTTCCTCTTCTACTTCTAGATAAGCTTCCAGCTCAATAGCTCTATATTATGGATTCATTACAAAGCTTACTAACAGACACAACTCAACAGCCAGATGGAAGAGATGCATAGGTCAAGGTATGGGGGAAAGATACAGAATCTCCACGCCCTCTCCAGCCAATGATATTCTCATGTAGTTAACACATGTCCACTAACCAGGAAGCTCCAAATTTGTGTTTCTATGCACTGACAACAGGCATCTCAAAAAGGTATAAAAATCTCATTTGTGATAGCATCAAAAACAATAAAACAGAAATAAATTTAACCAAGAAGATAGAAGACTAGTATACTGAAAACTGTAAGGCTTTGATACAAAAAAACTTTGAAGACATAAACAAATGGAAAGCAACCTGTGTTCCTAGACTGAAAGGATCAATGTTTTTAAAATGTCCATGTAAACAAAGTAATCCATATGTTTAAAATAATCCCAGTCAAAATTCCAAAGGTATTTTCCAAAGGGATAGAAAAAATAATCCTAAAATTTTTATGGAGCCACAAAATAAACAAATTTCCAAATCCATAATGAGAAAGAAGTACAAAGCTACCAGTGTCACACTTCCTGTTTGCAAACTATATTATAAAGCTATAATAAGCAGAGCAATATGATTCTGTTAAACAAGCAAACAAAAAGATGCCTAGACCAATAAGATAGAACCAAAATAAAAATAAACTTACATTCACTGCCAACTGATATTTGACAATAAAATTCATTGGAAAAGTATAGTCTTTTGAATAAATGGTGCTGGGAATAAATGGTCACTTGTACCACTAACAAAATTAGCTTTAAATGGATCAAAGACTTAAATGCAATACCTGAAACTGAAACTTCTAGAAGAAAACAGGGGAAAAGCTCCTTGACTTTGGCCTCGGCAATGATTTCCTGGATATGATACCAATAGCACAAATAACATGTAAAAATAAGTAAATCGGATTACATCAAGCTTTCTACATCAAAACTAAAAGAATTTATACAACATAGTAGCAACAAAGAAATAAAAAGAAAAATTCAATTAATAAATGAGACACCAGGGCCTCCCTGATACTGTAGGGGTTAAAGTCTCAGCACTATCAAGCAATTGCCAGCCATTGTGGCTGAGTTCAATCTCTTACCAGGGAGCTGACCCACATGGTGCAGCAGATCTCTCCTGTCTCACCCACTATTTCCCTTAGCAATGTAATTCATAGATTGGCTTGTTCTGTTCCCCACCCTGTCTCTGGTGAATCCTCTCACCCCTGTACCTCTGGCCTAAACTCCAGTTCTTGTATGTATAAATAAATCCTAAAAAAAAAAGAGAGAGAGACAAGCAAGATGGTGGCAGAGTAGAGATGCTAGGTTCAACTACTCCACATTTTTACAATTACATTACATGTAAACAAAGACAATGACCCTTGAATAATGAATAGATGGTTACTGTAAGCATGAAGAGCTACTGCACAGCAGAGAGGGTAGGAACAGTTCTAACTGTACTGTATTTGGAGTAATGCTGAAGAGTGTAACCCATGAAAGGGATGGTTGGTTGCTTCTTTGCTGTTGTTAATTCAAAGGCCCATGCCTTCATCAGGGATTTTTAAAACCTAGAACTATAGTGAAGCACTACTAGAGAACTTTAGGATCAAGGGTGCAATAATGATTATCAGCTTGAGCCATTGGCTCCCAAACAAGAATAGTTACTGGTAGAGAGAGCCAGATTGTATCACCTGTGTATCCTTATAGATGACGCCATTATTTGCAGACTATGGCTGTGATATGCGAAACACCTGCCTTACCCCCACCCAGGGCTAAGCCAAGATAACAACCAAATACTGTTATTAGCCTGTTTGAAGCACCTGGATTTTAACAATAGGAGGAAGTGCCCCAGGGTAAGTTTCCTTACTTGAAAGGCAAGGAGAACAATACCTGGCTTGTGACCCTGTTTCAACTATAATCCCCATCCTGCACTACATCTGTTGCTCAACCATAGCTTAGAGGTTGAGGCTGGCATTAGATTGTACAAGATGTTTTGGCTAAGGAGTTGGCTTTGGAGAGAGGGTCATTATCAATCCATCCCCACTACACAGCTTGGGCATCCACAGCACTGTAGGAAGCTTGAATTGGAGCTCGCTGGAGATAGTCTATTGGAACCCTATTGCCCTCGTTGCTGTCTACTACCCCTTACTGGCAGAAGTTCCTCAGTTATCTGGATAGTTGCAAAGGTATCAGTCTATAAAATAACAGGTCTCTAAAGATCGTGGGTGAAAACCTAGGATTATACTCAGCTACATGTAGGTGGGTCATAACACCAACTTGTCAAGACAAGAAAAGGAAATTCTTTATTACAACCCATAATAGCCAAAAGTGAAGAGACTGAAGAATGTACTACAAATTCTGAAGCAAAACATCAAAACAAACAAAACCAAACCTTGAAGGAAGTCTTAATCTGGCCAAACTACAAAATATGTGACTTAAGGTAGTAATTATAAACATGATTGTCAAATTAAGAAAAATAATGGATGATCAAAGACAGGAGTTATGAGACTGCTGTAAATGGAATCAATGGATGTAAAAACTACTATAACTGAACTAAATAATATCATAGGGGACCTCAACAGAGGACAAATGAAAGCAACAGAATGAATCAGTGAGCTTAAATGCATAGTAGTGGGCAGGCCTCAAAATAGAACAAAGAGAAAGAAGAAGAAAGAAGAAAGAAAATAGAATACGAGCAATTTTGGAAAACCTGAAGAGAAATATCTGGATCATGCAGATCCCAGAAGGAGGTGATAAAAAAGTATACCAATTTATTTAAAGAGTTAGTTGCTGAGAACCAAATCAAGCCAGGAAATGAATCACACATTCTGATCTAAGAGGCCCAAGGAGTTCCAAACAAAATAAAGCCAGACCAACATATCCCAAGACAGTTGATTATTACTGTTAAAAGTTAATGAGAAGGAAAGAATATTGAAGGCATCGAAGAAAGAAGAGAAATCTTCTCAGTGGAAACCTTAGAGTCATGAAGTGAACAGCAGGAGGTATTTAAAGTATTCAAAGAAAAGAAATTCCAATTTAGAGAACTTTACCTCGCCAAATTATCATTCAAGACACAAGGAAGTAAGTGGAATTTCTTGAAAAACAAAAAGGAATCAACACTAAGCTGGACATAAGGAAAGTACTAAAGGGCTATTATGATGCAACAACAAAACAAATCTAGAGGTGACAGAAGCGAAAGTATACAATGTGGAAGAGGAGGAAAAGTGTGGCTCATCAGAATGAATTAGAGATCAAACCATCCCGTGAGCAAAAGAATAGACAATTAAGCTCAAAACTCAATATAACCTCCAAACAAAATTCAATGGAAGTTAACCCATAAGACAATGTAAATAGAACCCAAACAAAAAATAAAAGGAAAATTCAAAACTAAAAAAACAAACTGAAGATATATAAAATATAAAAAAAGAAAACTGAAGGTATATAAAATATAAAAAAAGAAAACAAAATGACAATAAGCACTTATATCTCAACAGTCATTTAACTATTACCTTAGATGTGAAATAACTGAATTCACCAATTAAAGGGTATGGAGTGACTGAATGGATTTCAAAACAAAGACCAGTCTTATGCTGTTTATAGGAAACTCATCTTACTACCAAAGATAAGCACAGACTTAGAGTTAAAGGCTAGAAGACAATCTTATAAGCAAATGGTAATTAAAAAAACAAAGAACAAAAAACAGCAGGAGTAGCTATACTTATATCAGATAAAATAGATTTCCAATTTAGGGTCTTCCCTGGTGGCACAAGGGTTAAAGCACAGCACTATGAAGCTATGGGTAGCTGCTGCAGCACTAGTTTGATCCCCAGCCAGGGAGGTGACCCACATGGCATGGCAGACCTCTCCTATCTTACCCGCTGCTCCCCTCAGCAGTGTTCTTCAGTCAATCTACCTGTTCTGCTCCCCATCCTGCCTCTGGTGAATTCTCTTAAACCCCCACCCCCACCTCTGGCCTGTATCCGCAGTTCTTGTATGCATAAATAATCTTCAGAAAAATAGATTCCCAATTTAAAACGGTAATATGTGATAGTGATGAACAATACAAGATAGTTAAGGGTCTAACACAACAAGAAGAAATGACATTATAAAGATTGTTTAATATATATCAACCAATCAATGTAATACAGTACATCAACAAGAGAAAAGATAAAAATAATCTGCGGGTCTTCCTGGTGGTGCAAGGTGTTAAACCTCGGGACTATGAAGCTATCAGCAGCCACTGAACATGATTTCAATTCCCGGCCAGGGAGCTGATCCACATGGTGCAGCAGACCTCTCCTGCCTCACCTGCTGCACCTCTCGGCAGTGTGTTTCTGTAGATCCACCTGTTTTATCTCCCTGCTTTGTCTCTGGTGGCAACTCACACCCCCCACACCTCTGGCCTACATACACCCCAGCTCTTGTATGCATATATATCAAAATATATATCTTTTAAAAAATCATCTGAAAACATAGATAGATACAAAGAAAGTATTTGATAAGATTCAGCACCCTTTTATGATAAAAACTCTTAGTAAGGATAGGACTAGAAGAAACCTACCATAACATACTAAAAGCCATATATCGCAAAACTACAGCCAATATTACATTTAGTGGTATAAAACTGAAAGCTTTCCCTTTAAGATCAAAAACAAAACAAGGATGCCCACTGTCACCACCTCTGTTAAATTTAGTATGATAGGTGTTAGCTAGAGCACTCTGACAGCAATACGAAAAAAAAGGAGTCAAGATTGGAAAAGAATTGAAAATATGATTCACAGATGATATGATATTATATGGAGTAGCCCTAAAGATAACATCAAAAAGTACTAAAAACTATGAATAGAACAAAGTGGCAGATTACAAAATTAACATTTGCATTTACAAAAGATCAAATGCCTGGTAATTAAACTAACCAAGGAGGTGAATGACTTACACAGTGGAAAACACAAGACTCAACTGAAGGATACAGGATAGGGTTTGAAGAGATGGAAAGACTTTCTATGCTAACGGATGGGGAGATTCAATATAGTAAAAATGACTATTCAGCCCCTCCCTGGTGGCACAGCGGGTTAAAGCACAGCACTAAGAAGCTAAAGCCACTTCAGCATAAGTTTGATCCCCGCCCTGGGAGGTGATCCATATGGCGTGGCAAACCTCTCCTGACCCGCCCACTGCTCCCCTCAGCAGTGTACTTCGTTAGTCGGCCTGTGTTGCTCCCCACTCTGTCTCTGGTGAATACTCTCACCGGCCCTGCACCTCTGGCCTGTACCCCAGTTCTGTATGAATAAATAAATAAATCTTTTAAAAAATGACTGTTCTATTAAAAGTGATATATAGATTTAATGCAGCTGGATCAAAATGCCAATATAGTCTGCAAGGAAATAGTAAAAATATCATAGTTTAAGCCTCATCAAAAAATGGTCAGAAGAACTAAAAAAGTCACTTCTCCAAAGAGGATATGCAGATGGCCAACAGACATATGAAAAAATGTTCAACATCACTTGTAATAAGAGAAATGCAAATTAAAACCACAATGAGATACTACCTCACACAGTGAGAATGGCACTTATTAAAATAACTAGCAAAAACAAATGTTGGTGAGGATGTGGAGAAAAAGGATCTCTCTTGCACTGCTGGTGGGAATGCAAACTGGTAAAACCACTAAGGAAAGCTGTTTGGAGGTTTCTCAAACTGCTAAAAATGGAGCTTCCATATGACCCAGCAATCCCATTCCTAGGTATCTACCCAAAGGACAAAACAACACCTATTCAAAAGGACACCTGCACTCCCATGTTTATTGCTGCTCCTCTTCCAACAGGGAAGATGTAGAATCAACCCAATTACCCAAAAATAGATGGCTGGATTAAAAAGTTGTGGTACATATACACAGTGGAATATTACTCAGCAATCAAGAAAGATAAATTAATGCTTTTTGCAGCAACATGGATGGAGCTGGAAGGAATCATGCTTAGTGAAATAAGCCAGAAAGAAAAAGAAAAATAGAGTCTACTGTCTAAGGGCTAGCTATTGACCGTACTCTTAAAGTTGTCCAAGAATTCCTTCATTGAAGGAAGATCTGAGTAGTGTATCACAGAGTACACCATGAGTCCACTTGAAGGAATAAACCACCACCAATAACAAAAATCCTAGGATATTTGAAAAAATGCCAGAGAGTACTCCAGAAATGTTATATCAAATTATACTAAATTGCAATCTAGAATAAAAAACTCTAACAACGCAATCTAAAAAAAAACCTAATTAAAAATGATCAGGGCCCTCCCTGGTGGTGCAGCGGGTTAAAGCACAGCACTAAGAAGCTAAAGCCACTTCCGCATGAGTTCCATCCCCGACCCGGAGGTGACCCACAAGGCATGGCAGACCTCTCCTGACCCTGCCCGCTGCTCCCCTCAGCAGTGTACTTCATGATCTGCCTGTCCTGCTCCCCACTCTGTCTCTGGTGAAGCTTCTCACCGCCCCTACTCTTATGGCCTGTATCCCAGTTCTGTATGGATAAATAAATAAATAAATAATTTTGAAAAATGATCAAAAGATTTGAATAGACATTTTACCAAAGGCAATGTGTTAATGGCTAATAAGTAAATGAAAAGATGCTTTCATATTATCGTTATCAGGACTATGCAAATCAACATCACAAGATACCATTTCATGCCCACTAGAATGGCTAACGATGACAGTACTAGAATGGCAAGATTGTGTAAAAATGGGAACACTCATCTATTGCTGGTAGGTTTAAGAAATTGATAAAACTTTGCAAAATGGCTTGGTGGTTTCTTAAAAAATTTAGGGCCTTCCCTGGTGGTGCAGCGGGCTAAAGCACAGCACAAAGAAGCTTAAGCCACTTCCGCATGGGTTCGATCCCTGCCTGCCCCGGAGGAGATCCACATGGCGCGGCAGACCTCTCCTGACCCGCCCGCTGCTCCCTTCAGCAGTGTACTTCGTCGATCTGCCTGTTCTGTACCCCACTCTGTCTCTGGTGAATCCTCTCACCCTCAGCATCTCTGGCCTGTACCCCAGTTCTGTACGAATAAATAAATAAATCTTAAAAAAAATTAAACATTAGTTTAATTCCATATTATTCAGGAATTCTACTCTTAAGTATCTACACAAGAGAAATGAACTCACATGTCTATAAAAAGATGTGCTTGCAGAAGAGTCAAAAGGTGGAAACATCTACCCCTTGCTGAAAATGTAAACAAAATGTAATATGTCCATATACATATTTTGCCATGAAAAAGAATGAAGCACTGACACATGCTACTATATGCATGAACTTTGAAAACGTCATGCTAAGTGGAAGAAGCCAGACTCACAAGAATACAGATTGCATGATTGTATTTATATGAAAAGTCCACAAAAAATCTATAGACTGTGGCTGCCTCAGGTTGAGGTGATAGAAATATCCTAAAACTGTTTTGTGGAGATGGTTGCACAATTCAGTGCATTAATATAAATCACTGATTGCATACTTAAAAATGGGTGACTTTTATGGTAGTAAATAATGTTTCAAGAAAGTTGTTTTAATAAGTTTAATCTGGATCTAGAATATTTCATAAATAAAATATTTAATTTTTTCATAAACACAAAGGTTATTTCCTGTATTTTTATTCAATTCTCAGAACTGTCATTAGGTTTTAAATTGGATTCATAGATACGGCTTATAGACAGTTTTCTCATTGAGATTTAGTATATTACTTATTCCTGATTCATATGATTCCCAGGTATTTAAAATGTATGAATTATTTATGGTCCAGATGGTGATCTGAAACTACACTGCATCTCAAAATGTTTGTGCTTTTGCTGAATGCATAGGCATTCAATTATAAAATTCAGGCTGGTATTTAGGTACTAGCATAACAGCTCGAGGCATTTTTTATTAACAATAAACTCTTCAGGTTCTAGCAATGTTTTTCACGTTTGGCTTTCATTGTTTAGAATTAAAACTATTCTTCTATAGGAACTACCTATTTAAGGAAGACAAAAGATTGAATTTTTTTCTTCTTAGTCAAAGATTTCTATGATTCAATATGGGAAGGTATGAATAGACTAATAATTGTTCCCAGCATTATTTTTTTTAACAGAAACCCTGAACTTATGAAGGCAAAATTGCAGGGCCTCCCGGGTAGCCTCAGGGTTAAGTCTCAGCACTATCACCTGTATGGCCCAAGTTTGACCCCTGCCAGGGAGCTTACCCAAAGCTTGCACAGCAGCCCTTCTCTATCTTGCTCACTGCTCCCCTCAGCAGTGTATTTCAATCAGTCCACCTGTTCTCCTCCCCACTCTGTTTCTGGTGAATCTTCTCACCCTCCACACCTCTGTCCTATATCCCAGTTTTATACAAAAAATAAAACGATAAAACTGTTTCTTAGAATATAGGTGACATCACTCAGTTAGTTAGGTGTGGCCTTGTGACTACGTTCTAGCCAGTCGTGTGAACAGAAATATTGATAGCTTGCAGATCATGTCCTATAAAAGGTGAAATTTGCTTCCCCTTTTCTCTTCCTTGAAAGAAGATGCACTAAAGAGCCATCTGGGACCATGTAGACAAAGCTCATCCAGGCAGTTTTCTAAGACAGAAGGATCAGGCATGGCAGTTTCAAAAGACAGAAGGGGACTGGGACACACTATGATGTTGACAGAACAGTCTTGGACTATACATGCACAGATGGTAACTCAAGGGAGAAATAATCTGCTTTCTGATTGTAAAACATTATTATTTTGACTGTGAGACAACAGCTAAAACTATATTTTAATGATAAACATTGATACTTAAGCATAATCAGAAAAAATTGATGTACATTTGACATATTAGTTTCAGGTGCACAATATCATTATGTATATATATTTGTATATATTGCAAAATCATCACCACAGTAAGTTTAGTAAATATCCACAGATAGTTACAGATTTTGTGCTTGTGTGATGAGAACTTTTAAGATTTATTCTCTCAGGGGCCACACTGGTGGCGCAGGGGTTAAAGTCAGCACTATCAAGCTATTGCCAGACACAGCAGCAAGAGTGGCAGCAACAGCTGATCCATGGCTTCTCCCCGCAGCAGTGTATTTCAGTCAATTTGTCCGTTCTGCTCCCCACTCTGTCTTTGGTGAATCCTCTCACTCCCCACACTGCTGGCCTACACCCCAGCTCTTAGATGCATAAATAAACAAATCTCTAAAAAAAAAAAAAAATTCATCATGTTCTTGCAAATGGCAAGAGTTCCATGTTTTTTTGCATGGCTGAACAGGCCAAGTCAAGAAGGGGCCCAAATACATATGAAAGGGTGTCAAGCAGAAAGGAACAGTCTTGAACAGAAAAGACTTCAAACACATCGTAAGGAGTCTCAAGTATGTCACAGAGGGCTCCAAACACTCTGGAAGAGTCTTACAAAATTATGAATGACCTCATATAATGTCAGGAAGCATCTTAAACAAATAATGAAGTATCTTGAATCTGATAGGAAGGGTCTTAAAGTCATATACATCGGGAAGGGCTTCAAATACATCAGGAAGGGCTTCAAACATGTCAGTGAAAGTCTTAAAATAGTTTATCAGAAATTCAAATACAGGGGCCTCCCTGGTGGCCTCGACAGCCTGAGTTTGGTCCCCAACCAGGGAGCTAACCCACATGTGGCACGGTAGACCTCTCCTGTCTCACCTGCTCTTTTTAGCAGAGTATTTAGTAGATCTGCCTGTTCTACTCTGCCCCGGACTCTGTTTCTGTCTTATCTCCCCTTCTAACCCGCATGCCAGTTCTACGCATAGATAAATTAATCTTTTTTTTTTTTTTATTAAAAAGTTTATTTTTACATCATTTTTCACATTTTTTTTTCATCTCAATTGTAATCCCCACGGGTTTCCCATCACCAAATCACCCCTGTGCCACCACCATAGTCCCGTGCATTTCCCTCCCCTCCCCCCCCGTTTTTGATCCCATTCCCCACTCCACCCCCACAGAATGTCTCTGGTCTATGGTTGTTCATTATTTTTGTTATTTTCTCGCCTGGTCCATTATACTCCTGCTATGAGTGAAACCATCCGGTATTTTTCTTTCTCTTTCTGGCTTATCTCACTCAGCATGATCTTTTCCAGCTCCATCCAAGTTGCTGCAAAAGACATGTGTTTCTCTTTTTTGGTTGCTGAGTAATATTCCATTGTATATATGTACCACATCTTTCTAATCCAGTCATCTACTTTTGGGCATTTGGGCTGCTTCCATGTTTTTCCAATTGTAAATAAAGCAGCAATAAACATGGGGGTACAAGTATCTTTTTCAATCAGTGTTTTTGTGTCTTTTGGGTAGATACCTAGGAGTGGGATTGCTGGGTCATAGGGAAGCTCCATGTTTAGCAGTTTGAGGAACCTCCAAACAGTTTTCCATAGTGGTTGTACTAGTTTGCATTCCCACCAGCAATGCAGGAGAGTTCCTTTTTCTCCACATCCTCGCCAACATTTGTTGTTGCTAGTTGTTTGAAGATGTGCCATTCTCACTGGGGTGAGGTGGTATCTCATTGTGGTTTTAATTTGCATCTCCCTTATTACGAGTGATGTTATATATAAATTAATCTTTAAAAAAAGAAATTCAAATGCATAAGAGTCACAAACTTGTAAGCAAAAGTTTTGATGACCTTTGAAAGGGTCACATACAGAGAGAGTCTTTAATATGTCGTGAAAGGTCTCAAATAAGTCAGAAAATATAGCACATGATTCAGGAGATGTCACAATACCTTTAGGAAGTCTCAAATAATTAGGAATGGCCTCCAGTGGATCAGAAAGTGGTTAAACAGGTAAACGAGCATCTTAAATGAATTAGAAAGTCTCAGCCATTTTAGGAAGAATTCTAAGCAAGTAAAACCTTATTTCAAATAGAATAATGCTATCAAATATACTAAGAAGGTGCTCAAATTCATCAGGAATTATTTCAAAGAGCAAGAGCCTCAAAGCTGGAAGCTTTTAAATCAAATAAGTAGGTGTCCTAAACAAAATATAATGTGTCTCAAACATTCCAGGAAGGGTTTGAAACATGACACGGTTTCTGAATTTTCAGAGTCTCACATACATCAAAGAAGGCTTCAAACATATCAGCAAGCACCTCAGATATGTCCAGAGGTGTCAAATATGTCAGTTAAAGATCTAATACATCTGGAAGGCTCTCAGACAAATCAAGATATATATAAATGTTTTGAGGAAGAATCTTATAGTTAGATCAGGTCTCAAACCTTTCAGCAAGGGTATTAAACCTGTAACAATGAACCTCCAACAAGGTAAGAAGGGTGTAAAATGTGACAGGAAGGGTCTCAAAGTTGTTAGGAAGAATCTCAAATAGTAAGGGTCTCTGACAATCAGGAAGAAATATTAACTTTTCAGGAAATATCTATAACAGGTTGGGAGCATTGAAACTATCAAGAGACTTAAACATATTAGAACAAGTCAAGTGAGAAACTGTCTGAATCATATAAGGAAGGTGTAAAACAAAACCAGAAGTTGTCTCACTTAAATAAGGAAGGATCTCAAACAGACAGGATGGATGGGAGGGTCTGCAGTGTCAGTCTCCCAGAAGTTGGGAAATGTCACAGGCAAGTCAAAATGACTTGCACGGAGGAAGGATATGAATCAAGTCACAAAGTACCCTATACATGTCAGAAAGTCTATTCTTTATTTTAAAAATGGCTTTATTGAGATATGATGCATATACCTACCGCCACCCACTTAAAGCGTACAATTCAGTGGTTTTTAGTCTAGTATAAATAAGTATAACCATCCACAGTCGATTTAGAACATTTTCACCACTTCACAAGGAAATCAGCATATCTCTTGTTATCACCTCCCTAATCCCTGTGGGGGGAGGCAGCAATATTAAATAACCACTAATTTAAATTTCTGGTTCTTTAGATTTTCCTCTACTGGCTTTGCATATCAACTGAATGATATAATAGGTGGTCTTTTTTCCTTTAGCAAACTGGTTTCTTTCAGTTAACACAATGTTTTCAAGTTTCACCTACATTATGGCATATATCAGTGCTTCATTCCTTTTTATTGGTCAGTTGCATGGAGAGAACACATTTTGTTTATCCACTTGTCCACTGATGGATATTGGTGTTGTTTCTGCTTTTTTGCTATCATAAATAGTAATAAACATTATGTACAGGTTTTTGCTTTCAATTTTCTTGAATATTTAGGCATGAAATTGTTTAATTTATGGCAACTCCATGGTTACTTGTTTGAGGAACTGCCAGACTGTTTTCCAAAGCAGTTGTATCATTTCAAAGTCCCACAGCCGTGCAAGATGGTTCTAATTTCTCCACATCCTTGCCAATACTTGTTATTTCACGGACTCTAGTTATTCTAGTGGGTGAGAAGGAATATCTTACTGTGGTTTTTGATCAGAAAGTTTATATACATTAGGAGCAGTCATACACTGTAAGGAAAGTCTCAAAGAGTCAGGAAGAATCTTAAATATTTAAGGAATAATGCAGATTAGTCATGAGAATATTTGAACACCTTA
The DNA here is from genome assembly GCF_000260355.1 of Condylura cristata. Classification (NCBI taxonomy): domain Eukaryota; kingdom Metazoa; phylum Chordata; class Mammalia; order Eulipotyphla; family Talpidae; genus Condylura; species Condylura cristata. The sequence continues at coordinate 22,650,469 of NW_004567128.1, read as the reverse complement.
GAAAAGACCAATCACCTAAAAGGCTTTAATATTCCTGAAAAGGTCTCAAAACATCAGCAAAGATTAAAATCATGTCAATTCTGTTGGTCTCTTCAAAGAATGAACTTTGGTTATGTTGATTTTCTCTGTTGCTTTTCTAGTTTTTATTTCATTAGGTTATGCACTAATCTTTGTTATTCCCTTCCTTCGGTTTATGTGGGTTTAGTTTCCTTTTTTTATTTACAGTGTCTTTAGGTGATCTGATTGATTTATAGCGCTGTTCAAGTCTTCTATTCCCTGGTTGCTCATCTGTCAATTACACCTTCTATATAGTTGTTCTTCCATTATTGAATGGGGATTACTAAAGCTTCCAGCTATGATGTTGAATTGTCTATTTCTTCTTTAGTGTTTGTCAGTTTTTTTTTTTTCAGGTATTTTGATTTGTTAGGTGCATATGTGCTTACAGTTGTTAGAGCTTACAGATATATTAACTTTTTTAACATTATAAAGTGATCTCACACCAGTAAGAGTAGCACATATTAAAACTAGCAACAACAAATGTTGGCAAAACATTGATTTAAAGACATCTGCACCCCCATTTTTTTACTACTCTATTTACAATAAGGAAGATGTGGAATCAACATAAATGCCCCAAAATATACGACTGGATGAAAAAAGATGTGGTACATATACACAATGGAATATTACTCAGCAATCAAAAAGATAAACTCATACCTTTTGCAGCAACATGGATGGAGCTGGAAGGGGTCATGCCTAGTAAAATAAACCAAAAAGAAAAAGGAAAAATACCGATGGTTTCACTCATAGCTGGGGTGTAAGAAATTAGTGCAGTGCTTTAACCCGCTGCGCTACCAGGGAGGGCCCTATATTTACTTAATTCTAGTGAGCTATAGAAATGTTTCTTCTATATAGTTCTATACCATTTCCCCCTTTTGTGCTATTGATGTTATGTATATTAAAACACATAAGTTACAAACCCAACAATACAATTGCTACTTCATATAATTTTGACTTTTAAAGAAGCAGAGATAAGAATAGAAAGTAAGCACATATTTATGGCGCTTATTATATTAACCTTCTTAGTTACCATTTATAATTCTCTTCATCTGTTCATATGGGTTTGTGTTACCATCTGGTGTCATTTTCCTGTGTCCAATACTGCTTAGCTACCACCCATCTCTTTGGGGCTGTGCTATTACATTTTTACAAATGTATAACATTTCTATATGTTATGGGCCCAACAAAACAATTATATACATATTGTTTTACATAATCACATTTAAAATTAATTAAGAGGAAAAAAGAGAAGACATACGCATTTATACTATCTTTTATCATTACGTAATTACCTTTCCTGGTAACCTATTTTCTTTAAGATTTAATTTTATTTATTTATGCATACAAGAACTGGGGTGCAAGCCAGAGGTTGGGGTTGAGAGGATTCACCAGAGACAGAGTGGGGAGCAGAACACGTGGATCTACTGAGATATACTGTTGAGGGGAGAGCAGGAGAGGTCTGCTGCACTATGTGGGTCAGCTCCCTGGCTGAAGATTGAACTCAGGCCTCAGTGGCTGGTGATAGCTTGATAGCGCTGAGACTTAACCCCTGCGCCACCAGGGAGGCCTCCTAGTAACTTTCATATAATTTTTTAGTATGGATTCAAATAAGTGGGGTTACTTGCTTTCAGTCTGAAGAACTTTCTTTGGTACTTGTTTTAAGGGCTGTGTGTGTTAACAATAAATTCTCTCAAGCTTTTTACATTAGAAATCATAACTAAAGTCCCAGTCATTGTATTTTCAACTGCAGGATTTTTATTTGGTTCTTTTTTTAAACACACAACCTTTTATCTCCACTAATAGTTCCTGTTTGGTGAGACATTGTCATTCCCTTAGTTGGTTACGGCTGTTATAGCAAAATATCACACGCTGGGCGGCTTTGTTACAGGGCCCTACTCAAAAGAGTGGGTCCTTTGACCTCTTGGGAAAGAATTCACCAGAGAATATTACAGGTACAGTTGAACCGTGCATGAGCGAACCAGAGCTAGAAGGTAAATTTAGCCTAGCTCTGTGATGGGAGTTAGTAAGAGATAGTTAATGGTTAGGTTCACAAGGCCAGGTGAAGGAGAGCAAGATAGTTTGTTCTGGGTTGGGCAATGTCCGGTCATGTGCAGTTGGGTTACATTCCAACTATGTATGCAAGCTCTGGGCCTTCTCCCTTCAGGAAATCGTGAGATAATCATTAGTCAGGATCTAATGCTTTTTGTCTAGCTTGGGCCTCATGGTCAGTGTGGTAGGCCAAATTGTTTGGACAAGATGTTGGGAAAGGGCTCACCAGTCCATGATCTTGTCCATCTGTTCAAACCAGACTTGGGTCAAGTGTTATCCTGTCACTTTGCAATATTTTTTTTTTAGCTAAACTGTTTCAACTTAAACAGCAAACAGCCTGGGAAATCCAAGATTAAGATATTGGATGATCTGGTAAGGACCTGCCTCCTGGTTCATAGACGGTTATCTTGTTGTTTTATCCTTACATGGTAGAAGGGATGAGGGAGCTCTCTGGGATCACTTTATAAGAGCAGAAATCTCATTTGCGAAGACTCTACTGCTATATGACCTAATCACCTTCCAAGCATCCCACTCTCAAATACCATTACATTGGGTATTAGATTTCAACAGCTAAATTAGTGGTGATGGTGGGTGGGGGGCACATGAGCATTCAGTTTATAGCACTTACAATGTCTTTCTTTGCTTTTAAAGAGTGATTTCTTTTAACTCTCTAAGTATATTTATAATGTGTTTTTTAAAGTGATTTATTTATGCATAGAAGAAATGGGTACAGGCCAGAGGTATAGTGGGGTGAGCGGATTCACCAGAGACAGAGTGGGGAGCAGAACAGGCAGACCTACTGAAATACACTGCCATGGATCGAACTGGTGTTGCAGTGGCTGCGGATAGCTTTATAGTGCTGTGCTTTAACCCCTTGAGCTACCAGGGAGGCACATATAGCATGTATTTTGAAGTCTATTAAATTTTAAATCTGATGGCTTTCACAGGCAGTTTCTGTTAATTGCTTTTTTCCTGTATATGAATTTTACTTTCCTGTTTCTTTGCATGCTTTGTAGTTCTTTGGTTAGAAGCTGGACATTTTATATAAGGTAGCAACTTTGGACACTGGCCACTGTGTGGCCAGGATTGTTACTGCTGTTTATTTATTTACTTAGAGACTATTTTAGTGAGGTTGGTTTACCCTGCTATGCGAAGCCAGTGAAGCTGCTCCTCAGGAGACAAAGTCTTGTGCCTGGGCAGTCTGCTTGGGGTGAAAGTGGTTTTAGCAGGCTTCTCTTGCACACTTTCTCTGATCACACCCAACTATTAAGCTTCACTGATTGTCGGTTGATTCTTTTATTGCTTTCAACAATACCCTGGAGCATAAATTGCCCCACAGACTTAGCTCTTTAAATTTAGGGACCCTTTGCTGGGTAAGTTTTGAGGACAGTGGTTGAGGTTGGTTCTGACCCTATGAGGGCTATTCCAACTTTGACTTTCCCCGGTTAATCCTCTAACTAGCTGGTCTATGGTTTAACATGCATTTTAATTAAAACTATCAGTCTCCTTCTAATTGATTTCCATCAATACCTTCATTGTTTCTGATAGCTTCGTCAAGCTTCAACTTCCTCCCTGCTATGTTTTAAATAAAGTTAGTTCCCATGGGAAGAGTTTCAGAGCTATTTATATTAAGGTCTGCCTGCCTAGGTGAAATTTCTGAGCCATGGCTCCAGAGCTGGTGGCAGTGATAGTGGTATGTTTCCTTCTGAATATTCCTGTTTTAGGTGCTGGGCACTGAGCAGGAGGTAGTAGCCTCTATTATTCTCAGCTTGCCTCTCCCTGCATTAAATCTCTTTTCTAAAAACAAGGGGAGTCAAGAGTGATCGATCCCAGTATTCTCACTGAGCCCAATGAGTGGGGCTGTGGGGAAGACAGGAACCCTCAATCTCTCGACCACACTGACTTGGAACTTAGACTATGAACAAAGTATCTAGAATGTAGAATGATAAATACTGAAGTTTTGCTTCTCCTGAGAAAATTGATAAATATATGGATATTATGCAACACACTCTTGAACAGCCATGGATTAAAGAAAAAATCAAAAGGGAAATCAAGAAACATCTTGAAACAAATGGAAACAAACATGACAAAACTTAAGGGATGCAGAAAAAGAAATTCTAAGAGGACTGTTTATAGCAATAAACACCTATGTTAAGAGGAAAAAAGGGGGACCTTCTTGGGTGAGCAAGGGGTTAAGCACAGCACTATGAAGCTATCCACAGCCACTGAAGCACAAGTTTAATCCCTGGCCAGGCACAGCAGATCTCTCCTGACTCACTTGCTGCTCCTCTCAGCAGCTTACTTCAGTAGATGTGCCTGTTCTGCTCCCCACTCTGTCTCTGGTGAATCCTTTCACTGCCCTTGCAACTCTGGCCTGTACCCCAGTTCTTGTATGCATAAATAAGTAAATCTTAAAAAAAAAAAAGAGGAAAAGATCTCAAATAAAAAACCTAATTTTACACTTTAAGAAACTAAAAGAAAGAAAAAGGTAATATAAGCCCAAAGTTAGGGGATGGAAGGAAACAATAAAAATTACAGTAAAAATAAATAAAAGTACAGAGCAACAAAACAAAAGATCAAGGGTCAATAATACTAAGAGCTGTTTTTATTCTTTTTAGTATTTAAAAAAGATTTATTATTTATGCATACAAAAACTGGGGTGTAGGTCAGAGGTGGGATTCCTGAGAGAGTTCACCAGAGGGAGTGGGGAGCAGAACTGGCAGATCTACTCAAACACACTGCTGAGGGGAGCAGTGGGCGGGTCAGGAGAGGTCTGTTGTGCCATGTGGGTCAGCTCCCTGGCCTGTCTGGGACTGAATTCATGCTGCAGTGGCTGGCAACAGCTTGGCAGCGCTCTCTTTAACCCAATGAGGGAGTTTCAGAGCTACTTTTATAAAAGATAAAATTGGCAAACCTTTACCTAAACTAATGAAGTGAATAAAATCAGAAATTAATTAGGAGATATTACAATTGCTATCAGAAATACAAAGGTCCATAAAAAGCAAATATAAATAATTATATGCCAAGAAACTGGATAACATGGAAGAAATGAATAAATTCCTAGAATATACAACCTACCAAGACTGTATTACAAGGCAACAGAAAATAGAAACAGATTAGTAATGAGTAAAGAGATTGGATCAGTAATCAAAAACCTCCCAACAAAGTTCCACAGAGTTTCACTGGTGAATTCTACCAGATATTTATGGAAGAACTAATGCCAACTTTTCCAAAAAACTGAAGAGGAGAAAACACTTCCACACTCATTTTTTGAAAGCAGCATTACCTGATATAGATTTTTTTTTATTATTACAAAGTTTATTTTTACATCCTTTTGCACATTTTTTTTTTCCCATCTCAATTGTAATCCCCGCGGGTTTCCCATCACCAAATCACCCCTGTGCCACCACCATAGTCCCATGCATTTCCCTCCCTTCCCCCTTCTCCCCCCTTTTTGATCCCATTCCCCACTCCGCCCCCACAGAATATCTCTGGTATATAGTTGTTCATTATTTTTGTTATTTTCTCGCCTGGTCCATTATACTCCTGCTATGAGTGAAAACAACCTGATATAGATTTTAAATTCTCAGCACAATATTAGGAAACTGATTTTAGCAGCACATTAAAAGGTTCAAATGGGATGTATCCCTAGGATACAAGGATGGTTCAGCAAATATAAATCATTTCATGTGGTATGCCACATTTACATAAAGAAAGATAAAAATCACATAATCATTTCAATAGCTATAAAACACACACACGCACACACACACAACAAAAATTCAACATCTTTTCATTATAGAAACTTCTCATAAAGTAATGGGAATGTACCTCGACATACTAAAGATCATATACGACAAGGCCACAGCTAAAATCTGTGTACTGGGGAAAGGTTGAACTCTTTCTCTCTAATATTAGGGACAAGAAGGGAGTACCTATTATTACCACCCCTACTCAACACAGTACTGGGAGTCCCAGCAGAGCAATTAAGCAAGAAAAGGGGGATGGGGAGAAGCATCTGAAATAGAAATGAAGTAAAGGCCCTCCCTGGTGGCGCAGAGGGTTAAAGCACAGCACTAAGAAGCTAAAGCCACTTCCGCATGAGTTCGATCCCCGCCTGCCCCGGA